>NC_088250.1:22258392-22571428 GCF_036013445.1 Caloenas nicobarica | reverse complement strand
GAACACTTGCAAACAGTTTTTATTATCAATATAGTGTAAAAGAATTTTAACTCCTTTGTCTTTAAATCCTTCATGGTTCTAGGAAGGAAACTGGGATGTGCACTAAAGAAGCAAGTCTGGACCAGATATGGGATAGAATAAAGGAGAAAGAGGAAAATAATCTGATAAAATAGAACAGCTGCAAATATTTTTTTATTTAAAAAAGGGAAAAAAAGCATAAGACCTATGGAGAAAGATAACTGGACCACTGATAGAACCTACCAAAGGAGTGGAATGGAACAATTAGCTTTGCTAAAGGAAGAGGCTGGAAGTAGATATTGTGGGAAGGATTATGTTTTTTTACCAGTGTATGTTAGGAAATACAAGAATTTTGTTTGAGGTTCTAATTATTTACTAAGCTGTCAGTTCATCTTTACAATTAGGGTTGTCTAAAGTGTTAAGATTAAACTTTTTTTTTTCTTTCCCTAGCATCTGCCAGTGTATAGTTTAATCATCATCATAACTTGTATTATACTATGTGAGTGTCATTTTGCTCATCTTTTGTAGGTCTGTGCAGCACTTTTCAACTTTGTGTCCACCATACCTTATCATTAGCTCTGGAGTGGGAAGTAAATATCTTGACTGATAAGCCTGCATGTTTTGCAAGTGAAACCTGAACTGGATTGGTGAATGGTTTGTAATGAATCAACCCAGGTTAGGAACTGCCTTCAGCCCTGATGGCACAGCTATATAGATTTAGTCAAAGGACAATGGCAGTTTTGCAGTTTCTGATTTCAACTTACATTCTTTTATTTTACTCCATCAGTACCATTATATGGTAAAGCAGAGTGGATTACTGAGATGTAATTTATATATTTTTCTAATTTTTTTTGCGCTGAAGCTTTTTCAGAAAGAAGGTGATCTTGTAGTATGTTATCCTTCCATAACAGGATTGCCAAAATAAGTGTCATTTTTTTATAGAGTCAGAGAAAATTGAAGCAAGTATTTTAGTAGCAACAGATATAATTGAGGAAAGGAGAAGTGAAGAAAGTCATTGCAGGAATCTGTTTCCTGATGAAGTCTTCCTTTTGTCCGGTGTAATAGCTATGGAGAAAAAAGAAAGGAACACAAAAAATGGTATGTTGTAAGGAGTATTAAGTATAGAGAAGTTAAAAAAAAAATATTTTGAAATAGCCAGATGAATATAAACACACCCACTAATTACTTGAGTCACAGCAGGGACTAGATACAAACCTGGATTCAAAAAGGACCCAATTTCCCTTTCTGTCTCTGTGTACATGTGATTAATTAGTCCAATAATAGCACTTTGGAGCCAGAAAGCATTGTGAAGGCTTCGCAGGTGCTGGCTCTGGAGACAAATGACGGGGCTCAGGCTCCACGCCAGGGAGCAGCCAGGGCAGTGGGTGAGCCAGAAGCTGAGGGCAGCCCAGCAGGAGCGAGTGGGTCGGCCTGGGCACGGCCATCAGCCCGAGCCAAGCCCGGTGTCCCGCCTGTAGTGAGTGATGAGTCTGAGGTCCCTGCCTCAGGCTCTGCGTCAAGGTGGGGCCTGGCCAGGTCCAGGCATGAATGTGGCAGAGGGGGTAGCATAGCTCAGGCAGGGGCCGAGGGTGAGAGGCCAAATTTCAAAGCAGTGCCCTGGGGAAGGGTGGGCAGGCTTACAGTGAGGCTGCTGCCCCCCTTGGCCAAGGCCACCAGCTGGACTCTCCCTAAGTTGGGCTTGTGCCAAGGCTTCCTGCACGTGGGAATGTCCTCAGCACCCTGACATACTATAATAGCAGAAGTGAATGTCATATATTTAAAATGCATTTATCAAGTAAATGGCTTTACTTAATTTTTTATTTACAAAGTGGGGCAAATTGCACAAGGGCCATCTGAATGTTATGTAGAATTCTGAAGAAAATGGCAACTGTAGGTTACAGAGATTGCACAGACACCACTCTGCTGGTGAGGTTTGTGTGTGCAGCGGTTGTAAAGTGCAGGGGCAACATCAGCCTCCTTAATCATTTTTTGTAGCAAGGCTATTTGTGTTTTATTTGAGAAACACTGGCTGTATTGGAGTTGCTTCATTCTGGGATGGTTTTAGAGGTGCTGGGATTTTTTGTTGTTGTTGTTAACCTCCTTTTTTCACAGTAGATTTTGCAAGGTTTTCTGATTTACTTGTTTGCACTGCTTGTTTCTCTGTGATTAGCTATTCTAATAGTGCTTCAGGGCTGGAAGTGCTGCACCTTCCATCTGTATTGAAAAGATTTTTATTAAATCCCGTTATTAGACTACAATTCTATATGTCTGTGCATCTCCCTCAACAGTCAGGCTGGATGAGAAATGAAGCCTTGGTGCTCGACTCCAAATTTCTTTCTACAGATGAAAAAGTTGAAGATGTCTTCCAGCCAGTTGCTTACAAGGGCAAAACGTCCATTTAGATTTTCTTTGGTGTTCCTCGCTGTTCATTCCCACTAAAGAAAATTGTATTGATTGTCTGGATTTGAAATCCTAATAGTTATTTTAGTTATTTAATGCTTGCAGGAATGGATTTCCATTTTCTTAGGCATCTAGGAATAGGTTTCATGTTAAACTGAGGTAATTTGGTTAAAAACCACCTACTTGTTAAGATAAAATCTGAACGTTATACACAGAATCCACTGGCAGTTCATTATGATAAGACTGACAGCTAATTTTTTTCAGAAGCTAAAACAGCTATTACTTTGTAGTGAAAATATGCTAATTGGTACAGTCTTGCTGTGGTTAAAGATCAATAACTCAGTGAAGAGGACAGATGCTCTTATTTAAAGGTATTCACAGTTAATTTTATTGGAAAACCATGGCTGAAGGTTGGAATTTGTAAACACAAAGGTATTTGTCAGCTTCTGCTGTGTAACGTTTTACTTTCAAGGGGAAATCCTGGAGTACAAATGCTTTGATGTGGCAGTAAATGTTACCTTAGCTAAGGCTGAAGACTCACTCTTGATTTTGATTTTAATTAAATTGTCATAGGATAAATCTGATGCTGTTGTCTTGAGCTGATACCTGATTTATATGGATATATAGAACACAAAAAATCCTTAATCTTGGAAAACATTTTTTCAACTAGATTTAAGAGGCTATAATAGACTTAGTAGTATACTTGAGGCACACGAGTTGAAAATTGTTCACACAGTTGTTTTTTTACATTTGAATTCTTATTTAGGTAGAAAGTTTTGTGTAGACAAAGTTCACCCAGCACACTGGATTTTGGCTACTGTATTGTAAAGACAGTAAAATAAATGCACGTGCACTGATTACATAGGTAGAGCTTTACATATGTAGAACTTCAAGAAAAAACATCTGGTAATTATTTCAGGTATTTTATAAGTACTGCCTCAAGCAGAAATAAAATGTATTTTAGTAGGAAATTACCGGCATCCATCTCTAAATTATTCTAATTTGCATCGAGACTTCAGATTCTTGCTTTCTATAAAAACACCACTGTTTTGATAATTACAAAATTTTTTAACTACACAGCAGCACTCTTCACTGAAGATCTGTATAGCTAAGTCAGTCTCTAATAATGTATCCAGGAAATAACTATGTTCCTACAGCTGTTTGCTTGTTTTTTCCTTACAAAAAGGAGCTGAAAGGGAGAACTGCTATTCACTAGTGGAGCTGAAAGTTATTAATAGAGAGACTTAGATTTTTCTTGTCTTTAAATTTTATTACGTTCCAGTACAGAGCGTACTTACTAATTACTAAGTAGCTCATTAAAGCTGGTTTTTAGGTGTGATTTTTGTTTTCTGTTCTCCTTGCTATTTTCCCATTTTGCCAGCATGCAGATGGGGGTGGGGAGTAGGAACTAAGGGAGAGAGAGCATGTTCCAGAGCATGCCAGGATGACTTCAGTTATTGGAAGACTGCTGTCTGATGGATGGAGAAAGGGGGAGTAAACCTCTCGGTCTGCACTGACGGAGCTGAAACACAGAAACCCAATTTACAGGTAAGGTGAAAAAAATTCCTGTTCTGAACAGCTATTCTTGATCCTTGCCACAACATTCATTTGGTGTAAAAAATGCATGTGCAAGCATCTTGCTGTTTGTTCCTCATTAATGACTTTGAAGCAGCTTTTCAGGCTATTATTTCTCCTGCCCGGGAGGTTTCAACCGATGTGAGATCTATAGGCAGTGAAATCACAGGCATGCCTGATGCTGTCTGACAACTTTCGCATGTGACACTAAAGGCATTGCGTCTCCTGATGCTGAAGTTGTTCAGTAAGCTGTAGGGAGAGAGGTCTTTTGTGTGATGGAAATACTCACTGTTCAAAATACATTATATGCTACCAGCTGGAAAATAGTGCTGAAAGATCTAAAAATGTTTTGAGTTTGAACAGGAAAAGGACTTAAACTGCTTCTAAAACTGTATGTGTTTTATTTAGCGTTGAACATACAGTAAAATGGCTTCTCAGAGCAACTCTTAAAGGCTTTTTGTGGATTTTTGTGTTATTTTTAGGTTTGTAATAAATTTGGTTTGTAATTTAGTCATGGTATTGTCTTTGTCATAAAGAGAAAACATGATGCATATAATTAAATTATGTGTACAAGATAGATAGCTGCTGTTGATACTACAAGATTTACGTACCAGTTTTGATCAACTTGAAATGGCTTGTATGGAAGCTGTTCTGCTGAGCTTACATGTTATCTGCAGCTCTTAGTTCAGAGATGTTGGGGATGGCAAGTAGCAAATAATTTGCTTGGTACAGAAAATAATGCATTTATTGAGCCACATTATTTGAGGATGCAGGACTACAGGCAGAAGTCCTGGCCCCACTGAAAGGATTCGAGATTTGGATATTTGACTAACTGGGGCAAGCATTTCAATGTGTCGGCTCTCTATTGCCTTATTTCTATGTTTTACATGTAGCAAATGATTGTTAAACTACAGGACCCTGTTTTGCTGGTTTGAAGCAGAAATCTTCTCTGAAATAAACACTGGAATTATAAATTTTTGCCAGTGTATAGGGGTGTGTGTTTGGGGTTTTTTTAATATGTTTTTTTGTTTTTAAAGCAGTCAGACATTTGCATTACTTCACATTAGTGATGGAAATAGCATCATGATGGGAAGTATTTTGTTGTAGATAACTATATATTTGATATATTTAACCTCTTGAGTATATGCTGTGGCTCCTTTAAGATAATTAAATAACCACGGTATATTTCTAATGTGACTCTTTTCTGGAATTTCTTGAAGTTAATTATAATATATTATTAAAAAAATATCTAGCCTATAAGCAATTAGCAGTATATACATTTTATGGAAAAGGTTCCTTTTTAAAATAATATAAAGCAGTTGTTAATTCTCATGACAGTTGTCCATGTCTTTTGAATACTGTATTCTAAATTAATCCATTGATAGAATATCTGTGAATGTTATTTTGTGAGCAAGTAGTTTTTAAGTAGTTGTTGTTCTTTATACTGCATTGAAAATATAATAATGGGATTATTTAGTTGTCACAGTCCATTTATATAGCACTGAAATAAAGGAAAATATTAGACGCTTTCTGCTCAGTTTGAGAGTATATAGTCATAAAATATATTTATAAAGCTAAAATACTGGAATTTAGTTTTCATTTAAGTGATTTTTATTAAAGAAAAACTGGACAAGGTCAATAAAACTCTGAGTACTACAGAGGACTGGAAGAAGCTTTATCCTCTGTCTACCTATTTATACACCTTACTAGCTACAAGCATCTGGAGTAGTGTCCTTTTCTCCTAGCTGTTTCTTCAGAGAATGGAACCTAATATATTTGCTAAACAAGCAGTCAGTCAAAAAAATTAATAGTTTACAGCTAATGTCAGCAATTCACAAAATTATTCTAAAAGACTGAACTGTGTCTTTTTTTAATACCGGAATGTGAACACTGCTAAAAAATACTACCTGGAAAATAGATGAGTTGCATCCTAACATTTGTTGTTTGTAGGGAATGGATATCTATCTGAAAGCATAAGCACAACTGTTAAATTATAATCTCAAATCTATGTATTCCAGTCACTTTGATTTTTCTTCATCAAATGAGAAATCTGACTCAAAGCAGCTCCAGTAACAGAGAGCAGTTGATGAAAATGGAGATCTAGTTCCACGTGTATTTAAATTATTCTGTCTCCTTGGAAACACTGCTGCTGCAGATGGATTCGGCTTTTGGTGGCTAAAAATATCTGCCACTTAATAACAACAGCATGAAAGATACTGAATAAAACTACTGTGTTGTCACTAGTTTTAAAGTTCCCTAATGATTCAGGTATTCTACATGAACTAGGGATTTGCATTTTCTGACCAGTATTCCCTGTCAGCTGCTGCCAGCACTCACCAGCTTGGTGGAAATGAGAGAAACTCATTAGCCTGAGTTGCAGACCCTACTAAGAAAGGAGCATGTGAGTGGGAGGCAGGGTAGCCGAAGAGTTTGAAAGCAGGTAGAAGTTGGGAAAAAAAGTTCATGGTGGTGGTGCAGGTATGTGTTGCGTAGTATCTGAGGATACAGGCTTATTCCCAGTGAAGTCAATGGTATGAAGAGTATACTTAAGCCGTGCCTTTCTAAGTTAACAATTTGTAAATAAAAGATGTTTGTTTGTGTTTTTTTTTTTAATTGTAGAACCTTTAGTGAATGCTTCCTTGGCACGTGTATGTGTAGGTGATTTAAATATCCCACAAACCATTCTAAGTCAAATATTAAATTACCTTCAACAAAAGCCAAAACCTAAATTATTAAAGAACTCGTTATAAACAAGAAATAGCATTGCATTACTTAACATTATTAAGAAATTTAATCATTTAAAGAATTCGTTCATTTCAATTAAGAAAGCATAGGCACTTTTTTCCCCCTGTTCTTTATTATTTATACCCTCTACCTATCACAACTTTTGTTGTTAGCTGATATTCAGTATATATGAAAAATACCAAGACTGTTTTTCTGATCTCTCCGTTTCCGTTGGATGGCTTCCTGCTTGTGCCCAGAGAACAGAACAAATGACAGATATTTCCTCAGTGCTGCGTGGTGGGCTAAATATGCCTCTCTTATTCTTTTATTTTGTTGGTATATATGTGATTTGTTGTAGCACAGATCAAAACTGATGCTAATTTTCCATTATTGAATGAGGTATTTTTCCTGTTCTGCAGTCTCTCATAGGAAACATTATAATATTACAAGGTCCTGTTACACATATAATTAATCCTCTGCAAATTAATACTGAAATCCATTTTTAGATAAAAACACAAATACCAAAGGTAATTTAAAGTAAAACCTGAATACTTGGCTATGATTAATTGAAATAGGTAAGAGGAAAGAATCTGTTATCTGTAATTCTATATGAGACTATTAACATGTTAATAAGGCAGATTATTAAATGAATTAACAGAAACTTTTTTGTGAGGACAATAAAATGTAATGAATAAACCTGGGTTGCTTTAATTTTAAAGACTCCTTCCTATAGTATGTAATTTAAGATTTCATGGAGAAACTAAGTAAATCTAAACATTGTTTGAGGAAGTAAAGGTGGAAGTAGCATCTGTGTAGTTTACAGTGATAGACAAGTTGTACCAATTTGACATGAATCCTTTGATTTCTGGATACAGAAGCAGCAGTTTTCATCTGCTGAAAATAGTAATGAGTTTGTTGCACATTGCCTGTCATTATGTCTAGGTTGGGGAAGATGATGATCATAATGTGGACAGAGTACTGCATTTTTGGTGTGTGTGTGGTGGGTGTTTCGTGTGGGGTGGTTGTTGTTGGGGATTTTTGTGTGTTTGTTGGTGTTCTGGGGTTTGTTTGTGTGGTGGGGGGTGTGTTTGTTTGTTTGGGGTTTTTTTGTTTACAAGTTGCAGGCAAGTGAGCTGAGGTTGCTGCCAGGCTAGGTTTTTCCAGCATTTTTCAGCCTGCGCTATACGACTAATACCAGACCACGCAGGTGAAGACAGACTATCTTAACACATTTGTCACTCTCCAAAAAACCCCCCAAACTATCCATTCATCTTGTTTCTAAACTCTAACCTCCTAAAAGTAGACAGGATAGATGAGGTTTTTTAGGGATATGATTTAGAGGTGGACTTAGCAGTGGTAGGTTAACGGTTGGGCTCGATCATCTTAAAAGTCTTTTCCAAACAAAATGATTTTGACTTTAATCTTGTCACATATAAGTAGTACTGTTAATGTCAATAATTATGGCAAGAGCAAAGTATGAAGGATTTCGTCCTTTCTTAGCTAAAATTTGAATGTATACTCCCCTGTCCCCCCTTGGACACACACACACAACCCTTCATACAGAAACCATTAAATCTGCAAGGGTTTGCTCCTGTCTTTTCAGATAGAAGAGAAAAATCTAGTTCAGAGTTACTTTTGCAAGTACGTTCCTGTATGTTTTTGTGTCATAAGTTCATATTGCACCTCTTGGAGTTCAGATGTTCTGGGTTTGGGGGTACTGGGGTTTTTTTGTGAGATGGTGGTGGTTGTTGTATTTGTGTGTGTGTGTGTGTTGGGTGTTGTGTTTTTGAAACCCTAAACACTACAGATTTCAGAGTATGGCAAACCCTGTGTCAAGATGCAGAGATCATGGGGCAGAAGGGGAAAGCTCTTGAATTCATGATCGCTCTGCTGGCTTTGATGGCAACAGTGAATGAGCAGCCAGGCTGTGTGTTAAATGGCGAGCTGAGTAGCATGTATCAGGGCTGTAGATGTGTGAAGGCCTCTTGGGCATATACCAGTCTTGACTGTGCTGTACTTTGTCAGAAGCATACTGAGATCTACAAGATATCCTACCTTGTTGTGCAGGTTTTTTGCAGGCAGTGTACAAGATCTACATTCATGACAGAGCAGTGTGGAAGATCAGTACTGAAATAGTACAAAGGCAGATCACAGTGTGCCAGTTAATATTACTACCTGGCTAATTTGAGCAAAACTTGTATTAAAGACCACTTATTTCCAGCACTCTTTGAGTTGATGGCATTTCCAGTCTCCACTACAGAGCTGGACCCTACTGCCATGCTCGTAGCTTGGAGTAGCATAATGCAAAGCCACTGTGCCAAAAACATGCTGAAAATGCTACTGCCAGTCTCAGCATCTCATTCCAGTTGCTGGGGAGGGGCCAAGCAAGCCAGATGTTCTCTGTTCTTTTGCAAAGAGATGCAATAAGGATGCGTTCTTAGTATGCTGTCTCCCATATAGCAGCTGAACCAGTTCTTCCCATCACCTGCATGCTCACTCCTCTTGAAAAGGCTGTATATCTGTAGAAGTCAGTAGGACTGCTGGCAGTGTTTTTCTGTTTTCATATTTCAATTTTATGAAGAGTTGTGATATCTCCTGGCCAGAGCTCTGCTGCAAGCTGTCCTGCAATACAGTCTAAAAAGTAGTAAGTCTTTTCTGGGAGCACACATACAAACTTAATTTCTTCTGGGATACAGATGCTTCTGTAGTGCAGGCCAAATACATTGCACTGTATGTGTGGGGTTTTTTTTTTCCTTCAAACAGAAGTGAGATGAAAATCTTTCACAGAGATTTTGGGTGAAGAGATTTTAATTTATGAAATTTCATCATCAAAGCTTAAAACCTGGAAGAGAAGTGGCCAATACCAGGTGGTCTTCAGGTGTTACCTAAGACTTTGGAAAGTACTTCATGACAAGTCCAGCTAAAAGTGTTCTGGATGACTTAGAGGTTAGTCATTGTGAACTTGAGTTTGTGACCCAGCTTTAGCATGATTTTTTCCTGAATCTCCTGTTTGCTTCTAGGATTGTGTCATTTATGCAGTTCTTGCTTCAACAGGCTTATAAAATTGTTTTAAATGAAACACAAGCTCAAACTAAACAGTTTGTATAGACAAATCTCATCTCGACAGGAAAGCCTTCTTGCTGAATGTCTCTGAATCCCTTTTTGCCAGGTTGTGCCTTTGTCATTGGAGACCTGAATACTAAGCTCCTGGATACCTGGTTGAATTATCATTGCATCTTACTCATCTCATTTTGCTCCCTGGAGAGCGTGATGAGAGAAGACTTAGGAGAACCAGCCTAGGACTTTCTTCTATTGGTTGAATTATATCAGCGTTTCATTTAACTGTTGACATTCAGTTGATGTAGCTAAGAATTGTACTGAGGCATCAGAAGGCCGTTTTGCTACTACTGTATGCAGGAGTTTTATATCTGGATGATGGAGAGGGGCACACTTACATGCTTGCTGCATGTAGGACTTTGAGATGCTTCTGGAGGTTTAAGGGAGCCAGATCCACTATTATTGCATCTGTACTGCATGTAGAGACAGGAGATAAGCATATGCCAACATCCCTTCTGCATTCTAAATTCATTGCCAGTGGAAGTAGTTGGCATGTGAGAGTATACAACAGTGTGTAGGCAGTCTAGAGATTAGTGGATTAGTACTCAAGTGCAAAATCAGGAGTGCCATAAAGCGTTGGTATAGAAACCCTGCAAAGAGCAGACTTGGTGGGATTGGGTTTGTGATGCCAGAACAGATTCCCCAGGTTGAATTGTGCAGCCTTATCTTGCAGGATTTATGTAGTGCTATGGACTTAGCTAGACTGAAGCAAGCAAGCAGAGAAAGACTCTTCCTAGTTTGTGTCTGTGTAACTTGACCACCGCTGTAAGCACAAGTTTGAGTAAGATTATACTAATCATATTCCTTGTACCTATACAGAGCAGTCTCTTAAGTGGAATTAGCTTGCCATGTGTTTTTAATTTTTACATATTATAGTTGTGAAACTATCAGATCCTACCTCTGGCAAATGTACTTGTGATTAGAGCTGCCAAATACAGCAAAATGTGTATTGCAAACATTAATTTGAATTCTGAACAGCTGTTTGATTCATGTTCATGTACCTCTGTTGTTCACTGTCTGCAAGCATTCATGCAAATGGATTTTTGTCTGCATTAATGCAGTCCTTTAGATGAGTAGTCATTTTCACAAGCAAATGATATTCTTTGTGTGAGTGGTGTTGTCTCTGTAGATGCTTTTGGGGTTGACTCTCCTCACCCCTTCCCCCACTTAAAACTGTCAGTTACGCAAAGAGCAAAATATTTAAGTGCCATATGTGAAACCAAGTAAACACCTTGGTTAGTTCACAATGATCTCTGCTGCTGACATGTATTCAGCAGGCAAGAAAAATATCTTTAAAAAATGAAGCTTTGTTTGCAAGCTTATAAAAGGACAAAAATTCAAAAAATATTAATCACAACAAATATTCCAAACATCTCTGCTTGTAAGCATGAATATTCATGATTTAACTGTGAAATTATTTGCCAGCTCTCCCTAGCATGTTATAGTTCTTGTGGACTGGCCAGTGGGTGGGAGTTGTTTGTGATGAGTACTTTGCAGTAGTGTGTTATGTGTAACATCTGTTTTCTGCATCTTCCTGTTCAGTTTGCAGTCATTTGCACAGAAGTGTTTCTTATTAAGTGAATCTGTATTGCTACTACAAATTTTGTCTAAATTTTTCCTTTTGGGACAAGGCAAAATGCAGTGTGACTCATAGATCAAGTCTTGCCTGCCTTTGTATTTTTATCTTTGTTCTTATTTTCAGATAGGAATTTTTGTCCAGGTAGATTTCATCATGGTATGTGATCAGCTCTCAAAAAGGAAGTAGTACAAAATAAAGTTTCATAAATGAATGAAAGAAGCAATTAACTGGATTTTTTCCCCTAAATGCCAGTGTGTTCTTGCACTTTTTTTCTTGTTTTTCCTGAGCTTTAGTCAATAACTGATTCCTATAGTGAGGCTTTGCTCTAAATAATGAGGACATATAATCTGAGGCAGGGTCCTATTTTATTATTTCATATTGGTTTTGTTATGATTACTGCATATGGTATATACTTGATGTTTGTCTTCCCAGGTATGTCACATGCCTGTTCAATTTCCCATGTGATATGTTGTATGAGCTGTAGACTGTAGTGCTGAATTTTGCAAAACAGTCATTTATTTGAAGATTTTGACCAAGGTGAAAATGTCTTTTGAATTTGTCTCTGTCGCTGCACAAAGTGGTATGGTTTTTGTGGTTTGGTTTTGGTGTGGTTTTTTTGTTTGTTTGTGTGGTGGCGGTTTGGTTTTTTTTGGTCAATTCCCTATTTCCGTATTGTATCTTCTTGTCTCTTTTATTAGCATGTTTTAGCACATTTCAAAGCAATAGCTGAGATGCAAGTTGGGAGAAATGTTTTTACCTTTCCTGACAGTGCCTATCCAATGTGGTCCTGGTACTTTTGTTTTGTGGATTATTCTTCTGTGTTACTTTTTTCTGTCCATGGCTGTTAGTGAAATGCTAAGGATATGGCAACTTAAAGTTAGCTTTGTAGAGTAAGTTTGGCAGTGTATGTTATGGAGAAAAATCTTTTTCTGGGAGTATAGGTAATGAATGCACTGCCACCCATCCCCTCCACTCACTAATTCTAACAGTGTTCTTTTGGGGGTTTTCTCTGGGATTTGGAGATACTTGCTTTCTAAAGGACTGCTGCAGTGAGATTGTTACCATGGTTTTCTAAAATTTCCAGCCTTTTCAGGTACAAGAGAAAATCAATCCAGCCAGGCTTTTACATTATTTTACTTTGTAGGTTCCAGGTAGTATTGTGACTGTTTTAAATATATCCCCTACATTTACATGGGATTTTTGTCTTCTAGTAATAGCATGTTGCCTCTGAACTTTTTAACTGTATAGTGCCTGCCAATTATCTGGCATCATAGCAAGGCAAAGCTAGTTGCCATGGAGCTTTGAGGACTTGCTTTGCCAGTCAGTGTACCTGCAGCCTGAGAACTGGTTAAATGATCTCTTTGTGGCAGTAGTTTCTTCAGGGTGGAGGAAAACTAGGAAAGAAAGGAGGAAATGTGTGTGTGGGGGTGGGGGGGTGTTTAAGAAAGATATATTCTTCTCTCAGCCCACATCCATTGTATGTTTTTGCTGTGGCAAGTTGCCATTTCCTTGAAGAATCCTTAACTATGTCAGTCAATTGGTGTTTGACCTAGAGCTCACAACCATCTGTATAGCTGATTTTCCTTGCTTTAATTCTATTCCTGGTGCTTCAACTTTGTTTTGCTTTGCTGTGGATTAATGCCACGTTAGCATGGTGAGGAGCCTGGCAGAGGGTGATATATCACATCACTGTGTGGGGATTTTTTGTTGTGAAGGATCCGTCAACAAACAGGGAAGCTTCCGGTGCCTGCTTGCGACTCAGTTGGGTGAATCAGCAGGATACTGCTGCAAATCAATCTTAGCTACTAGACAGCTATTTAATAATTATCCAGAAAGGTCTGTTCCTAGTTGAACTTTGCAAGCCAACTTTCTCCCTTTTTCACCTGAATTGACAGTTTGATGTAGCAGTTCTCTAACTATAGCTGGTGGCTGTTTTTCAGAGTTTGCCTCTGAAGGCTGGACCTCACTGGTATCCTACTGGAAGTCCAAAAATACTGATTTACCACTTAGTGCATTTGTTTTTCTCAGTCGCGTGATGTTCTTTGGTTCCTGTAGTCAGTCATGGACTTTTGTGTACTGGATTCTATACAGAAATACACTTGCTTATTTTCTTCAGAATATATATATTGCTATAGTACTTCTGTGAGTTTGAGGTTATTCCCATCCTAAATAATGGTAGTGTCTTGCATGCCAGAAGTGACTTTTGTGTTAGCAAAATTGTAGCACTGTGTAGTTATATTACCCTTATGATTCCTGTTATCAGATATGAGGTTTATTTATAGTTTTACTTTCCATTAATGTATTGAAAATTTGACTTGTGTAAGTCTTTGGTGCCTGGTCCCCAAACTTGTAGAGTCTTCGGTTCAAATGAGGCTTGATTCAGGTTTCTTTATGACTGCAGTTGCTTCAGTTTGATTCCTCAAAATCTGAAATTACTGGTTCAGTCATAGCTTTGATGCAGGAAAAAGAACAACAGTTCGATTTGAGTTTTCTGTCCTGGTTCCCTGATTTTGAACTTAAGGAACCGTTAGAGATATCACCAACTTTGTGGCCTCATGGCGGTTAGAAATTTGACGGTTGCTTATTCCTGTTGGCCTCTCTCTTCCACTGGGATATATCACGTCATCAACAGAGTGCAAAATAATGCTTTTATAAACAGTATTGGCTTGTGTGTCACCACATTTATTATCTCCTAGTTCCTGGAGATGTGGGTCTAACTTGGGTACTACTGGATGCCTGTGTAAACAAGGCATGGGTTAGATGTATCAGATGGAACATACCTTGTGCTACAGTGCAGATGTGCCTCTTTCTGAAGAATATTAGCTTATGGAGTGGCAGCTGTTTATACAGATGTTATTCTAAAGGGATCTCCTGCTGGTACATAGTGTATACAAACAGATTCTCCTTAGTCTAGCTCTGTGATAGCCGAGCTCTTGACTAATGGAAATGTCTCCTTTCCCCTGTGTACTGTTTTCCTGGGAAACTTGATAGCAGAGAGACTAGAGTCAACAAATCTCAGGCAAGTGGCAATGCTGAAATTTTATCGCTATTACTTTGTCAAACAACCTTCTTGATAATGTTCCTGGAAGAGGTTCAGAACAAAAATTGGGCAACACTGATACTATAATGGATACCTATGCTTTCTTTATGTGTTACGGTGATAAGCAGGTTCTGTGGTATTCCCGTACCTCCTGGCTTATCTTGATCAGCTAGCTGGGTGTAGAGCTAAGCTGTATGCCACTTCCAAGGATCCTGGGAATCATTTGTTATGGTTCTTTACATAAATCTTAATGAAATGGTTTTACTGCTACCAGGTTGTGACACATGGTGCAAACATAGGCTATGCTAAATGCAAGGAAATTTAAAACCTTTTGGTGTAAAAAAAACCAAACCAAAACAAAACCAAACTTGTTTCTGCTACTAACTGTAAACAGTTTGGTCTTGACACTCTCACTATCTGCAACAACTTTACTGATGTACAAGATGCATGTTAGTCATCTAATTGCTGTGTGGTAGACTTGTAGAAGATGTCTGACAAAAGGGCTTTTGTCTGGAATTCACCTCAGGCTCTGAAATTAGTTCTTGTGCTCTGAGAGTCTGCACACTAGTGGTGGTTGCAGCTGTTAGGTTTGCATTGCAGTGGCAAGACTGAGGTTCTTTGGACCTGGAACTTCCTGACTCCTGTAGCCACAACTTCAATGGGCTCAGACATGGATTTGACCTAGGTCTCACTTGCATGATAAACTATTTGTCAGCCCATTTCTCACTCTGTTCACTGTGATGTTTGAGTGTAAGCATTTTCTTTCTCATACTCCAGCTGCTGCTTTACCCTCTTCTGCAGTCAAGCTATAATCCTGTGGTTTTGATATTGCAGGCTGTTGCCATGGAAATAACGGTGATTTCACAATTTAAGTGCTGTAAGCACTGCAGGAGGCAATGCAAAAGGTGTTTGGCAAGAGATACAGCGAGGATGTGGGGGGACAGTTCAGAGGAGTTGTTTCTGAACCTGTTTTTTAGGGGGGTTCTGCCCCTCCTCTATTCTGTGTTTTCAGTGTGCACATGTATTTTGTTCTTTTCAGCCTTTTTCTTTTTAATGTAATTTTTATTCAAGGTTGATGCTTAACAATTTCATGTATTCTTACATTTTTTGCAAAGGTTATTGCAAAATGATGTCCTCAGAATAAAAACGCAATGTTTTCTTTGCAGTTTATACTAATTCATTTTTGGACAAAAGGGCAAAAGTTGAGATCTAAGCATGGTTTGTTTAAGTCATGTCTTTAGCCTGAAGAAATCCCTTTTGGGAAAACAGTTTTTTCATAAATAGTAAACCAAGCTGAGAACACTATGACAGGCATGTACATTTAAAGCTGTCTGTGTGACTGACAGTGTTAAAACCCAATATATTTGTTATTTAATTTTTGGTGTACTCTGCATACGAACAAGTTTGGTAATGAAGATGATCTTACGCAGCATCTGTTCTTAGCATTATGTCGTGATTCCATGTCTATACTGAAATCTTTTCTCTAAATTAGATCCATAAAGGTAGGAAGAAACTTACTGGAGGAAATCAGCTTTGTTTTAACAGGAATTGAATTGGCAGCGTAACAAGCTGAAGGCAAGTGGCATTCAGAAGAATGAGAATTTTTGATACTGTATGCTTGAAAGCATCAAACAGCAGCCTTTTTTTCCCTAGCTATTTACAGCAACATTCTGCTGATTAGTGCAGTCAGAGGGTAGATATTATCTGCAACTTTTAAATTAAGATCTTAGAATTAATTTTCAGTCTTCAGTAGAATGTAATCAGTAACGATGGTGACAGTAAACTTTAAGGTGTTTTTTTTTTAATTAAAGATAGAGATAAAATTGTTTCAGCCTATCGGATGCATTAAAATGATCTAGGAATTGCTTTTAAAATATTTTGATCTTTTTCTGCTTGGTGGTCCATAAATGGAGATAAAAAGATCAGCTGTTACATATGAAAGGGAAATAATAAGGAATGTTTGACATGACTGTGGCACTGTTGGGCAGTGTCATTAGGAAGCCAAGTTCATAAGGATAGATTCAGTCCCTTGATACTTTACTTGTGTACATGGAAATAGTCTGTGTGTGTGCCAGTACTCATATCTGAATTTCACAAAAGCTCTGTGAGAAACTTGTGCATAGATTAAAATGACAAAATGAGCCAGAACTGTGTCTGTAGGACCTGGCCTGAAAAGATGCTAAGTATCTTATGTTCGCAAGTCTAATTCAGAATGTGGGCATTTGATAGTACTGAGTTTTACATAAATCAGACCTTTACAATAAATCAAAAGAGACATTTTCTTTCTGAACTATATTTCGTAGTAAATACTGATTTTTGTTATGTAATGTTTCTTGGTGCCAAATAACTTTTTAAGTGTTGCATAAAGGCACATTTCTATGGAATTATATTGAATTATAGATACTTCATGCATGCTCCAAATTTGCTGCATAACTGAAATATTTAATTTTTTTGTGCATGAGGTTGGTTACAAAATTTTATACACTAGTACAATACAGGTAGCATTTACCTTCTGTCTTAAGAAGAAAAGACTACCCATAAGAAAGTCAGTGAGACGATGAATAATACTGATGATAAATATTTTTGACTCCTTCCTGGAAAGTTGTTTAAAACTCTTGGTAAGGATCCATTTAGCGACAGGTAGTAGTACCTGATTTATGTATGAACTCCTCCATGATAAATGAAATTGAGGACCTGGACAGCAGGCAGGTGTTTCAGTGCCTTGTTGTCTCTGTTCCTGTTACAGGTGCATGTCACAGCATTGCAGCAATGAGTGGAATTTTAAAGAGGAAGTTTGAAGAAGCTGATGGCTCCTCACCTTGTTCCTGTGTGTGGGAATCAGATGATGACATTTCTAGCAGTGAAAGTGCTGACAGCAGAAGTAATGTCCATCCATGCACTTCTAATCATTTTACTCGTAAGTACTAAAGTGGTGTGTCAGGCATGACGCCCCTTTTTATACAAGCTAAGAAAGGTTCATTTTACTTGGAAGAAGTGTACACTATCTGCTTTTATTTTGAAGCCTTTTTCTGTTTTATTACATTTAAATGCTGACAGTGAGAGGAAGAACGAACTTCCTCCAGTAGTTGTTTATGTAAAAAAATTGTATGTCAAATTGAGCTTCAGAGGAAACTCCACTTTTATACTATATCATTCACATTTAGATAATGCAAAATGTTTTAAGTATATAGGAGAACATCTTCCTTTTGGGTGATGATTTTGGGGAAGAGGGAAAATCAGCAGTAACAAAGCTTGGAGGCTGGGGCTTCTGCTAGACCCTGCCTGTTCAGAGTCAAGAGTATCCTGCCTGATCTGCGACAGAATAGCTGATCCCTCTGATCATTCATCCTGCCACCTAAGGCAATGCAACCACACAGCCCTCAGTCCTTTTCTTCCAAATATTACAGAAGTAAACAGAGGAAGAAATGTGTAATTCTACCTGAGAAGATGTTAGATTCATATTTGATGTCTCTGTGCAACACTTGAAGACAAATCCTTTTGTCTTCCAACCAGCTGAGCATGAGTAGTTAACTTACAGCATATTTTTCTTGTGACTTCTCAGATAAGGTTACTGGTTAATAAACTCGTGTAATTTGTGGCCTCTACATAAAGCCCTATATCTGCAGTAGACCACATGTGTAAATGAGTAGCAGCTTCTGATGATTAGTATGTAGCAGCTAGAAGGGTGCCTCCCTTCTCTTCCCCACCCCCCCCGCCTCCAATTTTCTGTCTAATAAAGCTAGGCTAGAGCTATTTGTGAATTACAGTCGGCAATAGGGTTAGCATAGTTTCTTATGTGGACATGGGACACTTCTGTGCCACCTTCTCTTTGAGTGAACTTTTCAAAAGCACACTGAGGACTTGGATGCTCAGCTGAGGGTGGTGGTGAAGGAGTTGTCCTCTGCCACAAGGGAACATCACAGGAGACTAACCTGGAACCTGTCCTGCTTAACATCTTTATCCGTCAGCTGAAGGAGGTGGCAGAATGACTCGGATCAAGTTTGCAGAGAACTACACCGAGGAGAATAGTTGATGCTATTTAAGGAAAAGGTGCCATTCAGAGGGACCTAGACAGGCTGGTGGAATGGGCTGACAGGATACACATAAAATTTGCCCTATGAGGAGAGGCTGAGGGACCTGACCTTGTTCAGCCTCCAGAAGGGAAGGCTGTGAGGGGACCCAGTAGAAACCATGTGGTACCTATGAGGAGCTTATGCAGAAGGTAGGCAGGCTCTTCGCAGTGGTCTTTGGTTGGAGGGTGACAGACAATGGGTGTAGATTGAAATGAGAGATGTTCTGACAATGTAAGGAGAAACTTTTTACCTTGAGGACAGCCAGGCACTGGAACAGGTTGCCCAGAGGGACTGTATAGTGTCTGTCCTTGCAGGTTCTCAAGACCTGACTGGCTAAAGCTGTGAGCAGTCTGGTCTGATATCTTAGCTGACCTTGCTTTCAGCAGGAGGTTGGATTGGAGACCCGCTGAAGTCATTTCCAACCTGAATTATTTTGTGGTTTTATGTGCATCAGAGATTCAGCAAGAGCTGAAGTAGCATAGCTTATTCTTATTCCAGAACCAAGTTCACTGGCAACCAGAGAGTAGTAGCAGCAACTGTGTGTCCAGAAACAGTTCGTACAGTGCTGTAAAACCTCAACTAGACTGCATTTGGGCCTGTTCTGATAAGTCTGTAAGGAACTTTGTTTTGCTTCATCAGTTTACTAGCTCAGGTCTCTGCTAGTTCTATTTGCCACTTTCCACTGCCAATTTTGCGTGTACATCCCATGTTCTGATTTGATACTTTCCATTTTGCTGCCTCATGCAGATGGCAGCCAGTACTGAGTGGTTTTGAGAAGCCCGGGTTTTCTCTAAGCTTCTTGCTGAATTAGAGTGCTGCTGGGAAGAACAAAGACTGGGATGATTTGAGACACAGGTAGATGTGAGATGTCCTCTCCCCCTCCCCAGCTCATTACTTTGCTTTGATTGTGTTTGAGTCTCTTGCTGTTGGCTCTTGAAGTCTCCAGATTTAGTGATAGGATTTTCAGCATGGAATTTCTTCCACTTGGCAGTCTGCCAGTGCTTTTGTATACTGAATAGGCTTTAGGGCATGATGTAGATAAATTTATTTCGCTTAGCTTTCATTTGTTTTCTGTTTTTATGTGTTTTTTACGTTGGAGTTTGTTTTTCATTTCCATTGTTTCATTCTTGACAAAGCCACAACCTATTTGCTCATGTTTCTGTAGGCAATGGCAGTATTTTTTAAATGCAGCTCAGTCTAGGTAGGTACTTTTGTAAGATTTTTGTGGGGGGAAAAAACCCCTAACATCCTAAACCAGCTCTGCTACAACAGCAGCCTTTATAAATCACAAAATAAATAAACCATCCTAAGTGTTTTCATGAAGCAGAAATAAAGATTGAATTTAAGGAGCTTGGTTCTCCATAGTTGAATCTTGTACAATTTAGTGATGTCAAAATAGAAGCCATATCTACTTCTTTTTACAGTGGTGTTTATATAGGGTGGTGAAGAATCAGACCTATAGCCCAATAAAATGTAATATTTCATGTAAATTAGCTGAGGAACTTCTGGCTATTTCCTGTTTGTTACCTTAAGAAAATCTGGCAATTCCTATATAACAATTTTATTTTACCAATTTTACTAGCATCTGTTGTGGCTTTGGAAGTATACTTTTATATTTTTCTGGGGACAGTGGGTTTATTGAAGTGATTACTGCAACAGATAACTACTTACTAAAGGTTTTTCAGAGCATCTGGAATTACATATTTTGTATCAGAACTCATTTCTTTTCAATCAGATACTGGTAGCAATGGTTTTCAGATTCCTGTCTTCTCTTGTTATTTTCTACTAGTTATCAGCTTCTGTAAAATCCAAATGGCAAATGTATTAACAGTCCAAAATCTCTAGATGTCAAATGGAAATCAATAAGAATATTTGCAAAAACACACATTTGTGTGCGAAAGTTGCTGGATTGGATTGCATAGCGTTTGAATACAGGGCAAAACAAGAAAACATGCCTTTCTGTTGCAGACAGCTCTGTCCTCACTAGCATACATTATACACATAGCAGCAGACTTTTGGAATATGTAACACGTTTGCTCTAGCCTTGTCTGAAATCAGTGTCAAAGTCTTTCCTCCTCAGCCCACTTTATGCAGTAATGTTTTTATTCTGTACACATGTTGCCAGAAGTCTGGGCTCTTGCTGTGTGCCCAAAGCCACCCTGCTGTTCAGAAAAAAAATCTAAAAATATTCATAAATTCTTTTTTATCAGTACACATGCAGATTCATTGCTTCTCCGATGGACTGCTGAGACACAGAACAGCAATCTAAAAAGTCCTCTATTATACTATGAGCTCTAGTAATACCTGTCAGTACACAGTAATTCTTTGTGATAGTGGAATGTAATATTATAACATTATTCTTTAAGATGCATGTAGATTAAGACTGTAGTTAATAATTCAACATTTTGCATTAGTCTTTATATTTCTTTTCCTGTGGTAGCATGTTTTATTAAAAAATAAATGTTGGGCATAATCAAATCACTTAAATGATTACAGTAGCATTATATTGCTTTTCATTTCCTCAGTGGCAGCATGGAGATGAATGTGACTGTTTTAGTAAAGAAAAATACAGATCTGCGTGCACGTGTACACGTGTGCATATATTTATAGTTTGAAAAAAACATAACTGTATGTATGTAATTTGAAAAAGCATACATATGTGTGGTTTTGTACATTTGCATGTACGAGTGCAGTAAATTTGATAATGGCATAGAGAAATGTCAAGTGATATTTTTAAAGCTTGTGACAATGCCACATAACTGAAGAGTGAGAAGGGTTTTATACATATTGACGAGGTTTCCAAGCATGGTAACTGAAGAAATGTATCTGTCTCACTCCTCCTGAGGTTTAGGGATTTGTGTGAATCAGGTGCTTGTTTGCTAGTAAGAAGCCTGCAGGCTTCTTATATGCAGGAAACAAATTAATTGATGTGCAATTCTTGTTAAGTAGAGGTGGTTTGTGGTTGTTTCTACTATTTCACTCATGGATTTTTTGCTGGCTATTTTACTGGAATCGGGATTTCACTTTCTAAATCAGAACTTTTTTCTGAACTCATGGTTAGGGAAATTGACAGGTGGATTTGCACTGGCCCAAACTTTTGCTCAGGTGTAACTTCTGGTTTATGTCAGTTAACCTTCTGTGGATTGGTGAAGCGTGTTACAGACCAACTGTGCACACTCCTGCCATTAAATACAATTCTTGAGCAAGATGAGGGAGGAGGTCAGTGAAGTGGTTTAACAGATCTGGGAACTGCTAGATGCAATCAGAGTTTTATATTGAAGATAATTCTAGGAAAGCATAGGGAACAGTAGTAGCTGTTTGCTCTCTATTTAAAGTGTGTGTATCTATTTGAAAGAATAAATTTAAACTACAGGGTGAAAATATGTCTTAAGGAAACTATCTGTAAACCAAAAATAGTCCCCATAATTTCTCCATAAAACTCAATTCAAGGCTTCTGAGGTGTGTGGTTTTTCTGGTTTTTTGGTTTTTTTTTAAGATCTGAATACTTCCACATTCCCTCTGCTGCTTTTCATATTATTCATGTGGAAGCTACTCAGTTTGCTCACCTACAGTGACTCCAGTCCAACAGTGTTCCTGTGCATTATGATTATTTTCTTTTCAGAAGGATGGTCTCTGCTTAAAGGGCAAATGTCCAGTAAGCCAGTCCTGTCAGTAATTATGACGTGTCAAGTGGTTCCAGTAAAAGGCAGGAAGAACTCTGGTGTGTGGAGTTGATCTGTGATTTGGCTCTGGGAGATAGAGAATGAAAGGCTCTTGTAGCCTTTGTTAGTCAAGAGTAGAGTGTTATTTTACTGAGTTTCATGTCATAGGGAGTGAACCTGAAATAATGTTTGGCATAGAGATGGACCACCTCAAGTTGGGGCAGAGGCCTGCAGATTATAATTCTTTTTCTGAACAGCATATGTAAGAGGTAGAAACTAATGGCACTACTTACTTTTTTTTTTTTTAAGTGATTTGCCTTCATTTAAAATGCCCAAAATTGGATCTTAGGAATGCTGAGAACACTGACCGAAAGTCTCTCCATGGTATCTCACACACATAATCAAAGAAATTCAGTCCCCTTAAGCAGAGAGGCTTATATAGAATGTTCTGGGAAGAGTCTGTCTGCTGTTAATGTAGCCAATGTGTAAAGCAGGAGTAATAAGTACTACTACTGTCCAGACTCCTACTGGATTATTAAAAACCAAAAATCATATTTGTTGTTATGGGATTCTGTGTTAGATTTGGGGAACTGCTTGATTCCCTAGTTAGAATCATTTTCAGCATGAAAACCTGAGCCACAGGGCATTTTCCATTATCTTGTTGTTACGTCATGACTGACTTCAGTTTTAACAGTTTCTATGACAACCGTGATTTTTGACTGGTGAAGGATAAAATGCCAACAGATTTTTCTTTTTGGACTGTACAGTATTTTTCCATCAAAGGAGCAGAGTGAAAACATCAAGATGATTTTTGCTAATCATTATTGTGTTTGAATTGCTGCCTAAATGTGGATATCTGTTTGTAGCAGACTCCATGTACGCTAATTTTTCAGATAGAACAGGTGAGAAAATAGCCCTGTTACTGTTCCGGAAGAACTTTCTGGAAAATTAATGATAATTTGTACTTACAATTTAAGACATTTTTATTTTTCAAATCATGTAGATATTTACATGGTAGTGCTTAAAGAAATGTACTTATCAAGACATGGCTCAAAGCAACACACTGGGTTGTTTTCTGAGAATCTTTGGCAATTTTTGCAAGTCATCAGCAAAATGGTACTTGGGAACTAATGATGAAATTTCATCAGGTGGGATTCAGGAAAGAGAGAGGGGAACATGCACATGACTTGCTGGATTGTAAGAGAACAGAGGGGTCAGAACTCACAGGTGAGTAATTAGTGGTTACTGGGGAAATACAGAGAGAAGCTAATCAAAAGCTGATCAGGGTGCGAAGGCGGCTTGTTGACTATGGTATGTATGAAGAAGAGAGGAGGTGCGTTGAGAGAGGAGGAGCTTGACAAGCAACAGGGTGCTTTTCCGTAAGAGCAAGGAAGTGGTGGTAACAGATTTTACTTGGTAAATATGTCAGTTTGGAGAAAGCGCTACAGATTGGCTGGCTCATAACTGGGAAGAGAGGGATGGCTAATGAATAGAATGAGAATGAGCCAGCTTATCAAGATCAAAAGAATTTAATGTTCCAGCAGTTTGCAAATTCTTAGTGGAAGTGACTCATTCTCTGTGACTACATTGACGTGTGTGGAACATATTTCAAAAACACATTAGAAAATTACTGGGAACTACTGACTGGAATTCTGTAGCACTTCTGGATCTGTTCTGTGTTTATTAGTTAGAGAAAAGCACCTTGCCCTAAGAATGTATGTATAAATCCTGGTCCATATTCAAGAGTATGTACTGTAAGCAGGTCTGGAACCATCTTTTGCAGGCAAATCTGGGATCCCTAGTTCAAAATGGTGCTAGCACAATGTATGAAATGATGTATGCTGATTGACTCTTGTCTGTGAGATTTCCTAAAAATTAAAGATGTTGGTTATATATTGTCTTTGATTTGTGATGCAGGATAAAAGTTAGATTCACAGTTAGAGTAGTCTACCAGATTGAGTATTGGTCACTAGTTCTAGACTTTTTATAGCAGTTGATGTCTCTAAATCCTATTACAATATGCAAAACAATTTTAATAACTTTACAGTCAAATTTATAGACATAGAACATGAAGTTTCTTTTTTCTCACCTGTGACATGTGCTTGCAGTTCTAGAAACATGAAATCAGGATGAACATGGTTTTCTTGATAAAGAGGAATGTACCTAAGCCCATGGTCTTTAAAATCCTTTGAGAAGTTCTTATTTTCAGCTAACTTCTAGCTTGGATTTGAACTAGTCTTACCTAACATCCTTTTTTGGAGAAACTGTAACATTGGGATGTAGATGGGCTTTATTTTAGTAAAGACTTGCTCCATGTTCTTTGGCAAGTAATATCAGAATTTTAAAATGTGTTTCTAAGGGTAAAAATCTTAGATATCTTGGGTACTAAAAGTAGCTGACCTTCAGACATGAAGCAGCATTATATATATATATATATATATATGTGTGTGTGTGTATATATATATATATTTTTTTTTTTTTTTTTTTTTTGCTAAAGCTCTGATGGAAACCAGGCAGCTTTCTTAAACTTTCTCTGTTCCATGATACCTTGGTCTGCTTGGCTTCCCAGCAATTTTGCTGTGGTGTCTTGTGTTCATCTACCAGTGGTTTTGAGCTTGCAAGAGCTTAAACCAAGTGAGGGGACATTAATCTTCTTGATACTATTCAAGGCTATTGATTATAATTCTTCCGTTCACTAAATATTAGCATTTTTGGTATTTTGATTGTGTATGTGAATACTCATGCTACTCCACTGCATTTTAGTTGTAACAGTAATAGCATTTAGACGTGTGGATAGCATCCAGACCTCAAAGTTATATTTCAGAGTTTTCACAACACCTGTAACCAACCAACCAACCAAAAATCAAAACCAAAACAAAATTTAAAAAAAACCCCACACAAAACAAAAAAAAACCCCACACAGCCAAACAAAAAGTAAGTAGCTGGTTTAGTCTGAATTCACATAATAGTGAAATGACTCTGTTCTGAAGGGAAAAATCAGTTAGCAGTTGTCAAGTACATTGAGTTGTCCTGTTATTTCGCAGGTCACTATCAAAGCCAATTACAGTATTATAGTCTTTTTGTAATGTGGAGTCTTTTGTATGTTAATGAATTCATCATCAGTTCTGTATGCCCTAGAGTAATAGTGGTGAGAGGGGGATTTTCACCATCAGACTTGACTGAAGACTCACTTTCTCCCAAGTGAGGCTTTAACTGTTGTTATCCTTGGCTCCAGCCTTGTTACATGACTGGATTTCACTATGTGCTTGTGTGCAAAACAATAATATGCCAGCCTGTTAATTCCCACTTGCAATGAATGTACTGAATGTCCCAGCACGGAACTCACTGTGTGCTTATCAAAGACAGTTTAACCTAATATGAGCGCTTTCTGAACTCCTGTGT
The DNA here is from genome assembly GCF_036013445.1 of Caloenas nicobarica. NCBI lineage: Eukaryota > Metazoa > Chordata > Aves > Columbiformes > Columbidae > Caloenas > Caloenas nicobarica. The sequence goes on along the minus strand of NC_088250.1, from coordinate 22,545,838 downwards.
TACTGATGTTTAGTGGGTTGCTCTGTATAAATATTTTTTTCTTATTTGCAACTTCTTGTAAAGCTGATTGTCTCCATTTTGGAGACTCCAGGCTTGAGATGCAGATGAAAAGTAGATTTTTAGTACCGAAAATTAGGTGTTGTGTGTTGCCAAGTAGTTTATCTACATAAGGATATTAATAGAATCATAGAATCATTTTGTTTGGAAGAGACCCTTAAGATCATAGAGTGCAACCATTAACCTAAAACTGACACTAAACCATGCCCCTAAGAACCTCATCTATGAATCTTCTAAACACCTCCAGGGATGGTGACTCAACCACTTCCCTGGGCAGCCTGTTCTAGTGCCTGACAACATTTTCCATGAAGAATTTTTTCCTAATATCCAATCTAAACCTCCTCTGGTGTAACTTGAGGCCATTTCTTCTTGTCCTATCACTTGCTACTTGGGAGAAGAGACCAATACTCTTCATGCTACAACCTCCTTTCAGGTAGTTGCACAGAGTCATGTCTCCCTGAGCCTCCTTTTTTCCAGGCTAAACAGCATGAGTTCCCTCAACCGCTCCTCATAAGACTTGTTCTCGAGACCTTTCACCAGCTTTGTTGCCCTTCACTCCAGCACCTCAATGTATTTCTTGTAGTGAGGGGCCCAAAACTTAACAGAGGATTCAAGGTGAGGCCTCACCAGCAATGAGTACAGTGGGATGATCACTTCTCTAGTCCTGCTGGCCACACTATTCCTGATAAAAGCCAGGATGCTGTTGGCCTTTTTGGCCACAGGGGCACACTACTGGGTCATGTTCAACTGGCAGTCGACCAACACTCCCAGGTCCTTTTCCTCCAGACAGCTTTCCAGCCACTCTTCCCTGTTGTGACCCAGGTGCGGGACCTAGCACTTGGCCTTGTTAAACCTCATACATTTGGCCTCAGCCCATCGATCCAGCTGGTCCGGATCTGTCTGTATGGCCTTCCTACCCTCTATCAGATCAACACTCCCACCCAATTTCGTGTCATCTGCAAACTTACTGAGGGTGCACTTAATCCCCTTGTCCAGATCATTGATTAAGAGATTAAACAGAACTGGCCCCAGTACTGAGCCATGGGGAACACCACTTGTGACTGGCCACCAACTGGATTTGACTCCATTTACCCCTACTCTTTGGGCCCTGTTATCCAGCCAGTTTCTTACCCAGCAAAGAGGATGCCAGTCCAAGCCAGTTTCTCCAGGAGAATGCTGTGGGGTACGGTGTCAAATGCTTTATGAAGGTTTAGGTTGGCAACATCCACAGCCTTTCCCTCATCCACTAGGCAGGTCACCTTGTCATAGAAGGAGACCAGATTAGTCAAGCAGAATCTGCCTTTCATCAACCATGCTGACTGGGCCTGATTGCTTCATTGTCCTGTATATGCCGTGTGGTGGCACTCAGGATGATCTGTTCCATGACCCTCCGAGGGTCATGACCAGCGTGACCGAGGTCACGCTGACAGGCTTGTAATTACCTGGATCCTCCTTCGAGCCCTTCTTGTAGATGGGCATCACATTTGCCAACTTACAGTCAACCGGGACCTCCCCAGTTAGCAAGGACTGCTTATAAATAATTGAAAGTGGCTTGGTGAGCACCTCTGCTAGTTCCCTCAGCACCCTGGGGTGGATCCCATCTGGCCCTATAGACTTGTGCTTGTCTAAGTGGTGTAGTAGGTCACTGACCATTTCCCCTTGGGGCTTAATTTTGCTCCCCATCCTTGTCTTCCAGTTCAGGGAGGTGTGTACCTGGAGCACAACTGGTCTTACTATTAAAGAGTGAGGCAAAGGTGGCATTTAGTACCTCAGCCTTTCCCTTGGCCTCTGTCACTGTTTGCCTCCCTCATCCACCAGAGGGTGGCGATTCTCCTTAGCTCTCCTTTTGTTGCTAATGTATTTATAGAAGCATTTTTTTCTTCCCTTTTACAGCAGTAGCCAGGCTCAGCTCTAGTTGGGTGTTGGCCTTTCTAATTTTCTCCCTGCATAACTTCACAGCATCCTTGTAGTTCTTCTGAGTTGCCTGCCCCTTCTTCCAAAGGTTACAAATTCTCCTTTTATTCTTGAGTTCCAGCCGGAGCTCTCTGTTCAACCGGATATTAGGGGATGCTTTTGAAAATGTTAAAGCAGGAGTTATGTTTGAAAGTAACCTAATGACAATTCCAAGCACTTCTTTAGCTCTTTCTTATTTTAACTGAGGCATGGCTGTATTTGTACATCACTTACTAGCAAAGAAAGCAGCCATAGGCACAGTGGTCATCTGTAGAGCTATAGTTCAGCAGTGGTTACTATGGAAACTGTAGGTGACCTACATTTTACTGAAAAGTGATAAAGTTTCAGTGATATTTTTTTAATGAAGCACACCTGTTGATTTCTAATTTTGTTTTTCATCTTTTACACATTGTTTTACTTAAGTAGTGTTCTTAGTTTTGAGTGTGGAATGGACTCAATACTATTTAAAATTGGTAGAAATTGTTACCTTTGTCATGCCTGATTGTATGTTTTTAGGGAGATGGTAACGCAACTTAATTACAGTGTGCATTATAATGTATTATTTTTATAGCTACCAGTGTGTGGTCTATAATGGCTTGTAATGGAAAGGCTCATTCTTGTAAATTTATCTGTTTCACTAACATTACAAGTCAGTAGGCTACTGTATGAATAAAGTTACTCAAATTTTTGAACTTTTGAGTAAGCATCAAAAATGCTTCTGGCTTTAGTAAATTAAGCTTGTTGTCACCCTTAAGGAAGTGAGAATCTTCTCAAAAATTGAAAATATACTGCAGACATAGTTGGAGAAAAGAGCAGCCAGAAGAGAGGACAATGTGTGACACTTGAAATAAAGGTTGAGCTGGCATTTTAAATATTGATTTCTTATAGTGAGATTAACACAGAAGGGTAAGCACTGGGCTAGAGCATGTGCCTAATGAAGTCGTCAATTTTTGTGATTTGTCTAGAACTTTAGTTTATAGATGAGCCAGGTGTCCATTTTCAGAAAATTTTGTTAAAACAGGTTCTCATAGAAGTGATTTATGTTTCATGTTTTTTATTTGGGTGGCTTTGTTGGTATTTAGATAAAAACCCTGTTCTAGTTGGAATTGTTTATTGTACTTTGCAGTGTGAATGAATCTTCAGTTTCATGGAAATTAAAGACGGAAAAGCTAAAATACAGACTTGTTTGGGACTAAACCTATTTTCCCACATTACTTTGTGGGCCACCTGCTAATTACTGAAATCCTCGCACATAGCCATCAGAGTCTCTTATCATGACATTTGGTGGGCCTACTAGAGGCTGAGGTGGGACTGTACAGATCCATAGCTGCCCTTATTTGCAGTCCTTCCTCACTGTTCACGTATGCGAGATGATATGCATCCTGCAGTTGATAATGGAACCATGTCCCGATTTCTCGTATATTTCCAGCTTTCTCTTCTCTGCCCACACATCTTTTGCAGCCCTGTTTATTGCTCTGAAGTTCGTACAGCCTGCTCAGTTTGATCTATACTGTGTGGGATGCTACACTCCCTTACTTCAGGCGTGTCGTTAGATTAGCTACCAACTCATTTGTTTCCATACCTCAAAAAAAATGAAACATTATTTGTTTGTTACCTCCTTACTTGTTCCAGAAAGCTTGAGTTGTATGCACTGTGTACATCTCCCTACACTGTGATACATGAAAACAGCAGCAGTAGTATTGGCAAGAGATATTAATTACTTGTGTAATACAGCCTGTACTAAGTGCTTTTGGGAGTTGATCTAGTTTGCCTTCATGATGCAGACTTTGTCACATAAACTTCCTGTTTCATGATGAATAACTTTGTTTTCCCAAGTTACTTTGATTCTAGAAAACGTTAAGCATGTCTTAAATAGGGAATGGCACAATAGCAAGCATTGCACCACCGATGCTTAAGATTATAGCAAAGACTGAGTGTGGGAGTTGTATGCCCAGAGATTCATCACCTGTGTGAAAGGAGCATATGAAAATTGCCAGAGGTCTAACTGGAGTCTGTAGCAAAGCTGCTTCGTAATTGTGTTGTTATGAACTAGCTGTGAGCACAAAATACCTTCCAGGCTCTACTCTGCTGCTTCTGGCCATAAGCCTATCTCCAGCTGTGCTCAATTGTCAGTGCCACAGAAGGTGAAAAATGATCAGTCAAACCCTAGAAACCAGATTCTACATTCAGAAATGTTGAAATGAATATTCCTTTCTGATCCTCTGCAAGGTGAGCTGAAATACTGAACCAAGATTAGATTTTGATGTTATTTTAAAGCAGGATTGTAAGTGTCAGGGGCCAAAATGGAAAGTGGCACAAACAGGCATTTGTAATGGCAAAGTCAGAATTGTCACTGGCTTATGACACCAGTCCCTTTTCCCTTTACCACAGCCATGTCCACAAGTGTGCAGTATGGATCAAATACTTTAGGGGGTTTTTTTGTTTGGTGTTTTTTAGGTTTTTTTCCAAAGCCTATATCAAAAAATTTCTTTCAGAAAGATATCAAACCTTGCTTTAAGGACTTCAACAGATGGCAAGTCGGTCACCTGCCTTGGTAAGCGGGATTAATGTTTAATTGTCCTTGCTGTTACTGAGTTTTGTTCTGCTCAGTGGAAGAGAGGTTTTCAGATTCCCTGTTGTGTCACAGCAGAAGTAGCTCATGTGTACCAGAAACCAAATGTGCATACTGGCTATGTGCTCAGGGGTTGCATGATGATTTATACTAAATTCAGGTCTGCTCTTCTGAAATATAAAATATTTTATAAGTTAGTCAGCAATTGTTTGCAATAGTTACATATTTTGGTAAAATAACTTCTGTGGCTTACTCATACATGTGACTCACATGTTGTTTTAACTTTTTTCCCCCCCCCTAATATGGTAACTGTTTTCATTTCAAATAAACTGAATTTTCTGTTTATTCTGTGAGTGTGCATAAGGCATCGCTAATACTTCGATAGCAATTCTAGAAGTTTGTTGGTATAATTTTAACAGTAATGAGACATAAATTTCATTTTTTTAAGGACAGACAGGAAATGTCTACAGACTGAAAACATGATTTCAGAGGTCTAAAAATCTCCTGAGAGAAACTGGCGTTCTTTGAGATCACAAGGTCAGTAGTACAGTAGCAGTTATTTACATGCATATATCTATACAATTATGCGGGCCCAATTTCAATTTTGTACCATTTGGTGGTACAAAATATGATATTTTACATGTCTTCAGAGATTTTATTATCAATTTTAGAACAACGTTAGTATAAAAGTTCCAATTTACAGCTGAAAAATTGTTTAAAAATGCTTAAAATTCATACTAAAAGCTATTGGATTCTATTCATCAACAGCTTCCAAGGTAATTAGATTTACACAGGAAAAAATGTTTCTAACTTGTTACCTGTGTTTGTAAATCAGTTAATTTTCGCATATTTGCGTCTTTCTTCACTTGATTGCAAAAATATAAGCTGTTTAATGTTTTGGAAAAGGAAACACGAAAGTTACCTGAAGAGGTGCTTTAAAAGCTTGTATTTTAATTTGTGACATCATAATATGATTTATTTTTTCCAAAGACTGGAAGTAATGGATATGATTTATTCAGCCACAAAGAGGTAGCAAACACATCTCAAATAGTAAATGTGTTCAGAAAACTGTGTGTAATCAGTATAGTAGTTTAATAACATCACAAAGTAATTTAAAATGCTTGATAACAAGAAAAGGATGATAACATCTTCTCTTGGGTAATGTGTTCGTAATTTGTTGTAAGCTTTGGTCAGATACTGGAAAATATGTAAAGTTGTTATCTTTTAGGTGTTATTGTTATTAGAATGTTATTTGTAGATGCTACATGTGCTGATGAAGGGAAAATCAGAAAGCACGAGTGTAGTTAACCCTTATCCTGAAGGGTCTGTTTGGATTATGGGTTAACCATGATATGAGTGCAGACATTAAACCTGGCTTTTCATGAGTGACTGTGGGTCTAAATATCGTAGTATGCTGCTTATGTACAGCATCATGTGGACATGTACATGTGGGGCAATAGTCCGTGACCACAGTTACTGATCTCCTTTTCCTGTTTACCTTGTTGGATGTCTTTATAGCCTGATTCAAATGAACTTTATATATGATTTCTTTTTATCTTATCTGGATTATCGTTATCACACATTACTGAAGGTAGTTGGCAGTTGATTCTTTTTCAGTAGCTTAAGCCATATATTATGTCTGATTTTGATTATCAGATGAATTTCTACAGTGGAGGATGCACACTGCTTAAGTGAAGGCTCACTTGGCCCAACTTTCCTCGTCTTTAGCACATAAGTGAAGATGAATTCATTAGAATTTTTGCATAATAATCATTTGAGGAAGAGTAACACTTTCAATATAGAAATATTTTTCTTTTGCTGTACTCAGGTGATATGAGGTGTGTTCCTCTTATTTGTGTACTTATCATGCAGTAACGTGGAACTATAGTGAAGAAAACAGTACTGCTGACTTAAGAGGTGCTCTAATAAGTTAGATGGGTAAATGCTGCAGGAAAACTTTCCAAATTAGCCTTGGTGTTACCATTGCGCCACTGCTGGGTGCGATTAAAAATGTGATTTAGAAAGGTAATATACGAATAGTCCTTTAGTGGCTGCATCAGAGAGGGAGGCTTGTGGGGAGTTTTCAAGTACCAAGTAATTTACATTAAAGCAAACTGAATAGCTCACTGTTCATTTGTGCCCTTATCTAGACAGATATGATAAATATGTAAAATTTTGGGAAAATCTTCAGACACGTGTTGAGTTTATGTTGCAGTATAATAACAACTTCAATTGTTTGAAATATGGTATATAACTAAATCTTGCAACATAAGGCTTAATCATACAGTTATTATTGAAAAAAAGCTTGAAAATGAGGCTTTGTGTCTACATGTTAATGCTTTTATGTGTAACTTTCTTTTCAGGCTTCTGGTGAGTGTGGGGGTTTTTTCCTTTTTTTTTTTTTTCTCCTTCCCCCTCCCTTTTCTTTTTTTCCCCTCTTTCCCTTCCTTGACTTCATTAACTCTTAATGGGTTTTAGAGATCAGAGGAGGCTTTGCCAGGACTCACTAGCAATAACAAATCTGTAAAGAGGCCTGGCAATTAATAGATGTACAAACACATAGAATCCTTTGCATTGTTCCTCCAGAGCATAACACTGATGGCCAAAAACAATGCACTAAGTTCTGTCAACAAACTGTAACATAACTTTAACATTCATTTTAATTCAAATATTTACTATTTATATAAAATAAAAAATTCTTAAAAGCACATGATTTAGGAATCAGGCTCATTTTTAATAGAATGAAGGCTTGTCATTCAGTTGTGGACTTTAATCAAATTTCAGTAAAATTATGTCCTGTCACATTGTTCAATCTTTTCTTGGTAAGAGTAATATTTTAGAGCTCAAATGTACTGCAGCAGAACCAATGTCTAACATAACCTCAGTTTACCAGGTAATATTTGCCATTGTCTTGCTTATCGTATTTTACTATTGTTTTGCTGAAAATGGAAATAAGAAAAAAAATCCTGCAAAACAACCTAAACCAAATGCAAACAGTGGCATTGTTTGTGAAATGCAGTTATAAATGACACATGCTGTACATGCCCCATGCTCCCATATTACTCAGAAGATCTGTGTTGCAAACTCAGTGTGTTAAACTTTTGGAGTCACTTGCAAAACATTTGCAAAGAAGAAAGATTATTTGCTTCTGTACAGGTAACATCCAAGACAGCCTTACACTCATTGCCAAATCTGTGGGTAAAGAAAATAACCTTAAACAGCCCCCACAGAGGAGCCCCCAATTCTTGTAGCAATGTGGACGTACAGTCCTCCTGCCTGCTAGTAATGCACAGCCACTGGGTATAGGAGTTTATGTTCTCATTCATTGCAATGAGTAAATATTTAGATGACAGCTTTCTCCCTCCTGTTTTTCTAATTCTCACAATAATTAATATGAGGAGAGCATGTGATCCTTGACTTACCATGTGATTTGATGAGAATCATAGACTTGTTTAAAAACTGTCTTTCCACTAAAAAAATTCTTCATTTATTTCAGTAAGCATGAAAATGTGTCAAATTTCTAGAATCAATTTCTTGGATGCCTAAATGTTATTGGACTTGCAAAAGCTGTTGATACAATTGCATCTAAAATTCTGGGTCATCATCAAATGCTGGAATACATTTACTATCTACTACTAATTCCCGATTATGTCTGCTATTGTAACCCTGCAGTGTGAAGCCAAGCTTTTGTCACATTGTTCTGATTTGAGACATGGAGGAAGGATAAGAATTCCCACCTCTTTCCTGTTTTTCCCCTTTGTACTCATAATTAGATTTCTGGGCTATGTAACATGTCAGTTGAAGTGAATTTTCTTTTCCAAGCTTTATTTAGTAAATTAATGTAAGTAACCTATCTAATACATGAGATAATAGCATAAATAAATAACATGATAACAGAACAGTTATCTGGGTTTTTTGGATGTTTTTTCTCCTTGCCATTCCTCTTGTGAAGGGGAATTTTGTTCTATGTGCTTTTTAAACAGCAGGTTAACTGCTGTAGCTAATTTACAGGACTAAGCAAATTTCAAAACCAAGGGCAAGCTGGGAAAATTAAAAATTTAACCTCAGGTGGGATCTGCACAGAATTACAATGAGTTTTTGCAAAGGCTTTTGTGTTAGCCAGTTAAGTTTTAAGTACCTTTAGATGTGCTTATTCTGCAATTATTTAATGATAGACTAGAGTCTGCCAGTTCAAACGTCTTGTCACTTCTGTGCCTTCTTCCTTGGGCAATAGCTGATCTTTTCCATGCTTTGCAGGCACCCCCTCTATAGCCCCTTCCCATACATTGTCACAACAGTGTCCACTTAATTTTTCTCTGTGGATCTGCCCTCCTCAGAATTGTCGACAGTCATCACAGCCTCAAAAGAGCAAGTGTATTAAGGTATACACTTTGATCCATCAAGCAAAGCCATTTTTCCATTTCAGAAGTGGTTTCTTCTCTCTGTATGTTACTGGATTTGAATTTCTTTCAGTTACATGACAGACAAGTGACAGAAATTTCTGCATACCTGTAAGATGACGAATACAATTTTGCTGAAACAGGTTTTGCCTCTACCATACATAAGAGGGAAGAATTCCTAGCTGATAACAATTCTGTTTGGTTGTTTTTTTCCCCCCATGTCCAAACACGAGGTTCCTGTTTACCATGTATCTCCACACCCCAATCTCTGGCTAACAACAAAAGAGAAAAAAAAACACCAACCAAACAAAAAACCCCAAACAACCAACCCTCCCGCAAAACCAAACCAAACAAAAAAACCCCCACAAACAAACACCCCCCCCCCCCCGTGCCAAGACCAAACCAAACCCCATCTAACCCAACTGCAAGTCTTGAAATGACTTTGCATTAACAAGGTCTGAATGGTGATGGAGATGAAAACTCTACGTATTCAAATCTCAGTCCACTGTCTTAAATGGAGGGGAGTGGAGAGACAGCGTAAATCACTAATTCTGCTGGAACAGCTGCCCAGATATAGCAACAGTGAAATCTGTAGTAGAAACTTAAGTTGTTTTTTAACCACTGTGTCATCTAACTTGGCTCTATGTTGTATCACAGTATCTGGATCCAGTGGCTGCTTTAAGACGTTTTAGCTGGTGGGGATAAACCCTGGTGAGAATCACTGCACAAATGCAGTATATACATTCTCTTTAGTGGTGCTGGCTTGGTGCTAGCATGTGTGCTCACTTAGCACAGGAGAGATGTGAGACATGCAGAGATTTACCAAGAGCTATAAATTTCTGAAGGGGATGATCCCTGCTATCACAAATGCAACAGTTTTCTCATGCCAGGATTTATAAAATGGCAGGACAACTGAACAGAGGGTATTTCATGAACAAATGGCATAGTCTTATTTTTAAAAAGGACATAATTTATTTTTATGTGATGGTGTCTGCATTTTAATGCATAGCATAATAAAGCCTGAACCCTTTGGCTGAGGTCAGCCCATCTATTAGTGTCTTCTTTCAGGAGTAGTTAAGCATATAAACAAAAATTCTTCTCTTCAACATTTCCAGTAGTTCAGTACAAGAGTTTTTAATCAGAAATCACAATATATGGGAACTTGGAAGAGTTATGTAACTATAACTTCCTTCATAGCACTTTCCTCCCTAGAAGTTAGAAATGCAGAATAAAAAGATAAAAAAGCATGTGTCACATGTTCCATCTCTGAGAACAACTGCTACAAAATTATTCTTGTAGTACTAGGGGCTTGTGTTGTACGTTGTGAGGCTGTGGTTTCCTTTCTGAGAGTTTTGCTCAAATACCACTATTAGATTAAAAAAAAATCACTTACTGGGGATGGCAAACTCTAATATTTAGAGAGCAAAATTGATTTATACATTTTGTACTTAAGCTATAAAAGTGCATGAGTTGTCCATTTCAGGACTGGGAACCAGTTTAAAAATCGTAAGTAATTCCACTGGAGAAGGTGTATATTATGTAGGGAATAAACACTTTCATAGTATCTCTACTCTTTTGTCTGTGGGGGTACAGATTTTGTTGCTAATGTGATGTGTTTGAAATGAGGCACAGGGACTTCAGAGCCTTGTATTCTAAGCTCTAGAGTTTCTTTCCTCTGGGAATTTAAAGAATTAATTAAATAAATCTGGCCATGAGAGATTAAAGCCCTCTTTTAGCAAGGTGCTTAAGTTATATTCATGCTTAACGAGAATAACTGTGCTTGGACCATTGGTTTTTTTTAATATCTGTTCTCAATCAAATGAGGCATTAAAAATCCAACCATCTAAAATTACCACAGAATAAATGGTTAAGGATAGTGATGAACAATTTCAAAAAAGCATATTATTCACACTTAAATATTTTAAAAATGTTTCTCCCTACTGTTGTTTCTTCATCATCATCCCTATTATTTTGATTGTTTGAAAAGCATTATAATTCAGTGGTCCACTTTAGTACTTAAGCAAGTCCTAGATGCATTCTTGTTATTTCTAATCCATCAAGAGTACCCAACAGCTCCTTTATTTTCTTTATAGCAGTCTAATGAGGTCAGAAAGGTCAGAAGAAACCAGCAAGAAGGGTCAGAATGACTTATGTACGAGTCCTTTTCTGTAGGGTGATATTCAGCATGCTGGGAATGTACTGTTTGGATTGTGCAGCGAAATGATGACATCACCAATCTGACAAGTAGTCTTTGTTATTCTTTCCCATAGAATGTATTTCCCTGACTAGAGCAATTAGTAGGGATTATCTCTGACAAGAAAACTGACTTGTAGCTGCTTTGTGTCTACTAAAATAATGTTAGATGGTTTATATTTTTCCTATCTGAAGAATTTTTTTAATAAATTCAAGTGATAAAATATCACACCGTATAATTAAAAAAACAGTACTATCCCCTTCACTTACTCCTGTTACTTAGAAATAGAATTGTAAAGTTCATATCAGGCCTAAATTTTCGGACTTGCCACTGTAATGTTCCTTTTTTTTTTTTTCAGTTCGTTGTTGAAAATAGTGCCAAACAACTCCTGATTTATTTTCTTCTTCTAATTATTTTGGCTTGTTCAATGAGACAGATTGTCTCTAAATGGTGGTCTTGAAGTATACCTTTTAATGACTGAGAGCACAATTGTGTGATAAGTAACAATAAGATGTTCGAATTTTTTTTTATATATGAAGAAGCTAGGCATGGAATAGTTAAACTGCTTGAGGTCTTACAAAATTACTCATTAAAAATGGCTTTTAGGGTTTTAACTGTTTATGGAAACTGATTTCAGGGCTCTGCTGCCAGTCCAATGCTAGCAGTTAGATAGGTTCTCTATTTTACAATACAGATAAAAGTTTTGAAATGTAACCAATGGTTAAAATATTAATAACACCTGTGTAGTGAAAATAAGTTATGTAACAATTAATGAGTGCTTGGCAGTTTCTTTGTAATATTTATTTAATAAGAATGTGTGCTATTTGTTGTTAGTTTTTATTCCTACTATTGAATTGTACACAATCAGGCTGTGGCTTGAGTCCTTTTTGGTTACTCGCTGTCTCGTAAAAATTCCTGTACATTGTATTTGACGTTTAATGTACACATGGACCTCTCAATTTTGGCTTTTTCTGAAGATTTGGCTTTGGCTGATGACAGTGTTGGATAGAGGATTCCAGCGCTCCTACCACTAGCAGAGTCACCTCATTTATATGCTTAGATTGAACAAAACACGGGATGTGTGGACAGGGAGGAATTTTCATTCCAGTCCTGGTTCAGGCAAGATTTGACTCAACTGTCAGCTTGTTTAATATTTTAGGTTTTAGCTTTCCCCATCCCCACCCATAGTAGTCTGAGATTATTGGTATATTTTCACCAAAATATCTGATTTTTTGTGTAACGACGATACCTTTCATATCTGCAACTCTTTGCTCAGCACACATTACAGTTTGTGATTTTTGCTTTTGAGTTTGCTGGAGGGTTTGAATGCGCGGGAATTGCTTTTTATTACTTTTTTTCTTTTAATGGATAGAATTATGTTCCTAGCAAATGTTGGCAGTCCGTGTCACAGTGTGATATTTTTGGTGTTCTTACTTATTTACTTTACTCTCTCATTCAGTTACTTTAGGACTCACATGCTTTATTTTCTGCATATATATATAATAGATAAAAATGTATTTCCTAGTTCTCAAACATTTTGGCCTCATCTTCCACAACCCATCTTCAAGAGTTTACTGTATTTAATCTTCTGAAATGTTGGCTTGCCTTTGCTTTTTTCCACTCTTGGTTCTTTTATTCCTCTAATTGCTACTCAGTTTCTGTTTGAAAAAGGCACTTCGTTTTTTTCCTTCCACATCCTACAACTTTCTATACAGTTGTATTTTTAGTGGCCTTTTCAATTCCACCTACGCTTTTTTTTGGGCTAATAAAAAAAAAAAAGTACATTTATTATGTCTGTGCTAACAATAGATGTATCCCTCTCAGTTTTTACTATAAGATTGTTTTCCAGTGAGCAGTTTGTTTCTCCTTCAAGATAGCTAACTGAACTCAGCTGTGGAGCAAAAAAATCTTAGGCAGACTTGTTACAATTTTCCATCGCAAGTATCACTAAGTCCTGGCCTTAACAAATGTTCTTACAGTGTTCTCACATGTATCTAACAACACTTCAAAGGGGATGTTACTTTGACCTGTTGATGCATGTCTTTGTATCCTCTTTAGCATCACACTTAATTTACTGTTATGAATGTATATTCTTTGCCTCTGCCTCTTGAAATAGAGGCATGTTCTTCCTGTCTTTTCCTCTCTACTTTCATGTCAGTATTCATTAATATTGGTGACTTTAAAAATTTTCAACTCCCATGCTGTTTCTAATGTTTTGAAGCAGTTCCTGCAAATGTATTTCATTGAGTTTTAAACTCTTTTGTAAAACTCACCTTTATCATAATGTGTATCAAATTTTCAGTTGGCACGTAAAAATAACTGTTATGAGATGACAAGTGATATCTCTTTGTTTTCTCTGCAATACTAGCTCTTTGAATCCACATTTGTTTCCTGCTTGACATTTAAGATATTTAGCTTCTAAGGCTATATATCAGAGAGCCTTTTAAAGCTATCCATAAGGCTATATATACCTTTAAGGCTGTTAATGCTGTCATTATTGTGGTATGATAATCTAGGGATAACCAGCAGACAAGGTTTGTGGGTATATTAGTATTTTTTAAATTAGGTTAACTTTTACAGTTAGAAAAATAGACAGGCTTTTGTGTGTATAAACCCTTTCTCATGTCCTCAAAGGGTTCAATTTTCCTAGTTATCTCAGCTTGCCTACTTAAAGATATACTTTTCTCTGCAAACTCTGCCTTTGTCATTGCTTGACACGCTGAATGTTATGACAAGGCTAGCAGCTGTTGATCTGGGTCTGTTCCAGTATGATTAGGAATGTAATTTTTTTAAGAGTTGTTAGCAACTGCAGGAAACTAATAAGATCAGCACAGAGTATGTACCAATTTGCTGGTTTAAGTATGTTACAAGCTAAATATGACAACTTTTCAGGAATTCTCACAGTACTGGAGATAATAAGAAAACTGCAGGATATGCAATGCACAGTTATGAACTCATTGCCATTGTAAATGACATGAAACATGTCTTCTGCATGTAAATGGAGCCACTTCTGTGTCTCAGTCCAAGACATTCAGGGCAGGAAGAATGTCTTTTGCTCTGGAAGAGTAGAATACTTGGCCCTGGCAAATATTTATACTTCTTGAAATCTTAAATGGCTGAAGTCTGCATTTATGATCCTGTATCTTGGAGACTTAGAGAACTGCTGCTGACAGCTGACCTAGGGGCAGGACAAGAGCAGTTCCAGGGAGGGAGCTAGAGCAGTGGTCAGGTCACTGCAGTCTGCCCCTACTAGGAGATAACTGAGACAGTCCAGGACCTCAGTGGCCTGCTCTGCAGTCACAAAACTGGTGAGTTCCTTTGTGAGCTTGGAGCCGTTGGTGTGGTAGAAGTCTGTTAAGAGCAAATGACATCTGGTGCTGTCAGCTTGCAGCTTTCCTCTGAACTGCTAGGTCAGAACAGGCACCTCAACTACACTCTATGCATCTGACAAGACTAGTATTATCTCCACTTATTGTAGCAGAAATAAACAGGGTCTTCATGTTCCTAAAATGAAAAATGTGACTGAGACAATGTTACCCTTAGTGCTTAAAGATGCTGGGCCAAAGGGATAAATCTGGTTGAGAAACACTTTTGATGCAGGGATGCCAAAAATCACACTGAGGTCGTAGTCTCTTCTTTTCTGCAACATAGGAAACTGTCAGATGATGCAACTTCCCATCAGGTGGTATCAGTGGTCCCTACAGTCCAGGATTTTCTGTGCTGTAAATTGATGAGCCTTACTCAAAGTATTTGAATATAATATTGGTTTGAAGCCATATTTATTTTTTTAACCTGGTCACTGGAAAAAGTGTCGAATAATGATTAAAAAAAAAAAGTCCTTCCTCCACTGAAAGTGCACCAACACAATGTAGAAGGCTGAAAAAACTGCAGTCTATACGGACTATAGCCTGACATACTCAACCCATGGCTATTGTGCTTCAGTCAGGGTGATAAGTGTGTCTACTTAATACTGTGAACAAAAATCTAACTGGAACATAAGTCCTACAGCTGGTAGGTATTAAGCAGTTTAATTTAAAAAAATTCAAGGTTTCTGAAATGCTCAACTCTTGGAAGACATTTGGGCTATAAAAATGCTCTAATGAAAGTCTTTATATTTAGTCCCGATGCCTTTTAGGTAAAACTCTTAGATGTAAAACAGACATGTGATTACTGCTTCTACAAAAGAACTTCCAAACTTGAGCATGTTGCAGAAAAGTTGATCCTTGCACAGTTTCAGGGCATGTGACTACCATAGTTATCCTTTGTACTCTCAGAAAGTTAGACAAAAAACAGTGTGTCTTTGAACGCTATTTGAAAATTGTGTAATCAAATTGTACCAGTGCATCCTAGAACTGTCCATTAACTTTCCAATGTGAATGTGGTTATTTAAATATTGCTAATTGATCTTCTTCCTAAATGAAATAAATGGCAGTCAGTGTTCCTTAGAAAGCATATTTCTTAATTGGAGGGGTTTACTTTCTGAAGCTTTTAGAACATTAGAATGGCATAGTAACAAGCTTGTGATGAGAGCCTAGTGGTTCAGGTTTTAAATTGATTAAAATCTCGTATATATCCTCTGGAATTTATTTTGGATGCTAAAATATATGATAGGATTTTTCATTAAATTTCTTTAGCATTGATTTTAGGGGAAGTGAAATCATTGCTGTGATTTTTAGGGTACGAGGGAGGGGAATCTCCTGCAAAACACTTTTACTTTCTTAATGTAGTCTGCTGTCATTCAACATGTGGGGAAAAAATGTGTTGTGTTCTGCTTGTAGAGGAGACTCAACATAAGCAGTAAAATTCCCAGTGCTGTGCCAATGTTACCAGTGATGCTGGTACACAAAGAAAGAAGTAAATAAAAATTACTTTCACACTCTGTTGGGATACACATAAGGGAAATAAATCAATGCTTTCCAAATGGAAATGGACAGAATTATTAAAGAAGAAACAGTTTCTAGGCTTTAAAGGTTATTTGAAACAGTGAAAAGTTACTATACAACCCAGAATTCAGTGTCCTTTTAAGCTTTAAGTGACAGATCTAAGGTGGTATGTGGGAAGAAGTGTTGCAGCGGATTCACTTCCTGTGGCATGAGATCCTAAACTGATGTTTAGCAATTCCAGACACCTTATTTTAGAATTTAGATATCTTCTGCTCTGTAAGCATAAAAGTGCATTATGTATTTTATTCTAAGTAGTACATTGAAAATATATCGTAAGCTGGATCTTTCATAAACTACCAACTGCTAAAATATATATATATAAAAAAAAGTTTGTTGCTCCTTAGATCTGTCTGTATGTCTATTATATTTTTGTCTCTTCTGCTTGAATTAAAATACTTGTGTTTATGGTAGACAGGAACAAATTCAAAGATTATGACAATGAAAGATTCATCTTCCGGTGGATGATAAAAACTGAAGAGCTTGTCTGCCCCACCATGGAAGTCATGAAAGCAAGGAGTGAAGCAATGTTGCTGGTTACGGTGGTGCTTTAGAAAGTTCTGTTGACAACAAGTCCAGTAAGGAAGGATGGTTTGCTTTCTCCTGACTGGATTTTACTGTTTCAACCGCCTTGACTCAGTAAACTTCTTTTTGGTTTACTGTGGTATAAGGGAGACTAGAAGAACTAAATAGCTGGAGAAAACCAGAAAATACTGGCTATCCTGCTTGCTTTAAATATATCTTAATTTTCTTTATTTTTTAGCTTTTTGCTGGTCAACAGCCAAGTGAAACTTGTAAATTGGAAAATGGTACTATGAGAAAAGGTGCGCTAGTAACCAAGCAAGAGAAAAAGGATGGAATAGGGAGTTTGTCAGTTAATTATAAAGGAAAAAGTACCTTTGTTTCTTCTGTTTGTCTTGCAATTTCAAACTGTGCCAAGCATAGCTCTGTGTAGGTCTGAATTACTCCCTGGTGTGGATGATGTTGCCATGTCTGAACTGTCATGGAAACTGGCTAGAGCAAATCTGGCTCATGAGGTACATACAAGACAGCACAGGCAATCTCTCTTAAAGTGTCTGACTTCAAAGTATTTTTTCTTTTTCCTTTAACAAGATAAGAAGCAGTTTGTTCTTGAAAATAGAACTCTGTTTTATTGGACAAACTCCATGCTCTGCTGACATTTGGGACCTTGCATAAGGCAAATGATGGCTGTGTCAAGCATCACAACAATGCAAAATGAATTGCTTCCATTGGTCACATCATCTAATGCAACAGTAGTCAAGAGATTCTTTTGTTGCTTGCTGTGTATCTCTCAATACATTAATTTGTGTGCCAAAATTAATATGTTCTTTGATTTTGATAGTTAACCAGCAGTTTAGAGAAAGGTTGAGAAAGAAGAAACCCTGTATGTTTACTATGGAGAAGGTATTTTTCTTTGCATTCAGTAACTCTTCTAATGCATAGTAGCATTCAGTGGTATTGTCTGAAAGGAAGTGCACTTTCCTCTGAGATATCACCAAAGATGAGGTTGTTTTCAAGAGCTGCTGTACTAAAAATCATTAGTTGTATACCTCATATTATGTGTAAAGAGAATTCACTGTTATGCTGTGGCTGCTCCGTACCACGTGATTTAGCAAGTTGCTCCTGGCCGAGGAGATACTTTTCAAGAGTCAGAAAGAAAGGAAACTATACATGGTGTCCTTCAAATTGACACGACAGGGCAAACGTGCCAGACGTAGGAGTAAACGGTGGCACTGGTGGCTTTATGCTGACATGCTAGGGGTCACTGCATGAAGTTTGGAGATGAGATTGCTAAGGTGCCAGAAATCAAAACAGCTGCTCACAGTTCTGTCCTTCAGTTATAAGCTGCTTTCTCTGTCCATCTGTTGAGCTGAGGATGTCGTCTTGTCTTTCAAATAGATTTTGTGTTTTCCTGCATTTCACTGACTAGACTCTTATTTCAAAATATGGTTGTACTACTTTGTTGAAAATGTCATTTAGGAATGAGTAAGTTTTTAGTATTTGTGTAATACAGGAACCCAAAGTATGTTATTCTTTTTGGCAGGCTATTGAAATCCATCAAGCACCAGTATTTGGAACTGAGTAGTTAATGTGGCACTATTTGAAGATAGTTTAGCTACGGCTGTGATGTATCCAGAGAAAGCAAGACATTTGGGGTCAGTGTGAGGAAATTTATTTGATTAAATTATATTTGGTCTGGAAAGAAATATGTGGAATTTATACTGTAAGGTTATCCTACCCTAGTGTTACTGACAGTAACTTCAGATAGAAAGCTTTAACTAATATTGCACTGTTTTCTTTCATAGATGTGCATTTTTCAATTCTGTAGAACCTCTTCTGCAATGGTAGAGTTCCATGGGAAGTTTGCAGCTATGCTGCATCCTGAGCTTAAATTAAAGAAGTTTGCGTGGACAAGGTTTATAGATCTAACCAAAGGAGTGATCACAAACCATCTACTTTCAAACTTGAAAGCCAGTGCTGAGGCATTTGGAGTTGCTGCTGCTGTAGCTCATAAAATGCAAACCATGCCATGAGAACCTTCCTGTCTCTAAGAGCTGGAGTAGAGCATGTATGGTCCACTGAACATGTTTTATAAATCCTGGACATCGGATCTTTTTTTGGTACTAGACTGCAAAAGAATTTCAGCAGTTTCTTTTTCTCAGCTGGTGTGGAAGCTGTTGCATTTCTGGTGTACTTGGAGAAACAGGAGCTCTTGTATTTTAGTGGAAGGTATGGAATTCAGCCCTTCACAATCACAAGGCATTGAGTGCGAGTTACTCCTTTTCGTTCCGAAAACTGAATGGTGCTGTCCCAGTAGTGGTTTTGATTCATGTCTGATTCATCCAGCTGTCATAGAGGATACTGAACACCAGATTAAGCTCAATACCTAACAAAATAATTTCGTTATAGAAGATGGGAATGACTTTAAGTTCAAATCATAGGCTTAGGCTGGTTTGCGATATGTGGCTGGTTTTGGGTGGTTGTTGGGGGGTGGGGGTGTGTTTTTTGGATTTTAATCCTGTGCAAGATCTGTATTTCACTGCATATAACTTGTGTAAAAGTACTCAAGTTTAAATGCCTATAGGGTAGAATAAACTAGGCTTTATGTGATTATTCCTTACTAATGATGGAGATGATTTGGAGTCTGAATTTCCTTAGCAGTGCCCTTTCACCTATAGCTTCTGTGGAATGGGAAAGCATAACAATGTTCCTGTTAGTTGCTTTTCCTACAAAGCAGATGTGGGATCTGACAGTTTACCCTTATCTACAATTTGTCAGCAGGTTCTTGACTTTGTCCTCATTTGGATTCACAAGGAACCTTTCATTTGAGTAGAGAGAGCCCTCACCTTGATGCCCATGGGAGACCTTGGGTGGAAGAGACTGCTGAACGTTTGCATGCATCATCCCCCACTATTGTTTCAAAGAGAGGTGAATTTGGGTTCTTCTGAAGTACTCCTGTCTGTTACAGGAGGGGTACCAGAAAGTATAGTCTCATTTGGAGCTCTTCCTCCTATGGAGTGACTAGGGAGGTCTGGGTTCTGGCTACTGTGAAATTCTTGGGTGATCTTTAACCCCTTTCATGGTGACAAAAAGGCACTTTGTTAATAGTATGTTTGGGCAGAAATCCAACAAAATGGCTCCGACAAAGACTTCTTTCTATTTAATAAACCCATAAGAAGAGAATATGGGGTGTAATATAATTTAGCTACCGAAAAAATGTCAAATTAGAATTAGGAAATCCCAAATTCCACTATGGAGGATTGAAGCTTCCTTCCTCCCCGCCTCCCCTGCCAGCCTTGAAGAACTGATTAATGGAGGCTGCCTTTCGTACAACATGAAGACAGCTCGCTGCTATTGTCTCCTGCAGGAACAGCACTTTCCTGCTAACTGGTTTAACTGTATCGTGTCCTTGAGCATGTTTTTTCTAATGTCCTTTCAGCCTTTGAGAAGTGCTCCATAGTGTATATAATGACAATAGTACTGTTTTCCTGATCAGTTTTTGTTCTTTCCATCTGTCAAACATTTGGTTTTTCTTTTTTTTCCCCCTACTGCTACTGCAGCAAAAATGCCTGCCTTTTGTTTATGTCTTCCTACACTAGCATCGTGACATCATCAATGATATCGCCAGGGGAAAAAAAATATGCATAGCTGTAGCTAAACCAGCTGTTCGTTAGCAACTCATCTAGTCTGCTTTCATTTCTTCTCATTAATGTATATGTGGCAGCATTTCCTGTTTAAGAGATGTAGAAGGTTCTCAGCCACAAACCATCTGCTCGGTCCGTGTCTTTGGGTAGATAAAAATGGTGGCACTTATTTTTGATAATGGAATTCTTTATTAAACAAAATTAATATGAGAGTTTAGAATATATTAATCACTGGATTTAGTTATGGGTAATTCTGAATCCTTTACTACCCATCTTTTATAATTCAGTGTAATCACAAAGACTGTTTATCAACGGCTAGAAAACCTTACTAATACATGATGAGGAAGATTCCGAGAACAATAAAGAGTCGGAGTTTTGTCATTGATTTGCGTGACGACACAGTAAAGTGTATTAATCAGTGTTTGTCACGCTTGTCCCTTCTTCCATGCAAATCAGTGGCAAAACTTCCCCTGAATTCCATAGGACCAGAATAATACCAACAATGAGCAACAAGCTGTCAGTTATTCTAATGAGGGAGATTGTAAGTAGAATAAGTAGGTATTTCATTTGTGGAATGTTAATGAGAAAACAGGGGTTTTTACCATCTTATGTTCTCAAAATGCTATGAATTATTGCAGAGATCACTGAGTTATTGAATAGCTGTATCTTTGCGATGTTAACATTATGGCTAATTATTTGTTCAGTACCAGTTTTTGGGCTGGAGATATTAATTTATCATCACTAACTGCATGTTAAGAGTTTGAAATTAGAATATTCTGGGAATTCACTTTGCAGTAGAAGTTAAGCTATCTCCAAATATTCCAAAATGGATCCTTGATACTGATAATGTATCAGTGAAGAAAAACACGAAATATTTATCTTTTTATGTAAGTGCTTCTGTAATTCTGAATGTAGATATTCACTTATTCCACTATAAAATACTTAGGTAAATATTTTTTAACCATAATGTTATTCAAATTTTTAATTTTGTATTTAAAAAAACCCAACAGAACCAAAGCCTAAACCAAACAAACAACACTGCCCCAAAAATCTTAGTATCACCAGCTATTATCAAGAAGCGATTAAACTTCATTGTACTATATAATTTGTCATTTGTATCTGAGACTAATCCTTGCTCAAATGGCCAATTCTTACTCACCTGAGCAGTCTCACTGAAACCAGCAGAACTAATTTTATGATCAAAGATTACAGGATAATGCCCTTTTCTGATGAGATAAATTTAAGTCAAGGGGCTGCTATTTAGGAACAATTTTTTATTCAAAAGCTCGTCCTCTATGTAGAGGATAAATGCTGGCAGATTAAGTGTTGGCAAAATATTATCTCTTCAGAATATTAATTTCAGTGTGTGCTATGTGGAGCGATGCAGACAATGCACAGATTCTGCCCCTCCCCGCAAGAAAAAATTACTTTTAACAACTCTTGAATTTCTACTTGAAACTGTGTTACAATGGGAGTAATAATAATTAAAAAAAAAAAAAAGTTAAGGGGATTTCCATAACGATTGCTGTCTTAATGAGCTAAAGAAGCTTAAGAATTTGTTATTCCTTCCTCATAGTAAACCTCAGCTGATAAAAATATCTGTAGCCGGTGAAATCAGTGGCATGCCTGGCTTCCTCGGAGAAAACTCCCATGTGATCCCACAGGCAGGCTCAGTGAGCCTGAAGCTGCTCAGCAAGCAGTAGGTAATGAGTCTTTGTGCAGAGTGAAGCTCTTGTGCCTGAACAATAAAGCATATGGTACCAGCAATAAAACACAGGGCTGGGAAACATAAGAAGATGCTGCTGGAACTAGGAAGACAGTGAATATGTCAAACGTTATAAAATGATGATCAATCTGGTTTGGTTCCTAATTAATAAAAACAGTGCATGGATTGGAAAAACAACAATTTGAACAGGTCAGTTGTTTTATAGCTTCTTCACACACTTCAGTATTTTAAATATAAGTGGGGTTTTTGTTATTTCCTTATTATTATTAAAGCTAGGGGTTTTTTGCATTTTGTAAGGTGGGACTGGAAGGACGTACATCAATGTGATACCAAGCTAAATGAATTATGTAAGTTCTGTGATCAGATTCATTGTTAGTAAAAACATTTTTTTTTTATTATTCCTATGCAATTCAAACTTCAATTGTGCATGAAAAACTAGCCAGCAAGTAAAATTAAATTTATCCTAGATGGATCATTTACCAATATCATAAAATATTTAGTAACAACAATCTATTATTCTGCTATGTATTTGAGACTAATTCTGTGTCTGTGTTTGGTTAAAAATATGACATTGGAGCAGTGCACTCTTTTCCTGCCACATTTTTCTTGTATAATTTTGGAAGTGGTGTTTCGTGGGGTTTTTTGATGCAATTGTATACACACAGAAATGATACATTGTAACCCTTTGTATTTATGTCACTAATATTAATGAAAAATGTTCTCACGGTTCTTAGTTTAATTTTATTTTCAAACTGCTCCCAAACATTTTCGTGGCCTGTGTTTGTCTTACGGAGGATAGACATTTAATTTCTCCTTATCGCATCACATAAAAATTAACCATGCAAAAGTGTTTTTCTATAAATCTCTTTTTCATAGTGTTTTTCTTCTCTAGTATTCAGAAATCATGAACTAGATGTGCTGGCAATGCCTCAAAAGAGATAGATCTGCTGCTTATCTGTTGATTGGGAAATAAAAAATAAAATGCAGAGCCGGATGTCATTTTCATGTGGACTTAAACTGAGACATGTTCTTTGTAAATACCACTTTGAATGGTTTAGAGACATTTGTTTTGTTCCTGTGTAAGTCCGGTTCCCAAACCGGGCGCGGGTTTGGGTGACTTGGCCGCTGGGCTCGCCTGCGCTGCCGCCCTGCTGCTGTTGTGTCTGTGCGTGATGCTAATTCACGTGCGTGAGCTGAAGCCGGCTCTGCACACGCTAGACCCACCGCTTCCCCCCGCACTCTCTGCCCTCTTTAATTGAAAAAAGGAAGCCCGGGCTCTGGCTGCAGAGCCGGGGCGGGAGTGGGGGGAAATGTGGGTCTCCTTGGAAACCGCGGCGGGCGGGCTTGCTCTGGCCCGTTTTCGGGCGGGGGGCCGGCGGTGCGAGCGGGCGCAGCCGCCTGGCGCCGGTGGGGCCCGGGGCGGAGGGGGAACCGCGGCCCCGCCCCGCCAGCCTCCCTCCCGCAGCGCTGTGCCCGGCATGCCTCGCGGCGTGGGCGGGGCCATGTAAATGAAGGGGCGGGGCGGAGGCCGCTCTCGGCCGGCGCTCTCGGCAGGTGCGGAAGTGCGGTGCCCGCGGGACGTACCCCGCGGGAAATGCCCCGCGGGAAATGCCCCGCTTTGCTGTGCCCCGGCGGGAGCGCTGTGCGGGTGCGGAACGCCGCGGGGCGGACCTTGCGCTTTGCTGCCTCCTTCTCGGGCTCTCCGGGGAGCGGTGCGCACCCGCGCCTTGCTGCGTGCTGTGCGGAACAAGAATTAGCCTCGCACATACCTGTGTGCGGCTCTTCTTCGGCAGGGGGCTGTTTAGCCCATGCTCTTTTGGATTCAGAAATGTGTGTTTTTAAGTGCAAAATTTTCCCGCTACAAATATTAGTAAAACCCAAGCAAAAGCACTTTACAATCACTGTATCGAACCATTTTTTCTTATTATAAGTAATTTTATATTAAAAATGAACCCAAATCTAGATTGGCATTTCTCTGAAAACAGGCTTGTTTGTGGTTTAGACAATAGACTTGAAATGATGTGTTGAAGTATTTGTTTCATCATACTTCTCATATATAACTAGCAATCCATTTAATGAAGAACACTGGTAAAATTGTAGTAACACCTGCAGTATTTACCATCAGATTGGATGAGATTCACCAAATGTGTCATTCTATGCTAATTTAAATGAAGAAAATAAAGCAGCATATAGTCATGCAATTATCATTTAATTACCATATTTGTCTAAAATGAGTACAGCAGGTTTAAGTTTAGATATATGAGGCAGGTACGTGCAGTAAGTACGTACGTAGAATTAGCAGTGTAACAGAAATAAAAATAGGCACATCCCTGTGGAACAGTATTCCCACTGTTAAAATGGAATCACAGCTTTGAAATACACCTGCACACAGGAAATGAAGATACAAATGTTTTTCCTGTGGATCAGGCATTTCATGTTCTGAAGCGCTCCTAGTATGAAGTTAATTAATGAACTTTAAAGAAAAAAAATCCAAAGAATTCCTGAAGCAAACAGGTGTTTTGTGCTGCTGTCAAGTTATGGTAATTCTGAAATACACTTTTTATCTATCTAGACTCCCTATCTAGACTCCATTGAGACTATGGTGAATGTAGATGTTTTGTGCTGTAATTTGAATGTTGGATGTTGAGCTCTTTTAAGCATCATAAATAGAACTAAATCTTTTTGCATGCGTAGAGATGTTTTGGCGACAGAGACATGATTCTGATCCCCTGTGTTACTGAAATTCAGTGTTAATTCTAGTAATTGTAATTTATTTTTAGATCTGAGAAGCCTGAATCTGGTATGTAATGTTTCGGTTTGTGCATGCAAGATATATCCTAGATATTTGGTCTCATTTGTTTATTGGAGGGAAGAATTTACTTTTGTTGCAAAACACAGTGACTTGGACAGATGCAATAGTTTAATAATAAAATTTAAGTTTAATATTAATTGCAGACATATAAGTAATGGTTTAGAGTACGTAATGGTAAATGTTTGGAAGTTCATTCTTAAGCTTAAATATTTTCCTCAGAACAGCAATGGGTGATTCTGCCATCTAAAACTCTTACTTGCTCTTAAAGAGTACTTACAGTAACTGAACCTTGAAGTTTAGGATTTTTTTCTCTCTGAACAGGCAGATGGAAGGTTATGCTGAAGCAAGGCAGGTATACTCTATTGCAAGATCGGTGAAGCTGGCTGAAAGATAAATTTACATGTTAGTTTGTCAATGTGTATCTTTGTCCTTGATCTGAATCAGTTGTGACGCCGAGAAAAAATGAATTATAAACGTGCTCTTCTTTCAGTAAAACATCACCAAACACCATCACATCTTTAAAATGTTGATGCTGTTTGAAGTCCTACCAGTGAGTTTTGATTGCTGTTGCTTCATTGCTCTTTTTTAAGTTTTTTTGACCATGAAAAAGAGCTTGAATGTAGATAAAATACAGATATGACTCATCTACAAATACACACAAGGCAAAAATTCTTACTTGGTTAAAACAGCTCTGGGATAAATATCATGGCTTTAATTTCTCCATCTCTCGACAAATATGGATACATTATTCTAATAAAACCTGTGAAAATGGGAGTTGTGAATGATTGCTAAGAAAAAAAATAGAAAATTGTGAGCTCTTTCCTCTTTCAGATTTATGTATAATTCTCTCCAACAACTCCCCTTCCTCTAGTCTTATCCCAGTCTCTCAAAAAAACTTTGCATTTCTAGGACCTCTGCTTCAGTTCTCCATCACATGATATCTTTTCCATAATGAAATAGGGGAAATGGGAAAAGGAATGTAAGTGTGTATCATCATAAAATTTGGTGGAAAATCCGCTTAATATGTAAGTTGTCTAAAAGCAAAATTACGGATAAAAGGAAGCGGAGCTGCTTCAGTTTTTCAGATTTTTGTATGTTCAAATGCAAAAAATATAAGCAAACTTAACATGGAAATGCAATGGACCACTTGCATTTAGGCTTTCTAATGAAAAGACAGGTGGCTTTTGGTTACTACTTGATAAATTATTACATGAAATACTTAACTTGATGTCCTGATTCAATTTAGTGCTGGCTACTATCCTGCTCTTTCATAAGCAAATAGGGATTTGCATATTTATTTTATTGTCTAGTGTGAAGTAGGAAATATGAACTACATGGTATGGAGCCTGACCCTTATCAGTCTTTCTAAGGGATGTGGGCAGCAACCAGAACACCATTTACTGATTTAGCTTTGCCATGCTGTGTAGTCCTTGGATTTTGATGTGGAAGTGCAATCAAGTGATACCGTTACATAGGGTAAGGCTGCAGAGTAAGTCAGTCTCCATGCTAATTGCAGCTTTCATTAGCTTGCTGCCCCTTCAAGGGTAGCGAGAGGAATTTGGGGTCATGTTACATGTATTTATTTCATATGGGTAAGTCATTTCTGTGCATGCTAATAAATAAGTTGTATTTTTTTAATCTGTGCTGCAAATCAGAATAAATTGGTCTGTGCTGAGCCTTCCTCTGCTGCAGCTCATCTGGTGTCAATGCCTCAGCTAGCTTGTCTGAAGCTGGCCCAGGGACCATTAGCACCCTGCAGCCAAAGTGCTGTCTGCTGAAAGTAGCAGGAACTGCTGTGGTTTTGGCTTATACTGTTTTCTTCAAAGAAAGAACACTGCTTTAAAAAATTGCTATAAACAGACTGATGTCCCACACAGGGAAAGATGCAACTGCTGTTGCACCAGCACACCAGCTGGGGAAGGGAAAGCTGACAGACCCGGCAGACCAGCACCAGGGCTCATGGCTTCCCTGCTGGGGGTCACAGCTGGGAGAGATGGGAGGGGGCTGCTTTTTCAAACCCGTCTCCTTGGCTGCCTGCGCATGGGGACCAGAGCTCCTCCAGTGCTTCTGGGTATCTCCCACCTGAGGAGCAGGTGGCTGGTCGTTCTGGGAGGATGATGAAATAGGCTGGCGTTGTGGTGACTTCTGGAGGAGGTCGGGTTTTTTTGAACAGGGATCTGAATTTGATCATGAACTTTTTGGTGATTTAAAGTGGGTTCTTTATCAAGTTGCCCTGAGAGGTGGTAGATGCCCTATCCTTGGAGACATTCAAGGCCAGGCTGGACGGGGCTCTGAGCAACCTGATGTAGTTGAAGATGTCCCTGCTCATGGCAGGGGGCCTGGACTGGGTGAGCTTTGAAGGTCTCATCCAACCCAAACAATTCTATGATTCTAATTGAACAAAGTCTCCTTTTAATGTAGCATGAATATGTTAAAAAATTAAGCTGGATTGCAGATGTTTTCAGTTGTATGTTCTAAGGGATAACAATCTCTAGTAAATGCCGTTTGTGGGGGGGGGGGTGAAAAGAATGCTGGAAGCCACACAATGTATTTATTCATTGTTTTTAGTGCGGGTAACAAATCATAGCCCTGCCTATTTCCAACATGAACTGTGACTGCTGAGCAGGCTATTCACAAGCAAACATTTTTGTCTTCAAGTGTTTTATTATGGGGGGGCAGGGAAGCCCCATGACTCTGGGGGGAGCTTGGAGTGCTTGCAAAGCTGCCATTGTTTTGCTCTCGTGTAGTACCAGAGTCTTTATTGAACCATTCACTTTCAGAGTAGCTGAAGGTTTAACTTTGTAGCTTTCAATTAAGTTGCTGAGTTGTTTACTATTGTACCTTGCTCACCCACTCTTATTGCTAAACAAACATCTTTTAACAATAAAATGGAAAAGTGAAAATTGCAGAGTATTAACCTTTTCATCTCAGCTCTCCTGGAAAAGACAGAACAATTAGAGATTTGATAAAGCAAAATATCATTAAATATATAAAATAAAAAAATACCTCAGGTTGCAAGTGGAAGCCCCATACCTTCATAGCAGTGCTTTTTCAGAGAACATAGGGTAGATAATTAATTGTGTCCCAGCAGAGTCCTTTGGCCAAGATGTTGTTGAACGGTCACAAGGTGCTTACAAGTCAGGCAATGCTCTGGGAATGGGCTGGCTGTTCAGTTTCTGTTCATTGCTGTCTCCTTGACAAGAGTGCCTTGGGAATTGGATGGGTACATACTTGTTACTAGACCTGCAGTTCTTCTCTCAGCCTCTGGAGGAGTTTTCAGCTTTGAATTACAAACTGAACTGAAAGGGGTTTTCAGACATGTTTGTGATGATGTCAAGTCACTATAGCCGTAAACTCCAGATTTTCTTTAGTATTGTGAAAAAGAGAGTCAGTGTTCAATTTTAACACAGTCAGGATCTGATTTTAGGTCTGTCTTATTGTGGTCTGAAGCTTTACACATTCAGGTTGTGGATACTGTATATACCCTTCCTTTGTGTGCCTTTGCGTACAGTATGCAAAGGTACACGTGCACAGGTAAGGACCTATGTGTAATTTTTGCTGGGAAAAAGTATGACACTACTGTTGGGAAGATTTGCTGTAATTCAATGTGCGCTTTTAAAAATCACACCTTTTTGAGCTTGTTAGTTGTTGAAATTACTGAGAAGACTACTGGCTTACAGGGAAATAGTTTATTGATTACGCATGTTTTGCATCTCTTCATAAAAATCAACCATCTTATTCTGTGATACTGTGGTCAGTAAATTTGGGAATTTGAAATCTTAATATAGCTGATCTTTTTTGACTGGTTTCTTAAGGAAATTAAGCTTATGCAGTTATGCTTTCGCTATTGTCCAATATGTCTATTATATTCTCCTTATTAGTTTTTTTAACCTGAGTCAGCTGAGTTTGAGAGAAGTAGCAGATCTTCTTCAGGTATTGTACAAATGGATGGTGAGATGGAAAGGAGAGAGACTGTTCACACGGTGAAAAAAAAATTGCACTGTGACTAAATCTCTGATTATCAGAGTAACCACATAGAGGAATGCTTAAACACTGCAACCCTGGGGAAGACCATCGGTGAACCAGCCTCCCTTCTGTGCCTCGGGTAATCCCATCCAGAAAACACAAATCTCTAAAAGAATCAGGTTCTGTTAGTTTCTTAGAATATTTTTTTTTGTTAACTTGAAATTAAATTCTACTTGTATTTTTTCGCTGATAACTGAGTAGCTTATTTTTACTTTGTGCTGTTCTTAGAAAAGGTGAATTGTCAATGCTCTACATATGTGCCAGTGGCAGAAGGAATCTTATCCATTGCTGTGTTGCATAAATGCACTATTTCCTGCATTCAGTAATTTGTTGTGCATGGTATGGGTTTTTTGGGGGGTAGATTTCCCCATCAGTGTTTATTGTTGAAACAGTAATATTGCTAAAAACCTTCATTTTTTTAAAAAAATAAGCATATTGGTTTTCCTGGTTGAATAGATACACCATATATGGTGAAAAGTCAAAAAGCAAATAATAGAAACAAATATTAATTTTTAGTCTTTTGTTTTTAAGTGTCGTTTTTTGGTAGGCCTGAATGCCTACTTAGGACTGCCTTGGGTGTGCATTAAACCTGCAGTTTGTAACATTATATGTTGGTCCTGCATTGTCTTTGATTTAGATAGAAAGCTTGAATTATTATAGCCATAAAGCTATTTTTGAATATAGGACTTCCAAAATATTGTAGCCTTCCAGCAGATATTAATAATTTACATTTTCCGGTGCAAATAGTTTTATTGACTCTATTCTTCAGGGAGAGAGATGTACTTAAACATCTTTTTGCTGATTTTGGCTTCACTTGAGGCCAAGCCTTGAATGAAGTCATGATTCTGCTCTCGTGCCATGGAGCTATATTCATGTCAATGGTGGCAACTGAATGTTGGCTCCTGCTGACCAAAATTGTTTTTGTTTATAGAGGTCTGTTTTATACACTCTTCCTCAAATATTTCTGCTAAAGAAAAGAATAGGTTTTGTGGTAATTTTGAGCTGCTGTTTATTTTCTACCATTTTCTTTCAGTTTCTCAGTATAAAAAGGCCAGAGAGTAACCTATTCGAGAAGTGTTTCGGGCTATCAGAGGTGCTAATCTATAACCAAGTTGCTACCAATAGTTGTGCCAAATATATATTTGGTGTCTTAAAAATGTGCACAGCCCTGTGAAGGTATTGCAGAATTGTGTTAATGATGTTCTTTCTAATTTTAACATTTATTACAAAGATTAAAACAAGATGTTAGAGGAGGTTTTTATGGTTTTGGTGTTTAAAGAAAGAGAAAAGAAAAAGGAAAAAAATAAAAAGCCCATCAACCCCAAATCTTTTGATTCATTGCTTATAAGTTATCAGAGGCGAAGAACCAAGCTCATACTGTAATTTTTAAATTACTCGTTATTGAAGTTGGAAGAACATGATCTGACCATTGTAGTATCACGGGCTCCACACCAGTTTCCATGTTCTTCCACACTGGAAACACGGAGACTCCTGTAGCTCCCCGAGCTGCGTCAGTGCTTGTACAGGCACAGGAGATATTCCTGCACCTGTGCCTTTTCTTGGGTGGATGTAACAAGACAAAGGCAGCGGGTTGGGCAAAATCATCTGCCAAGCTGGAATTTGAATACTGAATTAAGGAAAGTTGAAACAGCCTCCATTAGGGAACGTGCTGAGCAGCCTATTGTGTAACACTGCAGCAGTACTGAAACGGAAATGGCTGCTGCCTGCGCACAGGATTTGGTGCATGATAAGCTAAGGCCATTTTTTCACGCTACCTATGTGATGAATTCTTATTAACAGTATTTGTTAAGGTATATTAAACATCTGAATTAAACATGTATACATAATTAGACTTTGCCAGTGTGTGACAAAAGAAAACCTGTGTTAGAGTAACAAGATTTGCAGAGCTAAGCAATGAATAATTGGCAAACAGCATTATTTTTGCAACTGTATGACCCTTTACTGTATTTATTTTGATATCCAAAGCAATGTATATTTACAATTCAGAGATGCCTGTTGACGCTAAGAATACATTTCACAGGGTTACTGCAAATGGTCTAAGTGTATTAGGGCAGCATTCTGCTTCACAAATTAGGTCTGATGAGAATCTGGGTGTATTAATACAGCTGATCTGCTTCTGCTGATCATACTGGTTTGTTCAAAGTGAGCTGAGCTAATGTGAATCCTTAGCTATGTGTTCAGATACACAGCATAGATGAATACCTACTGCATGGGAACATTCAGCTTTGAGGACACTGTGTTTTTTTAATATCTGCTTTGTTTACCTTCTCCTTTATAGCTGCCATCCAGTTATCCTGAGAGGACATGGCTTTGCTATTTTGTTTATATTTCTCTTAAACAGTGAAGCAAACTTGAAACTTGCCGGTTTTGGATGACAGTCCAACTGATGTAGGAAAAGGAGGTGTTGAAATTGGTTTTGGGTTTTGTTTTTGTTTGGTTTTTTCTCTCCAGTTTTATTCCATTGTGCTGGTATTCAGTCCTTACTGTCATTCTCAAAAACTAATTTAGGCAAATTTTCACGTGCTTAGGCACATGTTTGATATTTGAGAGAAGTCTCCACTAAATATTTCAAGTTGTTTCCTTAAAGTTCTTGGGAGTGAGAGTGTTTTCAAACCACCATAGTTGCAAGGGTTTTTTTAATTGTTATTTTTTAACACGGATAAAATAGTTTGTCTCTTTTCATTTTTAAAATATTTTTTGCCAAGTTTAAATATACATGAAGGTATGTATGAAATTTGCAAAGGAGGTGAGAGAAAGTGGGCAAAAAGTGAGAGAATAAGAGCAAGCTCTTCGTGTTCCCCTTTCCAAAAGAACATATTTAGAGGTCAGAATAACCAGCATAATTGATTCCTGCCAGAGGCAGTATGAATTTATATCTTTACCCTTAACTTGACTTTTAGCCTATATTTATTTAACCATTTAAATTGTTGTAACCATTTCTTTTGACCATGCCCTTGGCAATCTCACTGTTGACACTTAACACTTCACTTCCTCCGCATTTTAAGTCATAATGGCTGGAAATATTTTTGAAAGAAAGCATGTAGGCTACAACTAAATACTGTGTCACTCTAATTCCAAGTGTTAAAGTTTTGTCGATTAAAGCAAACTTTGTGTAGTATAAGGTATATTTCCTTATAGGGAAGTTCTGGCTAAATATTTAAATTGTAATCTTGACACTATGTTAGCTGTGATATGCAAACTTAAAATGTTTTAAGGACGTGATTAAGGGTGTTGAGAGAGCAGAGTTGATTTTAAGGTGACCAGAAGATAAATTAAAGCAATCCAATTGTCTTTTATTGAAGGGGGGGATATCAATGTTCAGAAAAGTATTTATGAAAATGAACAGGCCAAGCTATGATTCCCCCAGAGATCCTATTATTTAATACATCTGCTTCGTTTTTCAAACATTTCCTTTTAAAGTGTTTGAGAATTGATCAGAATCCTATTGTGTTTGAAGGCAAGGAAAATTACAGTGCCAGTAGAGCTCATTTACTGGTGCAGAGGTCCAGTAACCTACTGTAGGGAGGAGTACGTGTTCCCTAGCAGTGTTGAGATGGCTGTAAAATACCCTGTCTTCCAATGGCTCTCTTTGAGCAGAAATACCATTTTTTAATGTAGTAAGGATAGGCTGTGGTCATTGAA
The DNA here is from genome assembly GCF_036013445.1 of Caloenas nicobarica. Lineage (NCBI taxonomy): Eukaryota > Metazoa > Chordata > Aves > Columbiformes > Columbidae > Caloenas > Caloenas nicobarica. Next base: position 22,513,329 of record NC_088250.1, on the reverse strand, counting down.
GAGCTCAGGTCTTTTACTTCTGAGTAAGGTGTCGGGATTAGTCCCTAAGTCACGTCCCCTCTATGAAATAAGAAGCAAGGCAATTAGTTTAGATGCTTCAGAGTGAAGTGTTTTAGTCCCCCGTGTCTGGGTAGTTACCTTCAGTGTGTCACCACAGCTCAGCTGTTTGCTGCGGAAGCTCCCCGTGCTCCACAGTCACAGCCCAGTGCCCACTCCTGAAGGCTGGCACATAAACCTTCCCTTTCGAGAACAGAGCATAGGTCACTCTTCGTCTTAGAACATTTTTCTTGTAAAAATCTGCTGCCGAATGGGTTTCCTGTAATTTACACAGTAGTTTAACAGCTAAGGAACTCACCGGGATGCTGGAGAGCTAAATCTGTTGTTCAGTAATTGCTGCCTCTAAGCTATAGCTTAGCGGAGAGCACCCTATTCCTTTGCTTAGGTGGAGACTGTTTCACTGTACAGAAAATAGTGGCAAGATTCATAGTCCAGATAGAGTGTGCACAGGTAGCACGCCAAGTGCTGTAGTGTATTAATCAGCCTTCAGGTACATAAACAGTCACTCATGGGCTTGGGCCTGGCCCAGTCTTTCCATCCCTTTTCCTTCTCAGTATGCTCTACACTCATATTCTATTTTCCTTTTGTTCTTAGGCACCTTCCTTGGAAGAACGCCAAGTTTCAGGCTCCCAGGGAGACCTGGACATGAAGTTATTCAGGCATTTCAACTCTCTTCTGTGTATGTGCAGAATCAGCCTTTATGCTAGGGAAACTTTGAAGTGAGAAAGGGAGACCCTGAAAAAGCTCAGATGCCTTTGAAGAAGGCAGTTTGGTGACAGATGGGCAGAGCCTTCTAGGAAAGGGGGTTTGATTTGAGGACCAGTCAAAGACAAGGGTATTGGAGTCATTTAAAAGTTACTGGTTTCTTAACTGACAGCAGCTGTTTCTCAGTCAACACACAGCAATGAACCGTTCGTACGCCCCTGTGCCATTGCAGGGCACGGGCCGAGCAGGGGTAACTGCCACTGGTCGTGACCATACTGTGTCGTGTGGCAACATGGACCTGTTGAGATGGCACGTCACACCCCCTGCTTTGGTTTTCTGACCCTAGGGGATGTGGCACCCGTTCCCAGAGCAGACTCAAGATGGCTGTATCAGGGACCAGTGTTTCCTGCATGTTACTCTCAAGAGTTGGATACCTTCTAACGGAAATCCATGTCTTGTTCTGGGAATCATCAACTCAGAATTGGGAAGAATCTGAATATTAATTGAGTGCAGAAGTGTTTTCAGACCTGTGCAGTTTTTTTCTCACTTTCTCTTCCTTGTTCTGGCTGATGAACACTTGAGTTACCACATTGAAAGTGGGATAGTGTCAACAAGAGGCTGTGCTGCTTTAGGGGCTTCCCCAGAGGCAGCTGTTAAGGGTTGCCCAGCTGTGAGATTTGAGAGTGTAGGCAGTAATAAGCCGTGTGCTTTCTGGCAACTGCAGTGGTCAGAGACACCCCTCAGCTTTGGGATGAGTAAGGTGCTGCTGCAGTTCCATGCAACCAAGATGATTAAGGGAGTGGAGCATCTCCCTTATGAGGAAAGGCTGAGGGAGCTGGGGCTCTTTAGCTTGGAGAAGAGGAGACTGAGGGGTGACCTTATTAATATTTATAAATATATAAAGGGTGAGTGTCATGAGGATGGAGCCAGGCTCTTCTCGATGACAACCAATGGTAAGACAAGGGGTAATGGGTGCAAACTGGAACACAAAAGGTTCCACTTAGATGTGAGAAGAAACTTCTTCACAGTGAGGCTGCCAGAACACTGGAACAGGCTGCCCAGGGAGGTTGTGGATTCTCCTTCTCTGGAGACATTCAAAACCCGCCTGGACACCTTCCTGTGTAACCTCATCTGGGTGTTCCTGCTCCGACGGGGGGATTGGACTAGATGATCTTTTGAGGTCCCTTCCAATCCCTAACATTCTGTGGTTCTGCCTCCATCGCCATTCCCTTCAAGCACACCCCCTCAAATGTAAAGGCATTTCCGAATTCTGCACACAATCAGCAGATGAACAGCACCACCTCCCTTGCAATATCATCACTATTGATAATTGTAACGGAAATATCACTATAAACAGCAAGAAGATCTCAGTGACCTGTCTTCAGCTATTCCCATTTAGTGGGGAGTACCCGTATGTTTGGAGTTCTATCTCGTACAGCATGCTGCTAGACATTGGTGCACTTCTGCTGCTGTGTACTGTCCAAAATATCATAAAAATTGAAACTGCTGTGATCTTGAAGGGTCTGTGGCTGTAGTTTCGGGAGATGTGTTTTGTCATGGTTTTTTTCCAGCAATAAACTAAATGAAACTTGTTGCCTCAGGAGAGCAAGTCAAATAAATTGATAAGAGGCTGTGCACTACCGTATAGCGACATTTCAGCTTTGAGTTTAGGGGAAATTGACTGCAAGGATGAGGAAGCAGAGCCACGTATCTGCAGTGGTTGTGGCTGGATTTCTCATTCCATTGCTTTCTGCTGAAGCGTTAAATACCGACTACTGCTGGAGACAGGATATTGAACGTGGTGTAGTCATGTACGTGCTTCTCAGACCTTCTGCTTCCAAAGAGCTGAATGAACTCCCTTATTACAAAACTTCTGTTCTAGTCCTCGTAATTAAATAACAAAAATGTTTTATAATTTATCCATAATTTCTAGTTTTGACTTACAAAGACAAGTTTAAACTTGCCCATAATTCCCTGCTGCTGTGCTTAGGAGCTGGAAAACAATGTAAAATGCTTTGTCAGCAAAGCAAAACAAGTAATTAGAACTAAATTTCTGTTGCACTGGAATGAAACCATTATATTCTTGCCACCTCAGTCCCAGGATTTCCTATAGACAGACTTCAGTGTTTGCTGAATTATTATTTGAAATACACGCTCTTTAATTTTTATTTTATTTTATTTTTTTTTAAGCTCTCAACTTCATGTAGCCACTTTTATCCTGTTCTAGCTTCATATCAGGCTAGAAGTTGGTTGCAAACCTCTTCATACTGTCACTTTATTCTTTCCAGGAAGAAAACTGGTGTTGGGGCTTGAAGGGATCTATAGGATGTATAGGAGACATTGAAACTACTTGGTACTAGACCAACTGTGAGCAAGACACCAGAGGATCTACTTGAGTGCTGTGCTTACAGGGTCAGAACATAGCAGCTACATCACTGAAACTACCTCTGTGTTAGTTTAAAAGATAAAAAAGTGCAGGCTAAGGTCAGCGTTCTCTGTTTTCTGCTGCTAAGTGGTAGGGAACGGTTCTTGCCCACCATGGCTAAGCTGTCAGCCCTCTGCCAAACCCCAGGTGCCCTCATTCAGTCTGCCTGCTGGGAACAGTTCTGGCACCTGTGTTTTCCAGGAGAGTGTGAGGTGGCCTGGGCCAAAACTTTGAAATGTGCCAATTGTTAAACAGTATGGCCAGTACGGGAGTCTCTGCCTTAACTAGGTCTTACTAGTAGCCATTTAGCCCAGCATATGTTAGCTTCCTGACGGATTTTTTTCTTTTTTTAAACGTGCAACCAAATGGTGGTTAGAAGGAGGCTCCGGAGATTATCTAGTCCAGCTTCTGGGTGGAGCACAACGCAGCTGGTTTAGAATTAATGAGTCCTAAAGGTAGCTGTAGGGATTTAAAAAGTTCTGTTTCAGAGATGAATGTGGTTTTTGTGTGGTTTTTGTGGGGTTTTTGTGGGGGTTTGTTTTGTTTCGCTCTCCTTGCTTTCAGTGGGATTTGGCAGAACCCTGTGGTAGGTCCGTAGCACTAGGCTGTATGTCCTACTCAGTGAGTCTAGCATGTCAGCAATCCTAGAGAAACTTTTTGCCTGGGTAAGTATCAGCAGTGCCGCAGGCAGCATGGTGGCAGCTGCGTGTCCTCTGAGCAAGCTCCAGCTCTCCTTGGTCTCTCCTCAATTGGTTAAGGGTACACTTTTCTCGTTAATTACATGCAATTCGTGTTATATTTCTACCTCTGATGCTAAATTTCTGCTTGAATACTTTGCTTTATGATCTGCTCAACCTCAGGAGCATATTGGGCATCTCATTTCTTAACGTGGGAAGGAAAGAGTTTGGGAGGCAATTGGTGTCTCTGGCTGGAGCGGGGAATTTCTGAATTTGAGGCATGTATTGAGCACTAGATTAGTATATGATCTTTGTGACTTCGTTGTCTTTTATCTGTCTGTAATATTGGAATTATCAGATGGATTTCTTATAAGGGTGATGTGAATACTGATTAGATCACATATATTTGGCAATGGGAACTGTAGTGTTCAGAGTGGTTTCTTCTTATTTAATTTCAAACCTGATTATGAACATTTCTTCCTCCCGTGGCAGCCAAGGGAGAGTGTTTGAAAAGAAACTCCCATTTTTTTCCTTGTGGGAAATTTTACAACATAACCTAGAAATCAGGGATGCTACTGACATCAAAATAGGAAAAATACTTCCTGGAACCAGTGTGTTACACATTATTCTAGCAAAATAACCATCTCTGTACATGTCAAGTTAGAGTATGACTTTGATGGTTTTTTTAGTTCTTGTGCCCTCACTGTTTTCTAATTAATTATGTCTTATTTCATACTAAATGGTTATTCAAGACCAGAAGTTGCAACTTATCGATACTTCTAATTAAAAATGTCTTTGGAGATTATGACTGAATATTCTGCAGTTGGATGCTTCAGTGCCTTGTCTCTGTTCCTGTTACAGGTGCATGTGACAGCTTTGCAGCAATGAGTGGAATTTTGAAGAGGAAATTTGAAGAAGTTGATGGCTCCTCACCGTGTTCCTCTGTGCGGGAATCAGATGATGACATTTCTAGCAGTGAAAGTGCTGACAGTGGTGATAGTGTCAATCCATCCACTTCTAATCATTTTACTCGTAAGTACTAAAGTTGTGTATTTAAAGAATTCTTTCTGTTGCTCAAAATAAATTTTATGGTTAGATAAGCATGATGATTTTAAATTGAACAGAGGATAAAATGGACTTTTTGTGGTATTCAGTTTGTGACTTGCTCAAAATGACTTAGCAAACTTGCACCCTTTTGTCTTGTTAACTATATAAAGCTATTTGTCATTGTAAAAATTTGAAGTCACTTGGAAGCCCCTGCCTATTTGCTGTTCGAATTATGTAGCTGTTTGTAGTTAACGCTGGGAATTGTGCTTAAGGTATTTCAAACAGGTACTGTAGAGAAGGTGTTTTAGGTAAGTTTATTTTCCTTGGATAAATGTAGTATAGCTGTCAGCTGTCTGCAGTATTGTATTGTGAAAGTTCTTCTCCAAAGAAAATAATAAGCTTTCTTTTATTTGGGATTGAGGAACATGGTGTATGGACACATTAGTGCAATAGTTTCTATTCTTCATGTAGGGGAGGGTATTTCTGTACTAGGCGATGGTTTCGTGTACAGATAAGAATTTGGTTTTAAGTTAGTAAAGCTAGGTATATTATGTGCAGCATATATATGTAGGAAGAATGAATTTAGGTTTTATATTTGTAGTTTATGATATTGGGTTTAGGTGGTTTAATAGTGAACTTCATGTTTTAAAAAGCAGCGGTTTGCCTTCTACAACTCTGCTGCACTAGATCTCCCCACTGGAGTCAGTGGCTGTAAAGCTGTTTTCTTAAGACTGAGGGCTAAGGAGTAGGTGATCCTTATAACAGTGTGGTTTAGACTGTGCCTAGAAATCATGTGTGTAGCATGTGATATGAATGTTCTTATAACAGATTTGTCTGCCAAATGCTGCTGTGCAGTTTGAACTAGGATTTGAATGTGAGGGTCCAAATCCTCTTGGATCTAGTATGGAACCCTCCTGTGCAAAGGGTTACACAAGCACAACTCTTCACATGTGTTTAGTTGTGACAATCTTGATGTGGTGTATCATATTTATGATGCAGTACTATTTTATTGAAAAGCCACGAAGGAGTAAGTGACCCCATAAATGTCTTTAGTACTGTTAAGAAATAGCTTGGTGACAATGTGATCTTTTAACTTCTGTACCTGTTTAAGGACTTAGAAAGATGCAGCAGCCTAAATTCCGAGAAATCAATACAGAATCATCCCAGTATTATATAAGGCTGGTTTGGGTAGAAAAGAATTGAACAGGTGGCCTTGGTGCTACATTTGAATAGGCAAATCTCAAGATCCTCAAGGAGAAGACTTTCAGAGACTAGTTTTCTGTGCCACTGAAACGCAGCATCTTTCAGTGTCTAACATTCTGCTTTGCTCTTACTGTAATGCAGCGTACTTGCAGGAGCTTGATAAAGGTGATATTTTTTTATTGATAAGAAAATAGAGGATGTTGATGCTCAGATGAAGTGTAGAATAGAAAGGTGGTTTTACCCCTACCTAATTACTTGCATCTTGCATCCAGATTCTCTTCCAGCACGCATCATTATTTTGTAACTTTACCAAGGACACTCCATGCTGCGCATGATGGGGAAGTCAGATTTGCTAATTTATTGTTAAAATGCTGCAAGTGAGATTTTCCATCTTCTTCTTTCGTAATATTAAAGCATCCCAGTTACTTATATGTGTACGCAATCAACATCTACCAATTGAGCAGTGTTAGAAAAATCACTAGTTAGCCTTAAGCACATCTGCTATATATAAGAGCAACTCCACTAAAAGGGTGAGTCTCAGTGATGATGTATGATAAGAAAAGTTAATATGTGTTTGCAATAAAAATTAATCATGTTGATATTTAAAATGAAAGGAGTAAAGATACTTGACAAACACTGAAAGATGTTTCTAACTTGATAACCAACTAGCTCTAGAAAAAACGGGGTTTTTTGAGATTGGATTTTTATTTTGTTTTATCCTCACATTTTCTTGAGTCTGTGTGCACTGGTTCTGGAAAGCATGTTTTAAATGGACAACTGGTGAATTTTTTATATGCACAGGATTTGTTTTTATTTTGGTTTGTATCAGTTGGTTGACGTCAATTTTGTGTGTGATGTTGGATGCTCTTTGGGGCAGGAGCACTTTTCATTGTATATACTTCATTTTTTATTTTTAACTTCTATATTTTTTTGAACTATTATTCGAAAAAAGTATATTTTGAGTTTTAGGAGGTGTTAAAAATGAACTGATCCTACTGAGGTTCTCAGCCCTGTCTTGTCAAAGCAGAATATGTGGAAATTGCCAGTGTTCGTATCTCGTGAGTACAGGTGTCTTACAGAGCTACTAAGTGATGCTCACTGGAAAACTACATGCAGATGTGTTGTACAATAATGAAACTGTTAACAGTGTACATTGAAAGGTGCTTTGTTCATTTTTTAAACACATTCATCTCCCAAAATAAAAGATAGAAGCTCTCCTATGTTGAATATCTGAATCTGCACTTTTAAGCGCATATGGAAAGGAAGAGTTCTGTGAGACTTTTTCAGTAGACAGAGTGAAAAGAGCCAGTGCAGAAAAAAAGCTGGCTAGATTCCTTGCCTGTGTTAAATGCGTGAGTACCTCGTTGGTGATGGAGGTTATCTTTCTAAAGCATTTCCTGGCACATTTTACCATTTCTAGTTTGTGAGACACTGTCAGATCCTGTGCAGTGTCTTCCTTCTGGTCTGTTTTCATATAAGTAAATCTGAAGTTCAGTATAAACTCTATTTTACTGACTGGAAATGCATAGGTCGTGGGTGACCTGTAGTCACCACTGAGATCTATATGTTAGTTCTTTAACTGAGCTTTTGAAAAAGCCTAACGTGGCCCTCTAAGTCTTATTTTTCCTCTCCAATTGACCTGACAAGGAGAGATTTTTTAATCACTTGTAGCCACAACTCTTTCAGTGCTTCAGCAAGCAGGCAGTTTGCATATAAATCTATCTAGAACAGCTGATGCATCTCAGTATTTACACAACCCTCGAAACAATATGTATTGGGTCTGATAAACAAGAACCTTTCAGCTGTCCTGCTCCATTAGCTTAAGGTCAGTTTAACCTGCCAGCTAAATGAGGCACAGAGCTGCTGTGGATCGTTCAGGTGCAGCGGAACCACCAGAAGATAGATTTGATCTCAGCAATTAACTCTGTAGCGTGATGGCAGAAAATACATGATTGAGATGTCCCTAAGGGCTCTCCATTGTGACTACTACACAGGGATAAGTACAGAATTTCTGTAACAATATATTCATTTAAATCAAGACAGCAACAAAAACCCCAAATAAATCCCTAGCCTAAGTTACAGGTGTCTTCTTCTGAGTCAGGAAATGAAATTACAGTCTGTAAAGCATAAGCAAATGCTACCAGGTTCATAACCAAAAAATAAATAAAGGTAGTATTTGCTTGGTCAGGTATGTGTTTATATAGATCTGCGCATTTTTAATTCTCTTATTAAATGGTGATGGAGTACCTTCATTACCACTGGCAGATATAGTCCCTACCATCTTTTTTACTTACTTTTCTCAGTCTATTGAGGTCATTTCAGTTTGATTCAGCAGGCTGTTAGTCACACTACAGGTGTACCTTAATAGATGCTAAAGCATATTACTAACTAGTCCACTTACCTGTCCCATTTCACAGCCCCTCCCCCATATCAGAAAGAGAGATGTTCACCCTCAAGTAGCAGTCCAAGCATGCATATGCCATACCAGTCAGGACTAAGAGTATTTATTCTCTTTTTCCTTAGAGGTTCATGGCATACAGGGTGGGAGCACACCCAATGCCGTTTCAGCTCCTTTAAATTGCCCCGGTGAGCTAGGGCACCCCGCTGCCATGTTTCATCGGCTCCACAGCAAGCGGTCTTTGGAACTGCCGTTCAGGATGTCAGTACAGTGCCCTGACAGCTTCTGCGTCTGTGTGTGCTGAGGGACACTGGGTTCTACACTCCAGCTCAGGTGTGGGGGATTCTTCCTGCCTTGTGGAGGTACCTGGCCCGAAATGCTTGATCTGTTTTTCTGATAAAGACAAATATCCAAGTTTAAGTTGCAGAATTGCATGCAATTGAAAGACCTGGGAAGACCTCATTAAGTTCTGTCTTTTGCACTTTGGTGCTGGTAAAATCTCCCCATACCACATGATTACAGATGCATCTCTTAAGAAACATACTTTGAGGAGCTGTGGCTTTCATCTGCTGTTTTAGCTTCAGTGTGGTGTAGCTGAAACTTTCAGATTAATGCCTTTATTGCAAAGGCTTCTCCACCTGCAGAGACAGGTGAAATCTCCAGCACCAGCTCATCTGATAAGGTGATCTTCACCAACTGGAGGTAGAACCATCACACAGTCTAGTTGCTATCTTCTATCGGTTGTCTGTGTCTTGCCATTGACATTATCACTGTCCAGCAAGGTTGTCCTGCAGCCAGCTGTAATCAGGTCCTGTCATTCTGCTAATTAAGGTGCTGTCTTTAAGAGTACTGGATGCCTTACATGCATTATGAATGTGGCTGGACAGCAAGGGTTCTGAGAAAACCCTGCGATCTCTAGATGCTCCCACCATCTTTTGATTTTGCTGTTAAAGATAACGAGGAACTTGAAAATACAAATACATCCCCATTGCATTTTCAATAGGCCCTTAAAAGTACTGTTGGAATACTCTAGAGTCACTAACATACTGAGATTGCCTCATCTATGTGGCTGTGCAGAGCTTGGAAGAGGGTATCAAATCCTTTGAAATCCTTATGAAGATCTAGCTTCTCTTAAATTATCTTTATGTGAAGGATGAAGTTTTATTTGGTGTGAGGTCAATAGCACAATGCATTGCATGAGCTTTGAGCTTAAGCTGTGTGTTAATTGCTGGGAAATGATAGAAATCTAAAGGAGTTAGAAGTGGTGATGCTGGTTTATTATGGGAAAACACTTAGAAGATGTAGGTAAATACAAGCATTCTTTTTTCATGCGATTATTTACATTGCCTGAAACCAGGCTTGGAATTTCCTTGTTAATGAGGAGCACATTCTTGTCGTTATTTGTCAATTTACGTTATGAAATGCAAACAGGTTGAGAGATTCTCAGTTTTGATTTTAAAATAAGTCAGCTCATCTGAGCAGTAAAAACCAAGAAATGCAAAGAAATTCAGTGTGATGTAGTACAATATTTTCATTCAAATACTCATATAGAATGACAGGGCAGGGTATGCCATGCCGAGGTCTTACCTGCTGTCTTTCATCTTGAATAACGGATATTGTAGAGAGAGTTTTTTTTAAATGTAAAGAGGGGTCAGGAAGCAGGCTCCCACTGGTTTCCAGAAGGTTTTGTGCAACTAATTCTATTTCTATATTTTTGCAAAGTTGTCTCCTATACATTAGTGCATTTCATGTACTATACAAACAGAGAGATAGTGTTTACCTTACATGATATTTTTGTTGGCTTAGAGAACCAATTCTTTTTGTTGAAGGTGTTCATGACAAAAAAGCGGTCAGGACAGCTGAATGAGTAGTTGAATTTGTATCAAATGACTGTTCACAGACATCACCCACAAGATGGGACAAAGGATTGCCTGTAGTGTCTTAGGAGAATTCAGCAAATACAATTATTATGCATGGGTGTCCTGCAAAGATCCATGGTAGCGGCTTTCCTCCTCACACTGTTTGAAGCTGGGGCCAAGGTCAGGAATAATCATCTACGAAACAGCAGCTGGCATTTAGAGTAAATGGCGAGGCAGAGAGCAGTTAACCATCTCCACTTCTCCCTGCAGCCTGATTATGTTTGCTGAGGAAGTAAAATTAAAGCTTTCACTGAAATTTTAGCAGTAAAATTCCAACTTTTAGCATGCATCCCAAGAATTTAACATTTCTGTGAGATTGTAGACAAAACTCTTGACAGTGAGGTTAAATGTTTAACAAAGTACAAATGAAGAACCTCTCCTATTCATGTCAAACTTGTCTGTAAGCTGGTATTTTTCAAAAACCATTTTAAATGTGACATAAATAAATCTACATTAGGTAAGCATTCCCATTGAGCCTCTCCTGTGAAGTGGGTTTAGCTGTGGCTTTACCCAAGAGGAAGGTACCCGAAGGATGGAGCAGTGAAATGCTGCTACGGTAGGTGTTGCTGTTCCACAGCGTTGTCCCTGTCCTGTCCAATTTCCACTACCCAGTTTACACCGAAGTATGCAGTTCCTTTCAAGACTTCCAGGTTCAAATGTAGAAAATACCTCCCTGTCCTCAAGTCCACGTGTTTCTTTGGGAGAGCATATTATATGTCACAGCATTTCCTCTTAATGTGGATTTCTAGCATGTAGGAAAAGTGTTTCTTCATTAAGGTTTAAAATTTGTAAATTTAGAGTATGGAGACTCTTAGAAAAGCATCTTTTGGGAGGCAGTGGGGAATAGAAAGAGAGACAGGAGACGGAAGTAGTTTCTGCAATATGACCTCTTCCCAGGTTTTTGTTTTCTATGAAGGGTGTGAAGTGAGCTGTTTTTATAAGTGATGTTCTGACCTGGATTACCGTGATGGATTAGGCTTTGCTGTTCTGTGGTGTTAGACTTGATAAAACACCGTGTGGGAAAGTCACGGAGCAGGGGGAAAGCAGTGTTAATCCGTCTTGCCATAGTGGTTTATATGGTACTAAGAGTATGTAAAAAGCAGACAAATGGGTACTGGACTATAAGAAAAGCAGCATCTCCTCTTGTCTAAAATAGAGCCTTAGTCCAAAAGGCTGCTTCATACACATTTTTTCCAGCATTTTGAAATTTTCATGTGTTGAAGACATTTCTGCGCTGGTGACAATGAATTGCTTTGCCCTCACCGATGCAAGAGTGCTAGTAATCTGCTGGCTGGCCATATGGTTCACATTTATTTTAATGTGTCTTCAACATCAGGAGAATAGCTGAGACAGCAGAAGAAAATGCTTATGTTTTGGAGTTCAGCCAGAATTGAGATCATTTATGTTTCATAACCAAAGAACTACCAGTTTTTTCAGTAAAAAATGTTTGAAAAACATGATGGGTTTAAAATGTCATTCTTATCAGGATTTTGTAAAATTAGGAAGCAGTATCACTAACAAATACAACCACAGCAGGATCTCTTCCCAGGTGGGGGGGTTCGGATTCTGTTTTGGCCAGAAATGCCCAGAGGGAAACGCTCTGTCTTTCAGCGGTGTCACACTGCTGCAGCTGCACTGCCTGGAGAGCAAAATGAGAATGTTTGAAGGGGAATGAAAAGTGCAGCTGTCTAGTGCATTATATGTATGTGAGAGCAACTCAGGAAAACCTTGTTTCAGTCTGCCAGCACCTTATTACTGTTGCTTACCTATTTCATCAGTTATAATTTTTTTTATAAACAAATGAGACTTGGATGTTTCTCATAATGATACAGTGGACTGCTGGTGTAAATATTTTGGTTTTCTTCCTTGGAGAATTACTTTTGTTGGAATTTGGGAGCTGGATGGGCCCATGATGACATGTGTTACCAAAACATAAGAAATATATTATGAATAAATAAAATAAACCTGAATTTGACAAATGTGGAAAGAGTTGGGGGGAGTTGTGTCTTTAATTTTTCATAAGTTCACAAATAGATAAATAACGGTTATGCTCAGGGGAGAGAGCAGAAAATACAGCTTGAGGTGGAAAAGGAAGGGGCACCAGAAGCACCTGCAGAACTTTAGAGCGGCAGTGGCTGGGGATGTTGGGTGCAGGTGCCACCCACCAGTGTCCTCCCTCTTTGCCCCTGCGCTGGGGCCGTCCTAGCTCGGCTGGTTGCGAAGGGTGGGAGGGCCAGCAGACAGACAGACAGATAGCTCAGCCCTGTCTGCAGGGCTCAGTCGGGACCCCGCTGCTGCTGGCTTTCCAGTCCATGCTTTGAAAATACCTTGGTATGGCAAAGTTAGAGAGTTGCTGATACATAGCTTCGAATAACTTGTGGAAAATGAGCTAGTAATAAAATTCTTCAGTCTCCCAATAATACATAAAATAAAAAATAAATTTTATTTGCAATATAGAAGGTAAGATGGCTTTGAGCAACCTGGCCTAGTGGAAGGTGTCCTTGCCCATGGCAGGTGGGTTGGAACTAGATGATCTTGCAAAAAATCGTGTAATTATGAGCCTGGCGGTAGAAATAAGGTGATGGCAACCATTATTTGAAACTAACTTAGCAGCAGGACTTAGTGGTTTCTTCCATATAACTACAACGCTAAGGAGACAATCTCTAACCATAGTGTTCTAGTTACACTGAAATATATTACGGTATTACGATAAAAATACATTATGAATATATTACGAAAATTACAACTGTGTGTAGTCGTACAGCTTTCTTCACCCTTAGCTATTCACATATTCCTCTAGACATACATTTAAACTTTTCTCCCATATAAATTGCTTGATTCCCTTTTATTAGCTATTGATGAACAAAGGCCCTTCTTTATTCTCTAACCTCACATGACTAGAATGGCTCTCAAATGTCTGTAGAAAGAAGAACAACATTTAACAGTTAAAATTTTGCATTTGTTTTTAAGCAAATTATTTCATATGCTACTGCATACATGTATAAGAAAAAACTGAGCACAAGTGGGAGGGAAATCAGAAAATAATTAGACATGACTAGATTTGTCAAAGTTCTACACATTAGAATATATATACACACACATATTCAGTGGATAGCAGCAGAAAGGATGAAGGTAAAGAAAAAGGAAGTGGATCTGATTGTTAATCGCATTATTCCAATATTATTCTCTGATTATAATGGTCTGAATTCTGAGACAGTCTGAAACACTAAAAATATTGCCTTTACAGTTTTTCGAATGCTAATTTATCACACTTCAGATTACAAGAGATAGGAATCTTTTCTGCCAATGTGATCCAATGCCTAAAGATGTAGTTATGGATCTCTACACCTAAACCTTGCTGACAGAATAGTACCGGGTACATAGACCCGTGACAGACGGGGTCTGCTGTTCTCACTGCTGTCATATGCAACGCTGTTTTCTTCACAGGGGCTTGAAGAGGAGCAAGTCAGTGGATCACTGTCTTGTTGGAGATGACACTGTGAAAAAAGTTTCTTTTGCTGGGAATTATTTGCTTCCTTGGTAAAAGGATAACATATTTTTATAATGCTGTAGGAAAACACAACTGTCCTGGCCAAGAATTTCTGTTCCAAATTTCTCTTCTGTTTATTATTATAGCAGTTTATAATGGCTTCTAGATTTTCATAGATGGTAAATATTTCTAATGTTATTTCCTCATTTAGACTGCACACCTCTGAACTTTAGCATGTACATAATCAGGTGCCATTAAGGTAAATGGAACTACACAAGTGATGAATTTGCTGTATGACTGCAAGTTATTCATACTGTAATCTGCATCTGTTCTAGCTTCTTCAATCCTGAAGAGAGAGAAGCGGAAGAGAACAAAAAATGTCCATTTTAACTGTGTTACTGTGTATTACTTCACAAGAAGACAAGGCTTCACCAGTGTTCCCAGCCAAGGAGGAAGCACACTGGGAATGTCTACCCGTCACAACAGTGTGCGCCAGTACACGCTTGGAGAATTTGCGATGGAACAGGAGAGGCTTCACAGAGAGATGTTAAGAGAACATCTAAGGGAGGAAAAACTCAATTCTCTAAAATTAAAGGTAAAAATTTTTCAAGACTTTGATCCCTGCCTTATTTATTTAAGCAAGCAGTGTCAGAGCTATATGTGCCCCATGTATGTATTTTGAACAAAACCATTTCCTTTCTGTCAACTCCATTTTCAATCGAAACAACAGCATTTTTCTTTCTTTTTTTTTCTTTTTTTTTTTTTTTTTTTAATTTTACTGAAGACATTCGTGTTTGAAATTACCAAGCACTGCTGCAGCTCTCATTGATGTGTACCTCAAAGTCCTTTACAGGGAGGTTGTTTAATTCCTATTTTCTACAGAGAGGAAAACAAAGGCAGAGAGTGGTGGAAGTTGCTCGTACCAGGGTGTCCAGCAGAAGTTTGGATGTGCCAGGAAGAGAATGAGTCTTCTGAGCCCTTGCACAGTGCCCTGTTAGACAAGGGCATGGTAACATTCTAAGTACAGGAAGTGAAACAGCTTATTTTCTTGACCAACTTGAGCAAATTTAGCAAAAAGGAACAGCAATACTAAAAATGTTTTCCTTTTTCAGTGTGCTGATTTATATGATTGTGCACCTTTAATGTTTCACCAAAGTATATCTGTGTTAAAGAAGAAATGTGTCAGACAAATTAACCAGCTATACCACTTTAACTAGTCAGAACAAATCTGGCTATGGTTTTGAAGCTGTATTTTTAATTATAGCATAGGAGAGGAAAGAAACTGTTTATTTAGTAGAGGAGAACAGAGGAGGGAGTTGTGTTCTTGCAAGTGTCCCTTCTGTCTCTTAAAAACTGGTGGCAAAATTTCTGTTATGTTTTTTATAGTGGTTGAAACACTTCCCATGTAATGGCTTGTGTTATATGTATTTTGGGCTCCTTTTCAGATGAGTCTAGTAATTAAAAGTGCACAATTTTTAGAATTGTAACCAAACTGCTGTGCTCCATAGCCCCTTCTCTTGTGATATTATATCTCTGTTTCAGATACTACTACAGTTGTCCAGAGTAAACTGGCACCCTCCAAGTTGAAGAAATGCCTTTAGCTTTTTCCCATACATAGAACTATCTTCATGAGTTCCATGTCTGAACTCCTGAAGAAGTGTGTATGACCCTTACTATTGTAATTACTTTTTTCATTCTCCTAATTGTTTTTTTAAATTTGAATAGCTAAATATATTCTTAAATAGTTCATAAAATTTGAACTGTCATAATGAAAACAAACATAAAACCACTCAGGACAAAGGCAAATTAAAGACAGATATTTGGACAGGTTGGAAGCCAAAGAGTGTTAGCGACTTATCACTAGAGAGAGATTACACCTCTAAACATTTCGCATCACAGAATCTTCAGAGCATCAAGTGCAAATTGAGCTGTGTCAGTGTAACCAATGACTCTGTGTAGACCCCTTGGCTGACTTCCAGGAATCAGCTCAAAGAGAGGAATCCCCAGGGGAGTGAGTAAAGAATAGTAAGGCATGCAAATATTTCACTTTTCCTTTTTATAGCTAGAAAGTAAATAAAGAAAAATCACAGATCCTATTTAGCACTAAAGACTGGATGAGGCTTTCTTGCTTTCATCTGTACAGAGTAGAGCTTGGCTCCTTGTGCTTTCATAATTCTCCTCTTGGCTGGGATGGATCTCCTTTCTTCATTAACTTAACTCCAGCCCACTCTTTTTTTGGGACATAGACTCTGCTTTCTGCTCCTCTTCCAAGTACAACACATTCTTCTGTCTCCCCAAACACTTTTTTGAGTGGATGATAATCTTTCCTTTGACTATTAAGTTACTGCAAAATCTCTTCATAAGTATTCAGTGAATAAAGCAAGCTTGTTTTGCATTCCTCCCTCTGTCCTAATTTTAATTGTTTCCTTTTACCAAATAGAAAAGTCCTTTCCCCTACACTTAATTCAGCAGTGGTGGGATTCTTTCTTCACTGATTCTCAGCAGTTGATGTGGGAATAGTTCACTGAGGCTGGTAAGCTGGCTCCAAAGTTTCAATTCAAATATTAAGAAATTGTGGTTAGGTCTTCAGAATCCTGAGAGTGGCTTAAAAAATGCTAATATCTTACTAATGTTAATTTTTTTTAGTAGAGTAAAATATTTCTCTTCACTAGGAAACCCAGGACTCACTGAAATAGTGAAGACTCACTGTAAAGCACCGAACATGTTATGTTTGCTTAAGACAACTGGGCCTTGCTGATTTCCCATTATAGAGATGGAAGAGCAGCTTGGTCATTTGCATGGTTTCTAAATGAACACAAAACCAAAACGCTGTAGCATTCTAAGGTGACATCAGCAATTATGATCTTTAATGAAAATTTACTAAGCAGGATTTGGATCAAAATAACTGTACATCTGCACAGAAAACTGAAGAAAATGAGAAAGCTAGGTAGGGCAAAGTTTGTTCAAAAAGGTTTTTCTGTTTTAAAACCATTATGCAAACAGAAAGTAACATTTTCAGTGTAGTTTTTAATTCCAGTTTCCCCATTTTTCTCATTTTTTGGCATTAGATTAATATATGCAAGTCTGTAGGTAGAAAGAATTCTCTCTTGTAGAATTTGTTAAAAAAATAGAAACACAGGAATATATTGAGTCTCCATAAGATTGGTTAATATTTATTATTTTACTTGCTAAAAGTGAAGAGCCAAATAAGAAACTTCTTTTAATTAAAAGCAGATAAAGACTTTAAAATCATCTTCAAGTGACTTTAGCCATTTACCACCGACACTTTGGTGTAAACACGGCTGACAGTGGCATAAACACTTGTTAGCAGCAGAATGTGAAAACGCTGATGGCAACCTGGACATATCAAGTTTAATTCAGATGAGCAATATTATGACCATCAAGATAACTTAATGTTCCCCCAAAGTTCTGTATTGGAAAATGTTTTTGATGGTTCTTGATAATCTTCCTCCGTCTGTAGTTGCCCAACTACTGTGAGAAATGTTCAGATCATTCATTTCTTTAATTCATTTGTTCTTTGTGTGACAAAATTGAGAAAAAAAATCAAAGGAGACAACAAGGTCACCCAGCAAATGAGTCAGGAGCTAGGGTGCTTTGGAGTGGCAGACTGCTGTGTAATCCCGCTGGATGCCCAGGCCTGTGACTTCACAGCCTGCTGGATGCATACAGTGTTCAGCACGTGATGGATTCCCTTCCTTAGTGCTCTGCCGCTGCGTGGCAAAGGTGTTAAGATTTGCAGGAGGAGGAGCAGAAATGCATGGCAGGTTTGGTATGGTGCTGTAGTTGACTTTGTTAGCTGGTTACAGCATTCGCCTCATGGGTAAGAGCCCTGAAACATAGTTTTTATTAAATACTAACTGAATAAAATGCTAAAATAGTTACAGAAGCAGGGATTGCTTCCCCTTGCCCAGTTTCAAATTTAAATTCTGATAGGCAATTAAATAACAGTGCTTAAGGAGTGGTTTGAGCCTTGTGTATTTAAAACTAGAGCATGCAGAATTCCTAGGTAGGTCATTCACCTATTATATTAAAAAAAAAAAAAAATCCATTCCGGATTTGAACATTCAGGTGGAGTTGCATGTACAGTGGAGTATTCCCTCCCACTAGCTTCAGACAGCTAATTCAAGATGTGTTTAATTAGTCTGTGGATTTACCTGTCTCTCCCTGTACATTATACAGAAAAATGATTACTTCAAATGTTGTCTCTCCTACCTTACTGAACTAATACATTGAAATACCTGGCGTTAGGTAATCTCTCCATTGCCCCAGGGCCAGGCAGAACTGATTAGGGAACTATTACCCCCTCTTTTCCTAGCCACTGTAGAGTGAAATAAATAATAGAAAACAGAATAAGAAAGCAATCTGAAGGAAGTTTGAGAGGACATTTTGAAAATGCTTGCATTTAAGATAAAGAGTGAGCTAGGAGTATATTCATGTAAAGGGATTTGAATGTTATAGTGATAACAGACATGGTAAGTAAACTGAAACATGAAATAAAATGAAGGCACTAAACTGCAAAGGGTGCAGTTGCGGAGAAAGACTGAGAATACAGTGAAAAGACAACGAAAAAATAATGCCTAGAAAGCAGAGTTGTGGAAATGACAGAGTGCATCTGCACAAACTAAATATGGTGCTGAATTGCTAAGAAGAGATGATTGCTGATCTCAGGAGAATTTTTCTTTGAGCAGTGTAATGTGTACACATACACCGTATGTAAGGACTACCAGTCATGACACTGAGGCTCTTCTTTTTCAGAGGGAAGAGTATCGCTTTTAACATGGCTTTATAAGTCAGGATATTTTTTTTTTTTCTTCGATTGCCTTACACAGTTGTTATAAACACAAAACTGCAGTTACAAAAAGAGTAATCAGTTAGTAGGAGTTCACCATTGAGTAATTCAATAATGCCATAAATGACAGTTAGAATCCAAAAGATTGTGGAAAAGACAAACTGTTAATATAAATGGGAAAATGAATCAGCTGGGAATATAATAAAAGGAGAAATAGTGGAATGGGTAAGATTCAGAACTGCTTTATTACATATAACAAACATAGCTAGATAGGCATGACAGGATTTAGTAGCAGAAAAATGAAGAGTTACCTTTACAGTGATAATTGTTAAATGTCTAAACATTGAAATGCACAAAACCCAGGCAATGATAGTTATGACTTCAGTATTTTATCTGTCTTTAAAATTGGTGTCTAAAAATGTATTTGGGCAAACAGGCCAAGCTGAAATATTCTGCAAGTAAATAAGGTAAAACAGAGAAAGAATTTGAATGGCTATAGGAAAGAAACATTCAAATTCCATTCACTGGGGGCTATTTTTCTGAGGTCACGGTGATGTTAATGCAACTGTTAATGCAAATGCAACTTCAGACTTCACTGGTGTATAATTATCACCTAGTTGCACCATGGTTATTTCACAAAGGTGTGAGACCAGGTGCTCAGTTAGTGTAAGTCAGCAACCTCATCAGTTGAGAACATTACATAGAGCAGGGTGAACATTGGGAATCTGTTTTTGTTTCTCCATTTTAAGCAGAATTATTTCATAGAACAATAATAAAAGAAAAATAATTTATTATATCACAAAATAAATCCTATAACTGCATGTGCTTCACATTTGCTATGTAGTACAATGCTCAATCTGGGTAATTAAAAATTGAGAAAATATATTGTTTGTAGCAAATGTCATCATCTTTCTGAACTGTGTTTTAACAATTGATATTCTTTTGATTCTTAAGCAATTTTACCTGTAGAAGAACTGGCAGATATAACAGGCGAGCTCTACCATGGATGGGAAAATTAACCTTCCTTCAGTGCAGTAATCTTTTTCTTTTCTCGTTGGATATATACACCCCTTTCTATATGAGATGAGTTGCCAGAGTATGGCACAGAAGTGTGCTATCTTATGAAAGTGGCACTGGATGTTTGTGGTTGATGCTCATGGCCATTTAATTTTGAAATGATTTTTGAAAGCTTTGAGAGCTAGACTATACATAGGTAATAATACCATGCCAGAATACTTGTATCTACAGAGGCTCAAAAATTCATATCCCTAGGAAAGGAGCAAGAATCTTCTGTCAAGATCCTCCACAAGAGGTTAACAAATTATTTCCTTTTTTCTAAGATTATTGATTCAGTAACTACCCAGGAGTAATCTGGGCTGGTTAGTGAAGTACTAACATTTATGACAACACAAAGATAAATGGGTTATTTTCGGGACCAAAGAGGGCTAGGAAGAACTTCAGAAGAGCTGTATGCCTCAGTGCTGGGAAATGCCTTGCAAATAAACATGAAGCAATATAGGTAGAAAAGGGGAAAATTAAGTGACTTCCAGGCTTAAAATTGTCAACTCAAGGAGTAAATATAGGCATCTTCTCAAATGATGACATGGAAATATTGCTTTGTGACCTCAGCTGTACAAACATCAAACTAACTTGTCAGGCTAAAGAGGAACAGGATAGCAAATAGTACAGAAAAGTTACCATTTTACAAATCTGTGGTGCATTGTAATCTGAAACAGTGTTGGTAGTATAATTACTATCTCAAAAGGGATATTGAAGAATTTCAAAGATCCTAGAGACAGGAACTAGAATAAATTAAGGCCTCAAAAATTATCTTATGAAACAATACAGAAAAGACTAGAATTTTAGAAAGGCATGAGACCTGGCAAACAATGACAAGTGCTAAAGAATGTAAGAACATGTAAGAAATTAGAAACTTAGGAAAAAATTAGCTTCATGACAAACATGAAACTAAAAAAGTGTATTTAATTCACATGTTAAATGTGAAAGAACTGCCTTTTCACCCCATCTGCAATCATATTCTGGAACTTCGTGGTAGTCATGCAGCATTTTTACATACAGCTTTCCACATTCATAATAATTATAATTCATATTTACATCTATGGCACATACACATGTGTGAGTATAGTTTAAGGACTTAGTTAATTGTTCTGTGCAACAGATGACAAAGAATGGTACAGTGGAATCTGAAGAAGCCAATACCCTGACGCTGGATGACATTTCCGATGATGATATTGATCTAGACAACACTGAAGTAGATGAGTACTTCTTTCTACAACCCCTGCCGACAAAAAAGCGAAGGGCATTGCTGCGAGCTTCTGGAGTGAAGAAGATTGATGTAGAAGAAAAACACGAGCTGCGGGCCATCCGCCTGTCCAGAGAGGATTGTGGCTGTGACTGCCGTGTGTTCTGTGATCCAGAAACTTGCACTTGCAGTCTTGCAGGCATAAAATGTCAGGTAAACGTCTGTATTACTGTTATTTACCTATCAAGGGGGATGGGGAGGCGGGGGGGGTGCATGCACACGCGTGTACTTTTTTGTTGTTAATGTTATAACTACTGGAAGTTAATTATTAAACCATAACACTTGCGGATCGCAAAACAGTTTTTTAAGGCCCACATTTAAGAGTACATAGTGTGCAATACAACCAATCTCCTCAAAAATCTATGTTTATTTTATGATTGGGTATTTTTTTGTTCTTATACAAATAGTCAAGTCCTCATATTACTCTTTGGCCTTTATCTAAATATGCAGATGCAGACAACAGAAGAATCAGTAGCCTGCAGATTTCAATAGGGATATTTCCTTTTATTTTAGAGACAATTCACATACTGTCCAAATGTGAAGTACAATCCAAACTCAATGAGAAACAATAGATGAAACTCTGTGGTACCGTCCTTTATTTAACATGCATGATACTTAAAATGCATGCATGATAAATTTGCATGTAGGCAACAAAAAAAATACATCTGCTAATATAGCAGGTAGTTTTTCCTCTGCAGACTGAAAAGGTATTTCACATTGTACATTTACATAGTGTCCTGTGTATACCTGTAAAAGTCCCAAAATGTTCCCTAAAAGATGTTTCCACTAATTCTCCTGAGTCGCTGTTAATGCAGCTAAGTTGGTTTCTTCCTGAATGCATTTTCCACTATCTCTTAAATC
Organism: Caloenas nicobarica; assembly: GCF_036013445.1. NCBI lineage: Eukaryota > Metazoa > Chordata > Aves > Columbiformes > Columbidae > Caloenas > Caloenas nicobarica. The sequence goes on along the minus strand of NC_088250.1, from coordinate 22,491,414 downwards.
CAAGCTAAACTTTCTCTGCTTTTTGAAATAATATATTCTCTTTGCTGTTCCTGCTTTCATCTTCACATGTGGGGAAGATGTACTAGATTGTATTATATGGTCCTCCTCTGCATCATATTTGATGTTTAGGTATTACAGTGTAGATGAAAATCATAGACCTTAAGCTACCTGATCAAACTCTCCATCTTGTGGGTTCAGTCACATTTTTAGAAATTTATGATGGCTATTATTAGATAAATAAGTTCAGCCCACAGTGTTTTGAGCGCACAATGTTGCATCTACAATTGACTGGAATATCTTTTTAAATGTACTTGAGGTTTTATTCCTACTTGCTGCGGTCAGGTGTCCCCATTGGCAACCTTATAAAGGTTTTTATGTATAATTCATTTTGTTTCAATAGGTTTCTAGTTTCCATGATTTCTACCAAACTTTAAGAGTCTGGTAATGCTTTTGGCCTGGATTTGAGCACAACATGAAGTAAATCTGTAGCAGATCCATAAATAGAAAAACTACCTGTTTTTTGTTCCACTGTGTAATGCTTTCATGTATGGAACAGAATCATATTTTTCCTACTCTGCAGCATTGTTGCATGTATGGGTCCCCTACTGTTCCTGTCATTAGTGCTGAATTCCAGGGCTAACCTTCCAAGTGATTGTTAGCTTCAACTATTCTTACAAGTACTTCTCATGGTGAATCCTACTTCACTGTTGTATTTCTCTAGGCTGTCTAGGTTCTATCATATCACCAGGCTTATGCTACGTATCATTAATCTGTATTCTTTTTTTTAAAAGGTGGATCGTATGTCTTTTCCATGCGGTTGCACTAAAGAAGGGTGTAGCAATACGGCAGGTAGAATTGAATTTAATCCTATCCGTGTACGGACTCACTTTTTGCACACAATAATGAAACTTGAATTGGAGAAAAACAGAGAGCAGCAAGTTCCGGCACTAAATGGCTGCCACAGTGAGATAAGCGCACACACTAGTTCTATGAGTCCAGGACCCCATCCAGTTGAATATTCAATTGCAGAAAATTTTGAGATTGAAACCGAACCTCCGGCTGCGGTTATGCATCCTCAGGCAGCCGAGGACTTGGACTGCCCAGGGGAAGAGGAGGAAGAGGAAGATGGGAGTAGCTTTTGTAGTGGAGTTACAGATTCTAGCACGCAGAGTTTAGCCCCTAGCGAATCAGATGATGATGAAGAGGAAGAGGAAGATGAGGAAGATGATGAGGAAGAAAAAGCAGATGATTTTGTAGAAAGCATGGGCTCCCATGCTGATATGGTGCCTCTTCCTTCTGTCCTTTGCTACTCTGATGGAACTGCTGTGCATGAAAACCATTCTAAAAATGCCTCGTACTATACTAACTCTTCAAATCTGTATTACCAAATAGAGAACCATGTTGCTGGCACTGCTAACCAGGTCGGTGAGACTTACTCAGAAAGGGATGCTGTCAAGAATGGTAGTCTTTCTCTGGTGCCTTACAACATGACTTCAGAACAGTTTGTTGACTATACACGGCAATCAGAGGAAACTTTTAGCAGCTCTCATTATCCTTCTGCAAACCCCTCAGTGATTGTTTGCTGCTCATCTTCTGAAGGTGAGAGCAGTGCTCCATGTAACAGTTTATACCCTGACCATAGGCCAAGTCACTCTCAAGTGGAATTCCACTCATACTTGAAAGGTCCTGCTCCAGATGGCTTTGTTTCAGCTTTGAATGGCAACAGTTGTGTACAAGAGCACCCTGCTGAGAATTCACTAAACCTCCCAGACAAGAGCAGACTGCACGAAGAGTGCATTAAATCACCAGTGGTAGAAACGGTACCTGTTTAATATTAAAATTATTCTAGGACTGACTTCCTGTATTAAAACGCACTCACATTGGATTTCCTAGAATCTTACTTTTTTAAGAGCTAGGCAACACTTGGACTATAGTCAATGTTCCAGACACATTTTGTTTTCTCAAGCTACACTGGCAGTGGTATTGCACAAAAACAGCTCATGTAAAGATTTAAATAAAAATAATCAAACTATCTTTTGATAAAAATAAAACACGTAAGTAAAAATTGCACCCAACATATTTCAAAGTAGCCTACCTATCAAAGTGTGTGAAACCTGCCGAGCTATCTGAATCAAAGCTTTGTGTTTTTGATTGTCGGGCCTGTGCAAGGTTGTTAAAAATGATACTTTGAAATAATCATGTTTAGAGTCCTAATTTTCAACATACCTGAAAAGATGGTAAGTTTAATGTAAAAGTAACTGCTGTACAAAAAAGTTTTAATTGTTCTGTACTGTATGTATTTTATTTATGGTAGTTTAGTACTCACGTTTTGATAAAAAATGAACAGCATGTTCATTTGAGCAGAAGATTAGTTAGTTACAGTTAGTTACAAAGCGCATATCCACATTTCATCTGGAGTACCATGCATTTTTCCTTTTTTTTTTCTTAAAAAAAAACCCAAAACATTTCTGGTAAATTATCTTGAATTTTTCAGAGTGTACTATTTTCTCTTTTACTGTTCTTGACAACCAGAAGAGTCAGAAAGCGGGCATTTACATCTTCTAGAAAGGTAAAAGGTAGACAATCTGCCATTAAAATTAAAATCAGTGGCATTCGAGAACTAGTATCCCCTCCCCAAAGAAAAATGATCTTGTATATAATAGCAAAGCAGTAGCTTAAGCTTGCACAGCACCTTTTTAGCCCAACAAACATTCAGATACTTATGCACTTTAGTGCCATTTTGCAGTACTGTATTAACTGTGGAAACTGTGAATTATTTTGGAGAAATGCCATAGCTCCAGACTCTGAGGTATATGTAAGATCTTAAAATTCATTGTAACAAAACCTGTATGTTTTTTCCAAGCCAGTTTATCAATGTTAGTAGGTAATTTATAAAAGCAGAGTCTTGCTGATCAAAGTTTAAATGAAGCATGGAGAAAAACATGGAAGTGTCTAGATTTCCTAAATATTTAGCAGTTTTTATGAAATATGAGACTGGCTTTTCTGGACTTCTGACCGAATCTCAAATTCACAGAATCATTTGGTCTAATGAGGAATGAGCAGATTCAGTGAGAAAACACAGCTTCAGAAATTCTATATCTGCTAAAATTTGCAAGCAAAATAGCACATGTGGATATCTGTGACTTTATACTCCATTGTTTTTTTAATGAAAGGGGAATTAAAATACCAGCTGTATCTCAACCTTTAATTTATTAGCCAACCTTGCTTTTATCTAGAAAAGGAGGTATAGGAACCTGCTTTTCTCTACACTGATGATTCTGCACTCCTTATTTTTATTTCAAAAGCTATTTTGACATTTCTATTCTTCTAGTATTGAAATTTTATTTATTATACATCAATTGGGTTGAAATGTAGACCTGTCTTGTTTGTAAAAATAAGGATCAGCATCTTAGTTTTTATCTGTGTCAAATCTAGATGGTTAACAGCATGTATGTAAACACAGCACGAATTTTAGCTCTCTAACGGTGACTCTTCTGGTTAGAAGCTCTTTAAAACATCATGTACAGTACTCCAGTAGAAAAACTGCCAGATTTAAAATATGCTTTTTAAAAAAAAAGCCAACTTAATTGTTTTTATATAAAATCTGGGCAAAGTGATTTCTCATTTTTATGCTAAATTAGCAAAATGTTTTTACTCCATGTAGTAGCTGGAAAGGTGGGGTTTTTTTCCTAAATTTACTTGTTTCCATAAGAATTCCTACGTGTTTTATATGAGCTGCATTGAAAAGTCCAGTTCTCTAGGGACTAGATTCCGCACTTGCAACATATTCCATCTCCAGGGAAAATGCAGTGGTGTTGGTTACCTGGCACAGCAGTTCCTTTGCCTCTGCTCCTCTTGGTCACAGAACACTCTAGTCTTTCTCTAAATGCTGAGTAGCCAGGTAAGCACACATATTCTCCAGTTCTGTATAGCAAATACCCATCTTTATTTTCAAAGAGAAATATGTTAGTTCATAAAAAAGTTCTGCATCTAAGAATAATATTATTCTATTCAAGACATGGGCAAGTGTAACAAGTCTCTGTGTATACAGGCATCTTGCATTAGCAGCAAGCTGAAATCTGGCACTCAGTCAGCACCAGCACCAAAAGCACAAATCCCTTCTACCTGAGCTGAGACAGGAGCTGTGAATCAGTAGCAGCTTTTTAACCTCAGAGGGTGTTGGCTACTGGAGGATCATGCAAACTTTACCAGGGTATTTCTCTCAGGGGAAAGTTAAATGAAATATTTTGTTTCATTAATCACCTCCTTACTGAGCAATAAGAAATTATTTTCTTGGCCCCTGTGCTTTCACATGAAAAATATCTTTAATAATATTAGCAAGCACAGTAAGTGATTAACTCTATAAAACACATTTCAGCTGGCTTTATAATACTGAGATGATGGTTATTTAATATTTCCATTGGCACAGGCTTCAGACCCCAGACCTCCTTAACATTAGCATCTGTATAAATTTCTAAATACTTAGATGTATATGTTCCATGCCATTGGGGCATCGGGGGTGAACACAGCTATTAATAAATTCTCTAAAGCTTGCAGCATAGGATAACAAGCAGTAATAGGGTAGAGACAGCAGTGACTATGTAAAAAACTTAGGCAACACTATTTTCCCTTGCTTAAAATAGCTAATTCCTGGGAGTCACGTAGTGAAATGTGCAGAATAAAGATTTATGTTGAAAAAACATTCCTAACTAGCTGGTGATAATGTAGATAGTAATACCTTCCTTTTGAGCCAGTTTGGTATTTTGTGGTCAAGATTTGATCTCAGGATACAAAGTATACAAATCCTGTTTAGTTCTTGCAACAATTTACAAAGTCAAGTCTGTTTATAATTCACTGAGATTTCCTGGTAGCTATACTAACACTATCAACAAGCCTTCTAACAGAGATAAATGCATACTGCAGAAAAAAACCCAGAAACCTCTTTTTTCACTATAGGCTAAACCTATTGCCCAAACAATTCCACACCAGCAAAAACAAAGCTTAGGCCTTTTCTAGCATTTGTATGTTGACCAGAGTGAAATCAGGTAAGAGTCAAGATTCCCACCCCTCGATTAGACTTCCATGTTTTGTTTAGAAGAAAAAAGTACTTTTCATATAAGGAAAAATAAACTTAAATCATGGGATGGAAAATGTTTTAATGGTATTTTCTGGGCTAGTATATAATATTACATGATGTGTCCTATTTCCCAATTGGCTAATATTCATGTTGAAAACCAGTCCTTTCATTTTGGGTAAGCTTATTTCCATGGGCTAAAAGTGTTATGTTATTAAACAGCAGTATCTGCTTCTGTATCGACACAGTATATCATTTGTGGAAATGTTTACTAGTAGCTATGTCAGCTTTATTTCCCAAGAATATCTGGCTACTGATAATCACTCCTAAGAAGCCAAGTAATAAATCAGTAGTTAGTTTATGATTACACTATGTAGTGAACAGCACCTAAAATTGGATGCCATTTTGCCTATAATATGAACTTTGCCTCTCTTGGAAAAACTGCTGTTAAAGTTTATATTTAAAGTTGAGATTAGACATAAAATTTTAACTTTTCTGGCAAAATTGCAGCAATTGCTATCATTTCCTAAGAGGTATGACTCATTCCCACTGGAATATCCTTTAAAAAATTAAAAGCTGGTCAGTAATAAGTTTCTAATATTTCTTTCCTTTTCTTGGAAAAAAAAAAACCCCACAACTCTTTGAGCTCTATGCCATTTAGATCAGACAGTTCTAGATTTGTAAAGTGTTATTTTTTGTCATTTAAGTAAGTTCCTGCTAGTAAATCATAATTTGAGTTGACATATATTAAGGCCATTGATTACACTGTCATAGTAACCACCACTTGCTTTAAATATGGTTCGGCCTGCTCACGAGTCTGTCAATTAACAATGTGATCCTGCCTTTTGTCTAAGTTCTGCAGAAATGGCAGGTAGTGTTCATGCTCATGTTACTCACTTGATTGCTAACTGACCCAGGTCCAGTTTCTCATCTTACCTGGGTGTTGTATTTCAGTAAACGTGCTAACAAACTGATCACATAGCATTCCCTGCCTCACAATCGAGAGGACATAGTCACAAAAAACAGCTAGTGTGTTAAGGATTGTGCACATACATTTGTATGCAAACCAGAACATGTATTATGTTTTTTAAATATTTTATATGTTCCTGACTCTTTGATAGAAATGTGATTCACTGCATAGAGAGTACTGGGCTCAGACAGCGCAGACCTGGGGTCTGTTGCTTTCCCTCTGTCCTGCTGTGTCACTTCCATTCTCTATGCTCTGGTTTGTAAGACAGTTGGAGATATTGTCATAACAAAATAATTCTATAGAACAGGCAAAATAACTTTTTTTTTCCTCTATTTTTGGAATCATAACTAGATTTTGTGCTGCAAACTATGTCACTTTTCAATAAAGCCCAGCCCCGCTCAGAAGTGAATAGAAATTTTGTCACTAACATGAAACACAGCAAAAGCAGGCTCTCCTTTCCATGGACTGGATTAATGAACAAAAGTTAAACAATAAATTTCACAGTGAAAATTAGAATAAAAGCTGTGTTGAATATACAACATTTACCTGTCGAGTGCTTAACATCTGAGCAGCAAGATTGTAGTTTGCCTGCGACACAATACTTGGCAGCAACAGGCAATCTTATTCCCCTGCATGTTGTCTTCTTTCGCCAGCTGAATTCTCTCAGATGAAACTCCTCTTGTAGGCTGCTCCTGTGGCAAAGCAGGTGCCCTTACTCAGAACTCAGAGACCCATGATACTGTTTTAAAAGGCATTTGCTAAATAAGAAACTCCAGTGTTACAGCTCATGAGTTGTAGAAACTCATGTTCATTGTGCCAGTTGTTTCATTGCCTGAGGCAGCCAGGAACAGGGACAAAAGAGAATGACATGGGAAATCCTTAAGTGTTTAGGGGGGTTACGCTTTCCCACCGGGGCTAAAGAGTAATTCTGTCATCTACTTTATTATAGACACAGAACATTTGATGTAAAATACTTAGAAAAACTAGAATTAACTCAGAGAATATATTCTATAGAATTTATTTCTAAAATATTAAAATCTGATTACTATTTTTTTAAAATGGTAGAAAGCTACTGTTATTTTCAAAACAGAGTCTACTTCATTAGTGTGTCCCTTGGTATGAGACATGTCAACACTTGCCTTTTCAATGTTTCCAAATTTGTTTAAAATATTCCTTAATTTTGCTGTTCTCTGTAATGGCTGTCCATATGCAAATTATTAATTGTCTATTTTCTCCAAAAAGTATGAAATCCAAAGCACGAACATTGTGAAGTGATGAACAAGTGTGATTTAGTTGTAAAGATGTCAGAGTGAACACGCTTGAGTTCTTCATAAGTACTTCCTGTTGACTGTCTCTTCCCACTCCTAAATCAGAGGCAGCTTTTAATTTTGTTGCTAATAAATGTGCCAGAGTATTGTTTTCACTTAAGGAGGAAAGTTATTACATCCTTGAGAACTTTATGCTACCATAATAGCTGATACCAAGAATTTTACTTTTTATAAGAACATCCAATTCATAAAACATCTGTTTTGCAGCCTTAGTCTTTTTTCTTCCTTCCTCCCTCCATCTTAAGAGTCTGGGAAAGGCCTGTTGTACAGTAAGACTTTTCATTAAAATCGAGCACGAGGGCAACTCTAGTATCCTCTGTGCTAGCTATCTTTATTTTCCTAAAAGAGTTCATTTCACTTAACATTAGCATGTAGATTGGAACTGTGGTGAAAAATAGTCCCCCATTGGAGGGACTATTGAGAGTCCTGAGGGGATGTCTCCAGGGGGGCTATAGGCTCTCACCATACACACAAACAAACAGGAAAGAAACCTACCCCATGGACTGCAGAGATGTGATAGGAATCCTTGTCCTCTAGGGGACGTAGATCCAGGGGCAGTGTGTCAGTCTTGATACAGCACAGCCCAGTACAGGGTGAAAATCCAAGACAAGGAGAAGCAGAAAACCGTCACCTAGGGGAACAAAAAGTTTCCTTCAAACTACTGTTAGATTTTTTAAAATATTTTTTTCTAACATAAGTAATAAATAGTACATTAAAACACCCTTTTACGAAAGGGAAGGGAGTTAGATCTTAAAAAGGAGAAGTTAAAATCTGTACTGCTCTACTGCTGTATAGTCTTTATGGTTAGGATGATACCCACTACACAAGGTCCCGCTTACTGATGTCATATCCATGATGCTCTGTATTGCTACTTCTCAGCTGAGAGCATGATAGTACAAAAAAAAGTCAGGAGACAGACTTTGTTTACTGAATTATTTTAATTTGGGTCTTAGCAATGACACTTTTGTTTTACTTAGGCATTTTATGAATTAATGTCAAATAGAACCAAGTCAAAAGAAGTCTGCCTGATGTGTATGTTCTTCTCTAACTGTGCACTTTTCCAACAAGCCATGAAGACTGGTTTAGCTTTTCTCAACAGGAAAAATGGTGGAAGATACAAATTAACACCACTGTTCTAACACAAGGATCAAGATAATCCTTTGTCTTGAGGCATGGGTGGATACACTCAGGAATCAGTAAGGGTAGGATAGAAAGGGCAATTTAAAGGAAAAGAAGGATGAAGGTTGGATGTCAATTGACAAGGACATTGTTTTCTTTTGCCCTTTAGAAGAAAAAATTATATGGGCGGAAAAGGAAAAAAGGAAACTAAGATATCCCAGAGCAAGGATGGAAAGTATATGCATGTTCACTACAAGTTTGGCAATGCTAGATCATAATATTAATTATTTAATATATTCTAAAACAGACATGAACACAGTGCAAACAGGAAAATGATGTTTTTCCATACCATCTGTATACACCAGTTGTGTACATATTAAATAAAAGACTTATCCAAAAGCATGGGGTAAAAACTGTAAAGCAAAGCAACACCCTAGAAGCATTGCTACCATCTCTTTTCTTTGCTTATGTCAACTGCAATACCATTTTAGTTAACTCTGCTTCCAGGCACATGTAATATAACGTGTTTCTTGTGTAACGAGACACTAAAAGGAAAGAAGAAATAGGCATCCTTTTTATTATTAGCATTTTAGCCTGGGATTTTCAAATAAGACTTAGTATATTATGCCAGTTAATTCTTCTAGGTTTCTCCATCATAATCTGTTTAAAGACGTTTTTAGGAATGAACTTTTGGGTTGGAGTATGGGTGAAGGTCAACCTTGCTGGGCTGCTGGGGGAACACCGCAAAGAATCAGCCATCCGTTTGTGAGCCTCTGATACACAGATTGAGGAGTTTCATGTGCTTGTTCTCTTAAAACCAGAAGCAAGCATGCTGGTTTTTTTCAAACCATTTCACACAAACACCACCACTTCAGTTCTCACAGAACAATGCCCATGTAAACAATGCTTAACAACTGGGCCCTTTTAATTGACTGATCATAGGCACTTCTATGGAAATACGTCTGAAGTGTAGTTTGTGAAACATGTTAAAAAAGTGTTTGATGTAAAATAAGTGCTAGACATTTAACAGTGCAAAAATAGTCAAAATCTGTAGATTACAAATCCATTCCTAAGAGCCTCCGGCTGTAATATTGTCTTAGTAAAGTTGATATTTTAAGTTAAATTGCATTCTGGTGTAATAACCTTTTACAAATAAAATTATTAATACAAATGTACTGGTTAATGCCTGTTAACATAGAACATGGCAATTGGTTATTTTCATTTGTTTCCATCTACAGCTAATAGATAGCAATTTTGTAAAAAAACCCCACAAAATCAACACTTATTGCATTTATTTATGTTTAAAGTGTTTTCCTTGTTTTAACAAACTATGTAACATTTAGACTGTCTAGTCCAGCCATCTTTTAGAAGGTTCATCTCTGTGTGTGTGTGTATATATATATATATATATTTCCCCATAAGAATATAAAATTGCTTTTGAAATTTTTGTTGGCAAGTGGTAAATAATACACCACGGCATGGATTCAAAAGCGCTTAAGTTGATGGTCTTTCAGACATGTAATCCATTCAAATGGAGCTCGTAAAATTGTGGTGTAATTGCAGACATTTGTTTTAAATTTGTGCATTACTTCTAACTTTACTAATTTTTGAGGAAAATAATTAAGTATTTAACATAATTTTCCATTACAGATGATCTTGCATACTAAAATTGTGGAGATCTCAACAGTAAAGCATCATATTTAGCTGGACTGTTGCTTTTAAACTGTTTGAAGAAGTAAAGGGAAAGTTCATCTTAAAATCTGTACATGAAATAATTTTAAGTTTCATGAACTACACATTTCCTTAATTTCCTTTCTTTTTTTCAACAAGTTGTAACATCAAAGATGCCAAAGGGTAATAATATAAGCTACAATAATATTCAACAGAACTTAACCTAGACCTTATGTTGTAATAATTTATTCAAATTTACTGTATTCTTCTGTATTTATATTTTCAGTATTTATTATGAATGACATGGAATTTGATGTATCTATTGTGGCTTATTACTGCAGTGTATATATTACAAAAATGAGCATTTTTAAGTCTTACCATTAGTTTTTTGTTAATTAGTGGCACTTGTATCGGCTGTATTTTTATTATATATTGTACAATATATATCGTCCATTTGTTTGCAATGAAGTAAAACAGGTTTCTACGTTACCTCATGGCTGCCAGTGCATGGTGCATCTTATTTCTACTATACAGTCACTAGACATTCCTTTTTTTTTTTTTTCTTTAATTTAATCAGCATATGAATACTTCAGAAATAAACAGAAATGCCTTGTTAGGTATGTCCATTTGCCCTCTAATGGTACTACTGCCTACACTTTTCTTTGGCTGATTGAATAAACTGTACAATTCATCTACATCTATCATGGTGAATTTAATAGTTGTAGTTCTAAGTTAATGAAAGAATGGTTTTCAACAGCTGTTGGAAAAAAATTTGCAACAGCTCTCTCTGGTGGACAATTTGCAGTAATTTCATACAACAAATCATTTCAATGGCTACAGTGGCATATAAGAATACTGTTAAATTTCAGGACAACTGTTTAATTATTTTGAAAACTGCTGATCAACATTGCTTCATTATGAAAATAATTAACAATCACTGTTCTCTGCCATCTTTTTATTCTGATATTTATTAAAATTGAGCTGTATATTTGTAAAAGGTAAATTGTCCTTAAGTGGGCATTAATGACAAATTACATATGGCTAAATTATTTTTATTTACAGAAACTGATAAAGATCAGATGTTGTTCTCTAGATTATGTTTTTGTTAGAAGTTACACAGAATGGAAGAGATGAATGTCTGCTATCAGACTGCTTTTTGCATTGCCATGAACAACATGCTACTCTAGAACTTGCTAAGCCATATTGGCACAAAAAATTTTGTAAATCAACTGTCAGCACTAGTGTTCTTCTAATTCAAGGCATCACAATGTCAGCTCAGAAGTAAGAAGACTTAACACTAAGGTTCAGTTATAAATTGAGCTATTAATAGTACTTACATAATGCTATACTCACATTAGTGTAACTCGGTGATGACACAAAATCCTCAGGTATGGTGAGCTGGTCAAGTCTCACTGCAGTGGGGCCTCTTGTCCATGGGTGGGAGTGGCCCGGAGCCACAGGCCCTGGAGACCAAGAATATTTAGGATCTGCTTTGTCCTGCTGGCAGTAAGGCTGAGCTGCCCTTGCCTGAAAACAAGCCTTCTTCAGCAGTTGTGATTACCTTCCTGTATATGTAAGAGAGCATGACCAGATGGAGATTAACACTGATGTTGCTTTTCTGGTAACCTTCAGTAGTTTACATAGAACAGGAATTTTTACATACTGTATATGTAATAGTATTTTCCCCCACCCCTCGATGAGGGAAGGGGGAGGTGGGGGGAAGGGAATATAATATAATTGCTGTAAGTGCTTTAAATTTAAAACACAGCAATAAAAGAGCCAGAGAACACCCTGCCACAAACTCTGATTTTTCAGCATGCCACTTATTTGAACATTAACAATATCCAGAAGACCTGTAGGTACTATGAGGCACTTAAAGCTATTTTTAGTTGGTTTTCAGATATGTAATCCAGCATAAAAAAAAATCTCCCATTTGATTTATTAGCTTAGAGGAGAGTAAAGTTTTATGATTTACATGTTTCAGTGTGTACTATGACCACAATGTCTGCAGGACAAATGAAGCTATTTGCTGAAGGAACAAAGCTAAATCTTTTTAACAGAAGTTTCAGCAGACATTTCCTGCTAACAAGACAGAAAGGAGATCTCAAAGCAGGGTGACCCAGTATACAAAGTGGAGTGTAGCCCAAGGGAAAATTCAGCTGATTTTAAGCTGGGTGAGGCATGGTGCTACATCACCCTGGACTACTTTCACTAGATATGAATTATTTCTCTGTTAAGTCATTACTAAAGAGCGTTTTGTATTGTGCAACAAATATTTCTTGATTTCTGATACTGAAATGGTATTTAGCTTGCACAAGCTTTTGTTTGTATGGCTTAGTTTTATGTGCACACCACAAAACACTCTGTAGGCAGACTGCAGAAATCATTTTTGTTTCCACATTTGTGTTTAACTGGTTTGAGTGCTACAAACTGTGAATAATGGCAAACCAGCTTTTCAGAAGAGAGCTTCCACTGACACTGGAAATCACCAAGCAAAAAGCATTTTTAATCCTGTTTCTTCTAGAATTTTGCTTGGGCTTTTGACTCCAGCCCCAAGCAAGTATTTGACACGCACCCAGAGCCAGCCACACATTACCTTTTTGGCCACACCTCTGCCTCTTCCTTTCCTTTCGCATCAAAGGCACAGGCTGCCCTTCACCTCACCTGGCCTTTGCATGGCTCCATTCTTCCCCAAACTCCATCTTTCTTGCTCCAAGTTGCTACCAACAATTAGATCTGCTTCTGTTTAGTTCACGGCAGAGCTAAGGCTCAGCTTTTAGCCAGGCCCAGCCAACCCATAGAAACCAATTTTTGTTCCACAGCCAGCAAAACCATTTTAAGCCTACACCTTAAACACAGTCAACAGGTGGCCTTCAGCTCTTAATTTCCAGTTATCTAAACAGGGAGGTAGTAGCCATGGTTTGCCCTCAGCTCACTAACTTTCTCTTTCCCTTATTCCTTTCTCCTCTCTTGCTACACGTTCCAGTTCCTTTTGAAAATATACACAAGAGCTCTTGAATTAACAGCCAGGCAAGTATATTCAGTGAATGTTTCCTGGTCCTAGAGTAGCACAGTTCAACACGTTAGGTAAGTGTGCTCTGTCATTGTGAGCTGCTGTTCCCTGTTACATTACAAATCTTATTATCTCATAAAAATAATTTAATTTCAAAACAAAGGTTAATACTAAAAGATTTTTATTTAGATGCAAGGTAACCTATGTGGACAAATGTTATTTTAGTGAATGGCCTTTAGAAGCAATTATACCAACAAAAAGTGACAAAAACATATATAATTATCTTCCTTGGCAACAGAGCTAGTAGCTAGTAGCCTGTCAACTGACCAGTTACCAGTGACAAGGCATGCAATGATTTCTCTGATAGCATGCACACTGTCAACCACTTCTGTTTGTCCTGACAGTACTGCATGTTTGAAGTATAGACGGTTTAGCCAAATGGAGAAGAAAGCATCTAGGCTTCTGAGACCTATATAATCCAGGAGGCACTGAGGCACTAATAAAAGAATCACTAATTCAGAGAACTTTGGTGAAAGTCATCAGTAAGAAACCTCAGCAGCGCTTCATCATCCTGACTTCAGAGCTCTTCCTTAAAGTGCCCACATATTTCCTGTGTGAATGCCATTGCTGACAATATTCTTCCCACCACAGATTCCTTGCTACTTCTCTTTTCCACCTTTTCCTTAAACTCTCATTGTCCTTCACTTCCACTGCTGTCCCACACTCACTGCTAGAGGAACCTGTCCCCTACTTTCCTTGCTTTTCCTCCCAAATCTCTTCTTTCTCCCTATCATTTCTTAGTCACTTTTCCAAGTCTACTCAGTCCTTAACTACCCAGCTTTCCACCTTTGTTACTGCTTTCCAACATTATGTTCCTGACCGTCAGGCTTCAGCACCTTTTCCTTCCATCAGATGGCCAGTGGGTTCATCCCTTTTTCTTGAGATCTGAACGTGCCAGAAAATTACTTTCTCTTCCTTATACACAAGTCAATACCTGCTAGATGTAACCTACCTTTCTTCTGCAGCTGTCCTCACCAGCCATTTGCACACAGCACAGACTGTTTATATTCCACCATGCAAGTTACTATGTTATTTTCACTTTAGTCATTTGCTGGTTTGAAATGTTTCTCCATCTACACATTTCGCTGCACTTAAGTGCTAGTTGCAGTGGTTTCAGGCCTCCATCATACTGAATGAACCCAGATGGAAATTTGACTACATATAGCTGTAACACTGCTAAGTTTCACCAACCACAAATTCACCTAAGTAGATTATTATTTCTGTATGTCTCTTATGCTGCATTTCAGATTGCTAGAGACTTTCACCTTTCTACTTATTTTGAGCCAAAAAAAAAAAAAAAAAGCCAAGAAAATAAGAGAAATTGAATGGGTGGTAACAGAAGTCCAGGGAGGACAGTTCCCTACTTTAGGACCTGAGTTTTTTTCCACTTGTCCTCCCCCTAAGCCTCTTTCCTGGACAAATTCTCTGCTGTTATCCTTTCAGTCACACAGCCATTCATAGTACTGCAGGCATTCCCTTCTCACACCAGACACTACCATATGTACTTCTCCTTCATGAACCAAAGCTTCAGATATTCCTTCCTGGAAGTTCAACACCTACTAACTTTATCCACTATATTTAAGACATTACTGGCAAGATAGGATTTACTTTGGGCTATCTTTAGAGACTAGTAATATTAGGTACACAAAATTATAACTGAGTACATAAAGTATTCCATTCTGCAGCCTTGAAAAAAATACAATAATCATGACTGATTAAGAAGCTGTGAAATATTTAGTCTTATCTCAACATGATAGCTAGAGTTGGTCATGAAAAATGAGAGAGAAAGAATAATGATTTGTTAAGCATTTTTATAGAAATTGTACTGGCTTTAGAGAACATTCAGTGAAACATCAGTAGAAAGCAGCAGTGTTTCTTGCTAATTCACCATATATGTTTATTAGAAGATAAGATTTTTAAGATCTGCAGAGCAATCCCACTATAACTATGCTAAGTAGGGACACTGAGGTCTTGGTACCTTTCACGACTTCAGTCTGAAAGGATCCAGACCCCCACCAAATGCAAAAACCAGGTCAAGGAATCCTGGGGCACCAGAAACAGAGTAGATACCTGATTGACTCCAGTTAAGAAAAAAAATTGTTTCAAAAGTAGAAATGAGTATTTTCCAGCAGAAATTTTATGAATAACATTCAGAAAAGCAATATCACGAGAAAGTAAATTCTAACAAGCCATAAAAGCCTCAGAGTGTCACATATGTATTAACCTACAGCTGCCAAATCATGTCTGGCTGTCTTACCTTCCATAGGCTCCTATTTTTGCAAAAACAATGCACTTAAGCCTTTGAAATTATGCGTATGTCCAGTGGCACCAACATACTGGCTGAGTTCCTAAACAGAGTAAAGGAAAAACAGATATTGAGCATCTAAAAATCAGGTTATCTTTGCATTTAAACTGACATAAGCCAGAATGAAAACGAACCTGGTTATAACAGTGGCTTGTTTTTGCCCTGAAATAGGTGGGTGATTAAGATTGCTCACGGTAAAGAGCCGAAGGCAGAAACAGTGATGTCCACTTAAAAGTTGGGAGGTTAAAGGGACTAGCAGGAGGGCGAAATAAAAAGCTAGTGGGATAGTCACATTCAGAAGAGTAACCACTTGATTCTCTTCTCACTCTACACACATTGGAGCAGTCTAACAGTAACGACATACTGCTAGCAGTAGTTTGTGTCACTGCTTTTGAGTTGTGCTCAATCAGCCTATCACAGCCCAGAATTCAGTCATCTAATGAAGGGAGACAGTGCTCCAGTCACCCTGTTGTTAATACATCGATCTGATAACGAGTTCTACCTGAAAGACTGAGAGGATCCTTTTGAAACTCACCAACTCAGAATGGATTTCATATGCCCAAGATGATGCCCAACCTGCCTCAACCAGGTAGGCCACATCATAGTGCCTCAGTCATCAGCTGACATCTTCCACAATTAGTCAGTCTTATCTCAGGACAACTCACCACAACTGAACTAAGAATAAAATTTCACATACAATATCTGGGAACATAATATTTTAGGGTAGTGTATTTGTTTTGAAGTCATTATTCCTAGGAAATCCTCCACTCTTAGCAAAAAGCATTCCTCATGCTTTGTGTACTTTAGCACAATGCAGCATGAGAAATACACCAAGGAGAAAGCACAGGAATTTTAAAAAAATAAACCGTAACAACTAGCCATTTTAATGTGCATCATTTAAGTGTAATATAATGGAGTATTATAGAATAATAATAATAAAGTGTGTGAAAAGTAGATCAAATATGTATCTAAAATGGGAAGCCAGGATATATAGTTTTAGTAATAAAGTGACAGAAGTTGGTGGGTCACATCAGCCATCTTCTAGTTCAGTCACAGATAGAAACAATACCAAAATGAGAATGAAGGTATTTCATTGTAAAATCAATTTGAAGTTTTAATTCCTGTTGACACCCCTTCAAAATTTGTTTTTGTTATTGCCCTGAGCTGTAACCCAGAGAGAAGAAAAATAATGATTTTACATGCAAGCCATAAATTAAAATGGGAAAAAAAAGGAAACTAAATTAGGAAAAAAACAAAACAAAAACAACACACACAACCCCTTCCCCACCCCGACCGCCAAAAAAACAACCAACAAAACCCAAACAAAAAAAACCCGCAAAAACACAAAACAAAAAAACCCCACTAAACCTACAAAATTAAAACATTAAGTGAACGAGGCTACTACTTGAAATGTCTGTCTTTGAGGATAATTTTTTGTAGGGTGGCTGGCTTTAGCAGTAAATGCCACTTCAGCAACATAAACTCCTCTATCCTATGTATCAGCTGCAGTACCTGTCAAAAAATACAGAATTTCTATTTATTTTGCACAAAGAGCTGAATCATCATTTCCTGACTCTAAACAACTTTTAAATGCAATCTCCCATTATAAAACCAATAAACCAGAACCTCTGTCATGTAAAGCTATTTGAGGAGGAAGAGGGTTGGACAGAAACATGATATTCACTTTTTAGGGGATTTTACTTCTGTTTCCTGAGCCTGGGAACATCAGTGCATCATTTTAGTCTCTATATGGAATGCTATACAGTTTTAAATCGTTGCATCCATGCCCACCAAATAATGAATGGCACCCAGTCTCGACAGTGGTATTTCCAATATAGCTCTTTCCCCATCCATCTAGCTCCTTCCTATTCTGATTTTCTTTTCCTCTTCTGGCTTCCAACCCTTTGCTAATGCTTTACTTTTGAAAGATTTTCTCTTCCTTTAAAAATTGTAATCTTCTATTAATTTCTCCCTCAGACTGTGAAGAAACTGAACAAGACATGCTAAAGTTATTATTGCTACCCTTTACAGAACAGAAATGTTAGCTTGACTTTATATTATATAGGACAGAATCAGATATTGTAAAGTTAACTTGAAAAATATACTTTTCAAAACCTTTTAAGAGGGCAACCTAAAGTGAAGTTAATGTTTGTCATGCAGCAAAGCTTTTTAATAAAAATCTTTTTTTTTTTTTTTTTAACATAATAGTATTAAACTACCACTTGAAATATTATTACACTATTGACATAACTGCAGTTTTGGACTGTATATTTTAGCAATGAAATCCCTACTTGAAGAATTCAGGAGGTACATTAAAATACAGAAAAGGAAAGATTACACGTCACTTCCTTGGAACATTTGATAGAAAGTACAATTCTAAAGGAGATCTGTGCACAAAAAGCTCAAAGGACTGGCTACAGTTCTGGCAACTCAGCCACTGAAAACAATGCCCTTAAATCTCAATATGATATTATAATCTTGATCAGATACATAAGATTATATAAGGTTCATTCCCAAAATGTAGGAGATCATTCTTTACAAGGAAAGTGTTGTCCACAAGTTCCTTCAATTTCATGTATTTCTCTGTCAGAGTAATTCAACATATTTAAAGAAATGTAGACAGCAAACCACGAAGTACAGAAAAGTTAGTACTGCATAGTAGAATGTACAATAATTACTCAAGAGAATCATGCTGGCGGAATAAATTAAGCAAAGGCGAACATCTGCTTCTGCCCTCTAAAAAAACCCTGCAAAATAGTTTACTTTTCAGGAAAATTTGAAGACTGATGCTAGAAAAGCACAGCAAACATGTACAATAACTAATACTTGAACTGCTTGCAATTTTTCTTACTGCTGCTTTATTGTTACTTTTGAAAAAGGAATTTTTAAAAAATGATGTAATCAATGTTTTAAAAAATATTTTCTAAACCCCCAATCATATTTACAGATCTCTGATTGCTCTTCTAAAATTGTATGATATCTATATCTATCTATCTATATATATACACACACATATATATGCATATTTGGAAGTGTGATACTCAGTGTATAAACAGAAGTTAATTTCAGATCTTCAAACAGAATAGAACAAAAAAAGTCACTTAACGTCTTCCTCTGTTTATAGAGCTGCTTCCCTCTTCTGGCAGGTAGTAGGGAGTCCAAATAAGACTGAATTGCTATTGTACTAACTACTGCAAAAATATAGACTAAAACGTCACTCATAGTTTAAAGAACAGACAGTAACCATATTTTAAAAAAAAGATTTAGAGCGTTTGCAATAGTAGCAACAGTTAAAAAGCCTATGTGCAAGTGTCTTATGGATTTTGGACTATTGACCTATGTTAAGCCAGAAAAGAAGTCCCCAAAAATGAAAGAAAACTATTAAAGACAATTTTAAATCACAGGATAAATTTTCCCCTTCCATAGCCAGAACTGAACACAAAATATAATAACTAGGTGTCCTGCTATACTTATTCTTCATAGAAAACAGAGTGAGAAGTACATATATTGCTATATCTGTTATAATATCATCTTAGATTACCAACTAGAAAAACAAAAAAGACAGAGCGGATCTCCTCTAACACTGAACTCCTGCTCATTAATAGATTCCTTCCTGCAAGTGCAACAGAACCCATATTTCCTTGCAGTTTAAATTCTATGCA
Source organism: Caloenas nicobarica (assembly GCF_036013445.1). NCBI lineage: Eukaryota > Metazoa > Chordata > Aves > Columbiformes > Columbidae > Caloenas > Caloenas nicobarica. The sequence continues at coordinate 22,472,212 of NC_088250.1, read as the reverse complement.
AGTTTCGAAGGTTACCTCTAAAAAGAAAAACTGGTAATGAGTAGATAAATGATGCTTCATATATGCAAATTCCAATCTGACAAATTTGTAAGAGAAACAGGTTGCATGAAGAAATCACCCTTTAGTGGTATTAGAAATAATCTAATGCATTTGCTGTATATCACGAACTAGGAACTAAAAGAACACACGTCCTTTTAAACAGTTACGCTAAATACCTTGTCTTCTAGAACAGGTTCCTTGAGCATTTGGTTTCCATTTCATACCAGTGAGTCAACATGGCACAGCTGCTATCTAGGTAATCTCCCATCTTCTATTTGTATTTGTTGAACAATTTTCTCATTGACCTGCATCCTGTTTTTTCCTCAACTCATCCAGTTTGTCAAGAGCATTTGTTGCCCTTCCGATACTCATTTGATCTGTGAAAGTAACAAGAATGCTTTGTATTCCATTACTGAATTATGGAAATATTTATCAGAGGGCACAGGCAAATTTTGGTGCAATACCATTCGATACAGCCCTCTGGTTTCCACAGTGGCATTAATAACCCTTCCCAGTACAGTCCTTTCAACAATTTATGTCCATACTGTAGCAAATTATTTTAAGTCATACAGGTTTAATTTCATACTCAGAGGTGTCACCAAAAGCCTTACAGAAGCCAAGACATGACTCAAAGGCATGAATATCAAGCCAGAAAAAGAAATTAGCTTAAGTTAATGCTACTGATAAATTATTGTTGGTCTTGCTTATTTTCACCTGTCTTTTAGATAACTTAGAACTAGTGAAATGATTTCTTGCTTTTCTTCAGAAGCTGAACTCATTAGTCAGATGCTGTTGAAGTGATCAGAAATAGCTGCCTCCCCCCATTAGAGAAAAAAACCCCACATCATCCATCCATCCATCTGCCAGACTCTATAGATAAATTAGCATTTAACTGTGTGATAGTTATTATTACCAGGATAAAAGTACAAATTTAATCTAAATGTATTTTGTCCTATTAAACCTTTAATACTCACCAGTTAAAACTTACTCTCAGCTTTATATGTGATCATGCAGCCAAATACTCTCCTTTGTCTTCACTTTAAAAATTTGAATTTTCTTTCCTTTTGGCAGCCATGACTTTCCTTAATCTTCCTCTTCTTAAAAGTACAGCAGTGAAAGTAAATACTAAGCATTTCCTAAAATACTAGTACAAGCTGCATCTCTCTAGGTCTGAACTTATTGCTCAACTTTGCCCTGTTATGTGCACCTTTCTTGAGATTCAGATCATTAAATAGTTTGTTATTAAGCTGGTCACTATTACACCCCCTATTTTCTTCCATTTGAATAGATATTGTAGATGTTCAGCACAATTCTTTCGACAAACTGCAAAGTCTAAATACTTTTTACCTGTGATATTTCCCATCCCTGCTTAATAATATCACTGGCAATTCTAGACAACAGTAAGTCTTTTCCTTGTCTTTATTCTGCCATTTCCTTCCCTTCCCTAGAAGTTTATTATATTAATTTCATAGCCATTTTCCTCCTATATTGTAACACATGCAAATGTAAGGTTATTTTGAAACCTCCATAACTTGCATAAACCAATTGAGTCTTCTCCAAATCAAAATATAAAATTTTATTATGAAACAGAGTTTAGCTTTTTAAAGTGCAATTGTATGTGACCAGAGATGCTTTAAAGGTGGGATGGTCATTAATATTACATTCATACCCTGAAGGAGACATTTTCAAGTAAGCGTACCTCTGTGTTCCTAGAGGACATTTCTTGTGCAGAAGAGTGACCTTCATTAAAGAAGGCCAGAAATAATCACAGTCAGAAAATGGGTATGATCGGCAGTTGCAATGAAGACTAACTGGAGGGTGTTTAATGATTGCGCATCCAGTAAAATAAGCAAAGAAGAAGCCAACCATATCCTGGGCTGCATCAAGAAGTGCGGCCAGGAGGTTGAGAGAGGCAATTCTGGCCCTCTAGTCTGCTCTCACGAGATCCCACCTGGAGTCCTGCGCCCAGCTCAGGAGCCATCAGTACAGGAAAGGCTGAGAGAGTTGGGATTGTTCAGCCCAGAGAAGGCTCTGGGAAGACCTTACTGTGGCCTTTCAGTACTTAAATGGGGCTTACAAGAAAGATGAGGACAGACTTTTTTATAGGCATGTTGTGATAGAACAAGGGGTAATTATTTTAAATTAAAAGATGGTAGATTTAGACTACATATAAAGAAGACATTTTTTACAATGAGAGTGGTGAAACACTGGCACAGGTTGCCCAGAGAGGTGGTGGATGCTCCATCCCTGGAGACATCCCAGGCCAGGCTGGACGGGGCTCTGAGCAACCTGATCTGGGTGAAGATGTCCCTGCTCATTGCAGGGGGGTTGGACTAGATGACCCTTTGAGGTCCTTTACAACCCAAACTTTTCCATGACTCTATGACATATTTTTAAACAATCAAATGAAGGCTATGTACGAAGTCATAGCTCTACACGATCTATTGAAGTATACTTGTGGATGCTTGCAAGAACACAATATTTCATTAAAAGAGCTAGCAGAATAGTTAGCAAGGCCACGGTCTCACTTAGACTAATAAAACTGAGGTCAGTCCTTTGTAAAAGGGGAAATGTCAACAAGAAAAAGAAAATTAACATGCAAGTGTTTACGCAAGGAATTATGTACAGATAACATTAGAAACCTGTTAGGTAAAAATCATATCAATCACTAAAAGGTAGAAAAAACCGTGGGTTTAGTAGATAACATCTAATTTAAAAGCAACAATGAACAAAAGGCTGAAAAAGCATGTTAACGTTAGGCAGCTCAGAAACCTATTAAAATATAACTGTAATGAATTTTAAAGTTCATGAAATATAAAAAAACCTACAGAAAGTTTTGGCTAAATAGAAGAAGATCAAAATCAGAATAAGCACATTTACCATTAAAATAATCACACATACATATTTCAGTGAGAACTATTTTTTTCTTCTACAGAAAAAGAATTGACTTGCTACAAGCTGAGCACAGTGTGGCAGCCTATTTGGCTTGAACCTGAAGATCAAATATTTAATTTTTCAAGTGAGGGAACTTAAAAAATACTGAGAAAGGTTCACTGAGTAAAGTAATTGATTTTAAAAAAAGTAAATGAAGTCAACCAATTGAGCATAAAAATATAAAGTGTCTTGGTTTTTAGACAGTATGCAGTAATTTCTCACAACTCTACAGAGAAAATTAGTCTTCTCTAAAGTACTTGCAATACATGGAAAAACAATGTCCTGAAGGTGAAAGAGGACTAGAGGATCCATGTATCAGTGGCCAACATACGAAGTCTTATCATAGAAATATTGTAAACATTTTTCTTAATTGGGACCTCAATAATCTTTGGTATAACAGACTCCTATGGAATCTCTGATGACACATTTTATATACAACTTAAATAAGAGGAAAAAGAAACTGTTTAAACATTTTGCATTTAAAGTATGCATCACTTAAAAATGCAGTATACATATTTGATCACAGTCTGGAATGGATCTTTTCTTTTAATAAAATGCTCCTGGCATATAAATATAAAATCTTAATTGTTCCGGCCAAAGATCCACTTCTGGAAGGGGTCTGATGGATTACAGGATGCCAAACTTGGATGTTCTCCATTTCCTGTAAGGCACATATGTAGTGCTGCATTGTACAGAGTTTGATCCTAAAGTGGATAAAAAAGGAGGGGGGGGAAAAAAAAAGTGAACAAACAATGAGCATGCTATTTCCCCCCACTCTTTGTTTTTTCCCCAAGTTCATCATTGTCAAGAAGAGTAAGGCCATACAGCTGGTGCAGGGGCTAGCAAACGAATGTGAGTAACATGCAAGTGCCAACTTGTTTTGTTACAAATATTTTTTTTTTAATTTCATAAAGATACAAAACATTTGGATTGACTTCCATGTGGTTGCCCAGACACGCACACTAAAGCAGGGGTGTCAAACTCATTTTCACCGGAGGCCACATCAGCCTGGCGGTTGCCTTCAAAGCGCTGAATCTAATTTTAGGACTATATAAATGTAACTGCTCCTGCATTTATACAGTCCTAAAATTACAGTTTGACACCCCTGCACTAGAGGATATCAACTGGTTTTGTAAGTGACATTTCTACTTTACATTTAAAATGGTGAAATTATCAAGTTTTGGCCTGGTAACTGAAAAGATGGAATTATACACATTTTCTTCCCACAAATAAACTTACTCCTTTTTGACTTCAGAATTTTGTTTCTTTAAGATTTTCTCTTTTATTGGAAATCAAAAAATAACTCATGTAAAAGATCACTGATAAAATGCCTATTCACTGTGCAGTCTAGATACCTTTTGATGCAGCCATTGCTCTTCTCCAACAGCAAAAGTTTTCTGGCCTTTGTAGTGACATTCGCGAAGCTGCACAGGTCCTTTAGAAGCATGCAGACAAAGCTCCTTCTGAATATTATGTCGAATTTCATGGTGTGCAGAATATTCAAAGTACTATTCAAATAATTTTTAAAAATTCAGTAAATAAATAAAAACAAGAGCATAAAACTAAATTAACTCTTTGAAATTTCAAAACACAAATAGATTTCTTCTGTTATTCAACAATTTGAGACTACAGAATCAATTCTCTGATTTTTAGCATACACACTGTAAATGTGTTTACAAAACTAAAAACATTTTTTTAATACTAATGCAATTTAGACATACTTAATTGTATAAATTGCAACTGACACTCGCCGCATTATGATGCAAGATATCATTGCTTGCTGCTCCAGGAATTATAAGTAACTCAAGGAGACAAACTGAAGAGTAGAGGTAGTTGCATGGAAAACTGAAATTTTGGCATTTCTTAAATTTAAATTTAAAAAAATGTTGCCAAATTTTGTTTTTGTCACATGGAACAACACTGACCACTGTACATCAGCTTTTGCTGCTTGATATAAACAGTAAATGCTAACAATAGGATGCTGTTATGTTCTCTTGTGAGGTAGCCATTAGAAAAGTAATATAAGCATGTATTTTATGAGTGAATTTTACCATTATTTCCTGACAGTACAGTACTCTTAAGGGTCAGGAATCCTATGTTATGATTCAGGTCTTAACAGAGATTCAATTCTAACAAGTTACAGACACAGCTGTCCTTTTATACCTTGCCTGCTACCCTACCATCCTGGTCTCTTCTTTTTCTCTCTCATTAAACAGCATTATATCCTATTACCACAGTTTCTTGGATCCATACATCAGCCTTCTTCACCATATCTTTCCTTTGACTTTTAAGCCCAGGCTCACTTAGCTCCCTGTGGCTTTCAAGTATCTGTCCAATTGGTTAGTGTCTGCCTCCTCACTTTCTCAGCTTCAATGGGAACAGCACTGAGAAACAAACAGGCATCTCACTCTGAAGTCTCTGTGCCCAATATTACTCCCTGAAATAGGTACTGATGGAAGTGACCTGCTTTGTCACCTAGTTCTCAGACATAATATTTTACTCTAAATCTGTTACTCTTACTTAACCTGTTCTGATTTATCTTTTGAACTCCAAAATCTCTGCAAGCCCTGAAAATAGAACTCGAAAGCTAGGTTTAAAACTTCATGAATTTTGGATATCGAGATGGACGTGTTCCAGCCCCAGCATATTCTAAAAAGGAAGAATGATAAATAATTGACGCATAAGTCTGTAAACTAGGTTCTCTCTTCTAGCCCCCTATGGACAAAGATGACAGCATGAAAAATTTCAATCTACACTGTTAGAGTCTGGAAAAGAACATAATACAGCTGAAAACAGAGTATTGTAATGAGAAGGGTTAAATAAGCAAATATACAGATCTCTTCAGCATTACCAGCTCGACCTGTGTTAAAATCTTCTGAAGGCTGGTATTGAAAGGGATTCAGACTGTTATTTTATGGCAGGAGGATAACCAAAAACTGCAACACTTGAAAGCGCAGAGTTATAGTACAGTCCATGATAACTTAGAGAGAGATGACAATAGAAGCATACAGCAGATCTCTTAATACAATGTCTTGGTACAGTGTCCTTGCATTAATGACTGTGACAATGCCAATAGGCTAATATAATATTAATCCACAACAGAATTAAAAAAAAGTTCAGTACTGTAAGAAGCTAATGTAACAGGGTAGTTGTTAATCTAGGCAGCATTCCATCTCCCATAAAAATCGATTAGGAAAACATCAGCTAACTAGGATCTTGCCTGAGCTTTCACAGTGCCATCAATGTATGGCTTTTAAGAATGAAGATTTTATTTAAAAAAAAAATACAACTCTATTCTAACAAAAACTTTTAAATATCTGTTGACCTTTAGTTATTAAGGATCAACAGTTAATAAACTTTATTCCCCAAATAACTCTTTAAGGCAACAGAAAAGCATGCATTTCTGGGCAGGAAAGGAGGTGGCGCTTTTACTACTGTTGCAGTAGTGCCCAAAGGATTTAGTATCTGATATCTATTGCAAGTCATACTGAAGAAGAAACAGAGCACCACTGCTGCCTCCAAGAGCTATTCAAAGAGAACTCTTCTTGGATAAATTCAATCATATTATTCACTTGCATTAGCCAGTACAGGACAGACCACTTTGACCTCACACTATGAGGCTGCAAGCATGACAGGGAAGGTGGCTCAGGCCTGGCCACTTGGTGTCCCATTGGCTGGATTCCTGCCAACATCTTCCTTGACACGTGCGAGTCCTGGCAGCAGAGAAAGAAGCAACAGAAGGAAGCATAAGGAAAGGAAGAATTAAGAAGACAACAGTTACAAGAAAGCAGTGTGGATAGGATTAAAAGGTTTTGCACAGAAAGGAGAGATCAAGTGAAGTAGTGCAATTGTGTTAAAAATCTGAATCTGCATGCTGAACATAAAATGTTAGAAGTGGGACACACCGTGAAGAGCAGTATGAAATTTTCCTTGAACAACACAGATACAATTTAACTCTTAAAAAAAGAGAGAAAAATTGCATATTAAAAATTAGTACATTTATCTAAAATAAATGAAAAGCTTTAACATGGTAAAGTCACAGCTGAACAGACGATAAAAACCAGGTATCAAATATTTTACCTGATTTCCTCCAAGTCCATGACAAGAATACATAATCAATGGTTTGCCACCATGGTTATTTTCACCAACATCCAGACACATGCGGTTACCTGTGTTTTTTAACTAAAGACAGGGTGTTATCAGGGAAAAAAAAAAAAAAAAAAAAAAAAAAAAAAAATCTCAGCGGGGATTAGAAAAAATTACAGTCTCACTAGCATACAAAACTAACCTTTGGCTTAACAACAATTACAGCTGTTAATTTTTACTTTCTGCTATGCTCAAATGTAAAAACCCTGGTCTCTCAGAGTTAATATTTTCTAACCAAAAGCCTAGTAGCTACGTTATGGTTGTCTCCAGCCACACTCTGTGAATTATTAGGCTACTGGTATACAAGGTTACTGTTATTCAAATTACAATTTGAACAGATACATACAAAGATACACATAGAATATTCTAAATTGGAGGAAGGGGAAATGCTAAACATGGCTAAATATTCACATGCACTTCAAGCAAAGAATTATTAGTTGTTTAATATTTTGTTGGTTTTAGCAATGCAATGTCTAAGGAGTTATTTAGCACAGGAAATGCAATGGTCTTTTAAAAAATGTATGTATAACTATAAACACACATTTTCCTCATCATAAACCCAATTCTGAGAAGTAAACAGCTGCCTAGTTTTCCTCAGACTGCTTACTATATAAAGCTAAATTCACCTTGATAGTTCAGGAAATCTCTCACCACTGGCTTAGTACTTTGGTGTCACTTTAACTGTTAGTGATGGGCAGAATGTTGTTTATCTTAACAGGTTTCGAGATCCCATTAAGCTAGGCTACTGTTAGCTATTAAGAAGCTTTGCTTAAATTTCATATGACCATTGACAAAGTTATAAAATATTCAAATAGCAAGGTATGCAGAAGAGGTTCTTTGTCCAGAGTAGCAACAGAAAACCCTAGAGCTATCGCTAAGGTAGCAAAAAAGATTAGCCAACTTCCTGGATTACAGAAGACTACAGAAAATAATTAAACTTACATATCCAGAAAACAAAGGATTCAGGTCTGGCACATATGCTTCTGGATAAACATTACTGAGATACCAGGTAAAATTTTTACACTGCAGACGCTGCCTTAAATCAAGTCTTTTTGAGATGTCTCCAAATGTTTTCTGTTAGAGGAAGGGAAGATAAGGAAGGACGGAAAAGAAACATACTAACATTACTAATAACAATTTTGTACATATAAAAATCTATCATGTTCTGTATTGCAGCATTAAACAAGTTTTAAGCTTCTTTTTTTTTTTTTTTTTTTAGTACTGTACTACTATGGTTACTGCTGTTTATTTTTCAAGATCATAACATCACTGCCTTGCCTTCAGCATTTCAAAGCATGTGCAAAAAAAATTGCAACATAGAAAAAACAGTAGTATCCTTAGTCCCAAGAGGGTTTTAACACAGTGCCATGAAGTGGGAAAGTACAAACAAGACCATACTGATGGCGGCTATAAAGCTAATTTATCTCACTCAAAAGAGTGAGCTGAAATAAATTAAATAATTAATTAAATAATTAGCATAATAGTCAGTACAATGCAGAATCTACCAGACAAAATTCTGTTGCCTACCTGCTAGCATGCTTAGGAAATCTAATGCTACTAGCAATGCAATATTCACAAAAATTTATCATACAAAGGGAGGAAAAATAGCTTCTTGAAGAAAATCCTAGATTCCATCTGGTAAAAGACGAAAGTTCCAGAAAACTTGCAGAAATTAATAAACCAACACCCAAACCCCCTGAATTTAACTTAAGCTTTCAAATAGATCGAGACAGGACAGATATCTATTGTCGAGCAAGCTTTTTTTCTGCAGCTAAAGAACAACAAAACCTGCTTTTGAAGTAATAACACTAAGCAACTCGAGACTAATGAGACATTATGTTTCTCACTCCAAGTTAGTTTGCATTTTCTGTGCTCAGTAACTTTGCTCATGCTCTTCTGGCAGTTGCAGTAGCTGTTCAATGCAAACATGCCAGGATTTAAGAGAATGTATGAAAAAAACCTACCAATCGAAAAAACCCCACCACACAAAACACCATCACCACCAGACACTTGAGTTTTTCATGCTTGTTGAGGCTACAGCATTAAGAAATTGAACTCTGTCTTTTCATTAAAATATCTAGAACCCTTACATACTTTGTCAATAAATAACTTTTGCTCACCAAAACTTTCAATGCAGCAAGTGTGATTTCTAAAACCACCACCACCACCTACTTGTTTCACAATTTTTGCTGCCTCTGTGTTTCTTCGGTAAAATATTTCTTTATATTCATCCATCCAGACTTCTGCAAGGCGGACTTGATTACGTGTGATCACTTGAGTACCTTTTGGGAAAGTATGAGGACTCTTGCTGCGAAAGACATGGCCAACAACAGAGCAAGGCATGATCTCCAACTGTCCACCACATTGCCACACCTAATAATAACATTTTTTGTGTAAGTGCACTGCAATTAGAATTAAGGGAGTGGAAAAAAATTCAGCAATGTTATTGTTCACCAGAAAAACACCCAAACCACTAGCAAGAGCGCATATATCAGGCATACCATAAACAAACTTCTCAATCAGGTAAACCCTGGAAATATACATTTCAGTTATTGAATCTAAATACACTTAAAAAAAGAAAAAAAAAATCAGTTCAGTGATCATATTTATAGTTTACTTCATAGGAGTTTAGTAATTCATTTTCCATGTTCTAGTTGGCTGATTCAACAGAGAACCGAAAATCTAATACTAATTTATCCTCAAAAATCCTGTCCACTGTCAGTATAGAGACAACTGATAATTAAGTAGCTAAACTTACTCTGAAAGACATTTCTATATTTTCACCTCCCCATATTTCCATTTCTTCATCGTAGCTTCCAATGTGTTCAAAGTAGTCTTTTGATATTGAAAAGAGACCTCCAGCAAAAGTAGGTGTTCTGCAAAAAGAGAAATTTACTGAGGAAGACAGGATTCAAATAGGTAGGTTTTAAAAAATATAGATGTAAAAACATGGTATAACTGTTCTAGGAAGTTTCCAGGTATTTGTCAGTGTTACACTACATTGATACATTTTCTTGGCATAGATAATACTTCAATTAAATCTGCCTACATTGAGTCTCATTTGACAGTTTTATTGTCATTTATTAACAACCAGTTTAGACTAATGACTGCTGGTATAAAAAGACAGCACCAGGAAAAATAATATATTTTTCCTGTATGGAGGATATCAAGCAAAGTTATTACTCCTCCAAGCCAGTAACCCATCCAAGACCAAAGCACATACAATTATCATCAAACGCTCTACTGTAACGGTCTAGTATTTTGGTGGTTCTGAACTTCTGTTGTCATCCTTTCAAGGATGATGAATGGGGAGCCAGAATCTGTCGTACTGTCTCTGAAAATAATTGTTTATAATCCTCTTCTCCCCACTCCCTCCCGATGAAAAACATTATATAGAAATTCCTTATTATGTTCCTAGCGTATGTAGAAAAAATGTAATGCAGAACAATTACTGTCTTAAGGAGGTTTTATTTTTGTGAAATTTTAAAATTTAAAATGTGGCTCTTAAAGAAAATATTACAAAAACTATTTAAGACTTCTGATCAAACTCATCTGAAGAACTAGTTCATTTACAAACTGCTGCTCATAAAAAAAAAACGGAATGATTTAAAATATTATTCAAATTATGTTTACCTAATTGGATAGGTTTCATCTTTTCTTCTTTTATTCTCATGTTTAGGCAGAGACTCCCATCCAAATGACAAACTCCAATCAAAATTTCCTCTGTTGTGGCCATGCCCATAAGGAGATGGTTTACTGAATTCAAAAGTATTGAGATCTATAGAAGCAATATCAGGGCTTACAACCGCAACCGGGTTCTCAGCTATTCTTGCCAATAATGGCTCTAACCAGCCATAAAAGCATTCACCTATGGAGGAAATGGGAACAAGCACTGAACTTCTACTTGTTTATAAAGTAGCACACAGCAACTATTTTAACATGCCCACGGCAAGCCAATATGCACTGCTTTTAAATAGCATTGCTAATTATACTTTCAATAATGTAAAACTGGAAATAGGAATATATATAAATAGCAATAGGAAATATATACAAAATAGGCAATAAGAAAGATGATCCATTGCTAATGTCCATGATTCATAAAAAAATCTGCATTGTTAAATCAAAGACAATAGTGTTATAAACCAGATCTGGCATAGTCACAGGTTACACTTACAATGAGCATCCAGAAAGGTCAGGGTATCTCCTGTTGCTACTGAAGCTCCCAACAACCGTGCAGTGATTAGACCTTTTCTTTCCTTTTGACGGACTACTTTAACTATTTGAAATTGTTTTACATATTCATGTAGTTTATCATGCAAGTATTCTAGAAAGAGAAATCAATTTCAGGATATTCAGTGTATATCAATGCCAGTGCTTAAAATTTTACATTATAAACTAACAGGATAAACAATTCACACTAATCCCAGGAACGACCTCAACATTAAAGCCATAAACAAATCCTGACTGTTGAATATTATTTTTAGGGGCTGAGTTTTTTTGGGTGTGGGGGTGTAGGAAGAGGTAGAGGCAGAGAACAGGGGATAGAATACTAAAAATATTCTAAAAGAGAAAGGCTGTGCCAGTGCATCTCTTCCGCACTATTAACAGTTTGAATATCAATTCAACATCCATTTTCAGAGCAAATAGATCATGTACTTACTTATTCAAGTTATCTGCAGAACATGCACATTTTTTCCTTAATGACGGCCCATTTTACACACAGTTTTCAAGGGCTATAGTATTTACAACAGCAGCAGAAGTTATATAAAACTCTTTAAATGTGCAAAATTTGAGCAACAACCCCACATCCCTCATTAAACATCCCACATCACCTTCCTTCCTCTGCCCATCCTTAGTATTAAACTGTACCACCAAGCATACTTTATAACGAAGTGTGCCAGTGTACTAAATACAGACTTGCAAAAAGTGTAAATACATTAATATAAGCATGTATGTATAGACATCTCTATCTAAAGTTAAGCATATAAAGTTTTTTGAACTTGCATTTGTGATCACACTCAGTATACATTTGATTATTTTTGGCAGCCAGCTTGAGTATCGAAGATTTTTTTTCCATTAATAATTTCACTTTCTAGGAAACACATTTCCCTTCATATTAATGAAATTAATTTGCATAAAGACAATTGCTATGATAAAATACAAATTGGTACAAGCCTTAGCCAATTTATCCTTGGATACTTTGTTCTATGAACTGTAATTGTTTTGAAGCACAAATTACAGAGCTACTTGTCATGCAACCAGTTACGCAGTTTAAGCAGCATTAGAATTAGAATAATCAGAAATAGGGTTTAAAAATTCTTTAGAGGACAAGAATTCCATATTTGACTACCTTATAAAAAAAGATGGGGGAGAACTAATTTCTAGGAAAAGAAATCAACTAAACCACTTAGCATACATTATACATGTTAAAGGTCGTAAAGTGATATCCTCTTTTAAGCAATTTATCTGCAATCCCAACATGCCTCAAATTAAAAAAAAAAAAAATCAAACTAGGAGAAAATAGAAAGACTTCTTACCCTCTACACTGGCATCATCCACCAAAATAATCTCCTTTAGTAGTATGGCAGGAGAGGTATACATCACGCTGTGAACAGTTCTAAGCAGAGTGGACCATGCTTCATTATGAAAAACTATTATAATACTTGTGGTTGGCAATGGCGGGCAACGCTTAAACTTTTGTTCAATACATCTACAGATTAGAAAGTGCCAACTGTTAGAAAATGGACAAAAACTTTTGACTGAAACTCTTAAAAGAAACCCTCTTCTCATACTCTGTAAGTATGGACATTAAATATTTCAGCTTCTCCACTTTCTATCCCAGTTTTGGAGCGCAGACGCAGGTACTCCAACTGAAGAAGCTGTACAAAATATTTTTTTAAAAATACGACAAAAAATAATTCCACTTGAACAACTGACTTAGTTCTGCTTCTACAGCACAAACGTTTTGAGTACGTTTCATATAGCACCTAAGTCTCCTCAAAAAACATGCTATTCTATTCAGAGCAACAGATACTGAGCTGCAAAATCAGACTCTAAGTCACTATTACTGTTGAAATACAAAAATACAATGAAGAATATTTATTAGAAGAATGCAGAGTTTTCAATGAAAAATAGAACAGATCTAATTCAGAACTTCAAAATCTTGTAGAAATACCATATAATCCTTAAAGCAAAATATCCTATTCAAGAGAAACAATTTTAAGCCCCCAGTTTTTCAAGGCTAATATAGTCTGAACAGAACTTTAAATCCAATTGCAAGTCAAGATTACGAGACAACACTTCTGTATTCATAAGCTGCTTGCTTTCTGTTTATTGCCTGTCACTGGAACACCCCCTAGGGTAATTACCGCAGCCACTGCCTCACAAAATAGGCAAAAACCCAGCAGTTATGCTCTAGTAAATGTTACTGTGAGCTGCACCACGTGTAGGGTGATATTCATACTACCAGCAGCAGCCCAGTAAGGTTAGTCGCTTCTGACACAGACAGCTGAGAACACAAATTCTGACTGTGACAGACTGCTCGTAACCAAAACTCATTCTACGCAAGTCCTACAGTCTTCATTAATAAAATTTATCAGTATTACAAGGCTCATGAGATGTTCCACTGCCTTCTTCAATAGTTTACAATTCCTAATTTATTAAACTATGCTGGTGGTTTTATTAATGCTGAATACTTAAAAAAAAAGGGGGGGTTGGAAATGGTCTTCAAATTCAAAAAGAATTTAAACTACATTTTTAGTTTTCTTCTAAGTAAAACTTAGCAGGCTTCCAGAAAGTTACTCAGAAATTGTAGCTTTAAGGCAAAAGCATAAAACCTTATTTAAATATGGTTACTTTGAATTCAAAACCATGAAAGAAGTGAAACTTTCTAAACATTCTTGACTTTGGCACAGTGGATCATTATGCACAGTCACTCATTATTTATAGCTAGCAGACTCTCCTAAACTATCACCTAATGCTCAACTCAAATCACTTTGCAGTCTGCATTTCTGGCAAGTTTTTCAACTCTCAGGACATACACATTTCGACATACTCAGGAGGTCGAGTGTCTGGTCCAAGATCTCGGTGTAAAGAAATCCTGTCACTTGCAAATGCATTAAAGCAGTGCTTTTCTTCTCCACGCTGTTTTTCTTTCTGTTCTTCTGAATTTAGGTTGACGGTTTTAAATGCTTTACCAGAAGCCCCAGGAGAATTAGGATCTTGAAGAGGTCGATCTAGAAAGGGTTTTAGTTCCACTGCAGTATAGTGTCCTGGCAAACAGTGCCCTTCTCCAGGAATCTTAGTTTGCCTAACAGGTGCTTTTATCTGCATTTTTGGATTTGCACCTTTGATATTGCTCATAGCATTTAACATGAGACCTAATACATGAGTTTTCTTTCCAACAACAGGCTCAATTCGTGCTTCATCTTTAAAATCTTGAACGCCCACTTCTCTTTGCAATAAAAATAAAAATACCAGAAAGACAAACACAATAATGCTAAACTTCCAAAGTTTCCAGTGAAAAAATAATTTCTTGAATAGTTTAGGTGTTTTTTTCAAAGCCATTCTAGTTTTAAAATCTGTCACAAGACAAAAGTTTCTGTGAATTATGTTCTCCAAATAGGTCACAGCATTTCTTGAAATTATAAGACCTGTAAATTAAAACAAAAAGTATAAATTTCAACATCTAGTATATTCAATAATGTAAAACCACAATAAATTAATAGGCAGGAATTAATTCACAACTCCCAACTGTCAAACATGATGTGTTCATCACTTAAAGTGTAATTTTAGGACTGTATAAACGTAACTACTCCTACATCTATACAGTCCTAAAATTACATTCAGCCCTTTGAAGGCAAACGCCAGGCCGATGTGGTCCCCAGTGAAAATGAGTTTGACACCTCTGCCTTAAAGATAGGTGAAATCTAACTATAAGATACCCAAGATACACTTTCCCTGTTTTGTTTGAGTTTTGTTTATTTGTTTGTGGGGTTTTTGTGTGTGTGGTTTTGGTTGGTTGGTTTTGGCTTGGATTTTTTTGGTATGTTTATTTGGGTTTTGTTGTTGTTTTTCAAATATACTTCAAATAGAAGAACCAGAAAGCATGCATATCACTAAGAATAAAACAACATTTTTACACAATGTCACTCCTTCACATTAATTTTCTTCCAAGTCTTGATCATAAAGTTGTTTTAAAATGAGAAAGGTGTTGTTTTAAGTCTTCTAGAGGCAGGGAATTTTAGTTCAATAATGAGACAGAAGGAAAAGAGATGGAATCAATACAGTATGTTCAAGTTGCATGTAAGAAAGATCCACATTAAAAAATGAACTAAAAAGTTAGCAAGGACTTCTCAATCAACTCATTTCAATAATATTGAAATTTCGAATATCTAAAAAAAAAATCCATTTCAAGATTAGACTTAAGTAATCAGACTTTCAAGTGGGAAATTTTTGCATTAATTTAGTTATCTAGTATACATATTCAATGCAGATTTAATACATGTAATTTAGCCTGAGGATCAAGTCATCAGCCTTTTTCACTCATTTGTACTGCATTTTCTGGCATGTGCTGCTGTAGCTCATCAAGAGAACATGTCAAAGAACTCTGCTCTTTCTGGAACTCTGCCACTATTTTTTTCACAGATAAGCAATTATTCAGTGGTTTTCAAAGATGGGCAACTATGAAAAACATTCGAGGACTACCAGAATCCAAGTGATTTGAATTAAATTCTGTCTGCAAAATTTGCACTTTACAAGAAGGGGAAAAATAGCAACCAGCCTGAACTTAAAGCACAGCTTTATTTTTGTGCAAGTTGCATGCACGTGAACTGAGAAAAGAAATAAGCAGCATCTAGATAAAAACCACAGTTAATTTCCACTTGCTAACTACTGACCACAGAATTGCAAAAAACTACTTCTCTGTTTCATCCTTTGAAATACAAATAGATTCTGTATTTATTAATTGGAATAAGATATACCCACGAAGAGATACAGCTTATAGAAAACAGAAAAAACTTCACCTAGTTTCCTTCAAGAATTTGCAGGATAAATTAAGCATCTGTACTAGTTAACATAATTATTTATTTCAAAGCTTATGTCAGCTTTTTATAATAAACCCGTACATTCAAACCACAGTAGTTTTATCATAAAACTATTGCTATGAGTGCAGATGGGAAGCTCATTACAGCATTGCCATATAAATACTAAAAGGTACCAAAAATGTGCTTCACAAGGCTCAAAAAATTTCCAAGAAAACACATTAAAGAAACCTCCATGCCACTTCCATCTCGCACATTATTTTCCCATTTTTCTTTAGCGCTGAAAAATTTGTACTGCGATACTGATACTTATACACTGCAAGACTAAGAACAAAAACTTTCTTTCCTGGTTAAAGGATTGCAACCAATTTAACAATCTGCCCAATTAAAAAATGCCTTGTTTCCTCGCAATGTCTGGTGGGTTGATGTTGGCTAGCTGCCAGACGCACCACCCAGCCAGGACAGTGAGATCACTTTCCAATTACTGTTGCGGGGAAAATAGAGTAGGACGGTGAGAAACAAAGACAAAACTATAAACTAACTTCCCAGGTTCAACTTGACTCCTTCATTCCCAACTCTTCTTTCTCCAAAGTGGTCCGCCAGGATCTTGCTCCTGCATGGGCTCTCCATGGGCTGCAGCTTCCTTCAGGGCATATCCACATGCCCTGGCATGGGATCCTGCACAGGCTGCAGAGAAATACCTTCCAAGGTCTTCTCCATGGGCTGCGGGGAAATCTCTGTTCTGGTGCCTGCAATACCTCCTCCCCTCCTTCTACACTGACCTTGGTTTCTGCAGGGTTGTTTCTCTCATATTTTTCTCTTCTGTCACAGCTGCTGTGCAGCATTTTTTACCCTTTCTTAAATACATCATCACAGAGGCACCACCTGCTACACCAGGTGGCTCAGCTTTGGCCACCAGTGGGTCCATTTGACAGCTGGCTGGAACCAGCTGTGTCCAGCACGGGGGCAGCCCCTGGTCTCTTCTCACAGAGGTCACCCCTGCAGTCATCCCTGCCTCCCAGCCTTGCCATGTAAATGCAGTATGCAACGTAAAACACTAAGCATATAGAGATCAGCACCCAGCAAGGAGACGGTAACTTGTAAAACTGCCATTGCTGAATATGCAAGGGCTCTGCCCAAGCCTACAGCTTCTGCAACCTGTAACCAGGAATGTTTTCATAACACCATAAAAAATTGCATTACTCTTTCTTAGTGCACCGTGCACAAGCACATACGATATTAGTAAATCTTAAAGCTTAGGAATCAACAAGCAATATAAATAAACCTCCCTCAAATAAAAACAAACCAACCCCAAACAAAAAAGTATATTTTTTTTTATATTTGAGAGATCTGGCAACTTCTTTATCTCACAGGCAGTCATTAGGCATAGTCAATCAGAAAACACCTGGAGAGGGGGGCTGGCTGATCTGTGTCCAAACACTGCTGCCCTCAAATTTATTTTATATATAAGAGGCCTCTAGGCCTCTTCCTCTCAGTAAGGAGACTTACATTTGTCTGTGACAAGAGAAAGGTTAAGCATTAATGAACATAATGGTATAAGATACGTCATGAAAAGACAGGTTAAAGTTAATTCTACGTAGCAACATTGACTGTTTTGCACTGAAACTATGCTTAAATTTGAGAACTTACTCAGTATTTGAGTCAAATATTTATGACTGTATCTTTTTGTTTTAATAAGCTGGCATGAGACTACTCAGAAAGGGTAGAAAAATTACATGGTATGGCTATGTATCAGCTATCTGCCTTAGGACCACAGAAATCTTTTAACTAATTTGGCAACCACTTCAGAGAGCTACAAGTTGCAGTTGTCAGATTTCCACTTTTCAGCATTTCAATTAATGCAGCAAAGTTTATTTATGCTAAGATCACTGTGCCATGAAGCTCTTTTCTAGTTTTATGTTTACATGAAGTTCAGCTCCACTGTCTCCAGCAACGAAAAGCAGAAATAGACTAGAAAGCAAACATTTCTTCCATAGAGTTTCAGCACATACTTTAGACTTTTGCTGCTGCTGGCTTTTATGCTGACACACTGACCTATTCTTCACAAAAGGTCAAAAGTCCATACGTACATTTTACCAAAAACTTAAACTAAATTACCATTAATTTTATTTGGTATTATTTCCTGCACAAATTGAGCATATACAAATCCTTAGAATATTCATGATCAACACAACACAATAGTCAAGATATCTACAAATTAAAATAATGAAAATCTATAATCCATACAGAATATTTATTGTACTACCTGTATTTTACATACATCTGTCTTCTGACAAATAATTCATTAAAGACGGTAATAAGCAGATCTAATGAGCAAACAAGAGTAATTTATTTAGTATTTGGGTTCCTATGTAACTATATTCATTTTTATCTGCATAGACTTTGACTGCTCTTTGACAACATATTTCCTTGCATTGGATACAAGTGTCTTGGCTGCTCAGGTCTAAGCAGACCAGTCTGCCATAGCACACAGGTGAAATGTGTCTGTCCCTCGAAATGAAAAGACAACTCACCTGAGTCAAGTGGGTTGTGCAAGCAGAGCAACACAACTTAACCCCATGTGGACAGGCACACTCCAGCAGCACACATGGCAGCATGCTGCGCACAGAAATAAGTGTTTGAGTGCTCTTTCTTTATTAAAGAAATAATCAAGCGACAGCCTTGGGATGTTATTTGCAGCAGAAACGAAGTGGACAAACACAGGCTCGTTTGCCACAAATGTACAGCAAACTCTTTGATATAGACAAATGCTGAGTGTAGTTTTATTGACAAAATATCTTATTGAAATATTGCTTACAATAAGGGAAGAGCTCTTGGTCACACAAAATAGCAGTTTCCAGAACACAGGCTACATTGTCCAAAGAACTTTTGTCATGAAAGCTGTATCTCTTCCTTAGGGTTTTTACCAGGATAATTCTGTGGTCAAGAAAATAATCTTTATTTCCCACAAATGCCTCACAGATTTTTATGGCATAGCAACGTCAGTAAGCACAGACTAAGCTACTGTTCCATCCTCCAGGACACGCTGAAGAAATATGTGGTATGGTTAAACTCCCTGAGGTGGCTGTCTAGCAAAGTGTTTAATTTTCTATTCATTAGTGTTATTCTCACTAATAGTAGTCTGGATTCTTACAGCACTTGGAAGTAATTAGCCCTAAGTACCAGAAGTTGGAATTTGGGGAGGGTTTTTTTTTTTTAAGAAGAAAATAACCAGAAAACTAATATGTACTACAAAAGTCTTCTAAAAAGTGACAAAAAACAGCTGCCGCACTACTTCAAACCACATCAGATGAGTAGTGTGTGAATTCAATACACAGTCTGTGTTACATTATGCCACCCACTAACTCTGATGTCAGACTGCAAATACTCTGGCTTACAAGAAACCCTCACTACAGTAGCCAACATATAGACAACTCTGACTTTTTGTTACCTTGTTCTGAAAAACGCTGTAGACAATCATAAAAAAAAAGTCAAGATAACCCAAATCAGCAGAAATTCTTTCAGACCACGCCAGTAGGAGAAATTTCTCGGAGTTAGTATCAACAATATACTTGATCTCATTTTTTAAACAAAACTGTTTTAAAATCAACTTTTATTTGAATGATAAATAGGCTTCCAACGTTTCCTGAGAATGTTGCTTATAGAACATAAAAATAAATACAACTACTGAATATTAAATCAAAAATACTTAAGAAAAAAGTTTAAAAAAGAAAAATAGGAAAAAATTAACCTTAAGAAGCACTAATCACAACTATTTAACTATGCAACTTTGTTTCACCCTTAATCTTTTTTCTTCAGTAATTCCAGAATCACAGTCTCATTAAAAAGTTTGTCTATTTTGTCTTATTATCTAAGTATACAATCCCTTCATGAAGACCTTAATGTTCTCTTAATCAGAAAGCGGGTGTGTGAAGAGAACACTGAACAAATTATTTAGAAAAAAGACGACCTGAAACTCATGATCAACTGTTTTTACCAAATGAGCAAAAGTCTGCCAAAGATATGTGATTACATACGTTAGGATACTTTACCTCTAAGAAGTGCTACTTCCACCACTGCTATTTCTGAATCTAAAATTCTAGACAAGGCTTTTCATTTTCTTTGCATGAAGACCAATGTATAATAGACACTAACAAATCATTAGCTACTGAAACAATCATTCTGTTAAGTGATATTCTAGTCTTCTACCACCATGGAAATTGAGGTTTACCTACCAGGAAAAAAAAAAATTAAAAAGCATGGAACAAAACCATTTGCATTTCCTAGAAGTACATCCCAGAAGAACATCTACTTGCATTGCCACCTCTTGTGACAGACTAAGAAACGTCCAATTTGGAGTGAACTTTTCATACAGGTTTAGCTGAATACGGAATACAAAGGCACTCCAGGCAACCAAGAACATTCAAAAGCAGTTCAGAACTTGGGGAAAATGAAACCAGTTGCTCCAGTTTACCAAACTATGCTACTGTATACAAGAATACTAGCACTTGGCTTCAATAAAGGAACAAATTATAAAATGAAATGTACAGAAGTTAAAGATCAAGGCTTCATGTGAAAAGGAGACACAGAATCAGCTGGCCAGTTTCTGTCTCTACAGTCGTAACAAAAGACACTTGCCTATCTGTTCCCTTAAGAATTCCCACTGAATACATTCCTAGCCAGGGCACACATACCTAAAAGAAGTAGAGATTCACAAACCCCAGACACTCTGGGGTTCCTCTGGGTACATTCTTTGAAGCTCAGCCAGTGGAAATGTGGTTCTACTCCTGAAAAGAAGTTGTAAGAGGAATACTGAACATATTCAGTTCCTGAGTCTTAGTTTTAAAAACATTAAGAGCATAGGTTATTCTAGCAAACGCTGGACATAATCTGCCCCAGTGATTATCACAGAAAAATCAGAAGCTGTAACTGGATGATAACACAACAGGCTGAAGAAATTCAGAGCAGCAGAAGCCCAGAACACCTAACCAGAATACAACTTTGCAAACTATCTTCTTCAGCAGTTTCTTCGAGAAAATAAATACACCACCTCCCCCCCCTCACATATTCTAAGGGAAGTGCTTCAAAAAAGTCTTTCAAAATAAGCAGTACAACTATTTTTCTACAGCAAAGCACTGTCCATGATAGGCAGATAGTCCCCTGTGACAATAGATACTATATTAAAAGTATACATTAACCATATATTGTAAAAATTATTTAAGGTTTACTTTTACAGTCCTGGGACTATAAACATGCACTTAAATTTAAATTTCACTCAACTCTGCAGCTACCCTTTTTTGTTGGCCAGATTGGTTTGGGCCTCTGTTAATATCATCTTAGACTGTCCCTAAAAACGCTATGATGACAAGTGAGTACCATAGCAGCTGTAAAGTGCTGTTTTAATTTAGGAGGATTAGTGTCTGATTTTCACTTAAGCACCAGAAAATAATGTCTTGATCATAACCAAGGGAATCTTCCTGATGGTAGTAATGTTTGTGAGATAACAAAAACATCTAAGTATTAAAATCACAGGGCTTGAAATCAGTTTTACAGCCTAATTGGCCTTAAACTTTTAAGTTGTTTAAATTATGTGTGTAAAGCAAAGTGAGTCTCATCATTGATTCTTCGAGATTTACAGAGGTTTATTGGGTCAGTGACTGCTAAACTAATCTTTGTCAGAATCTCCCAAAGGTATCTTTGCTTTCCTCCTCTCCTCACTTGACTGGCTCTTTTCCAGGTACATTTCATGGCTGAATAACCTTACCTAATAACAAATAGTCATTTGACTATAGATTTTAATTACTAAGTCACTGTCAGTAGTTTTGCAACTTGACTTCTCTGTTTGTAAGCAGAACTCCTTCATATAGCACATGATACAAGCAAATCTTAGAAAAATCAGACAAAAGTAAGACAGCAAGTGAAAAAAAATCGTGCCTTACACAAGTGGACACGATCTAGCACTTCATGGTCTAGAAACCTGAGGAACTTTCAAATCTTCTAGAAGATATGGACAGAAATTAGCAGATTAGACAAAACTCATCAGTGCTGGCAGGCACCTGATCAGCAATTCATATTATGAACATGATTCCCTACATTGATTCCAAAGAAAGGAATAGATATCAACTCCCAGAACAGACAGACCAGGCAACAAATTTATGCAAAGCAAAAAGGAATGTCGCAAAGCAACACAGTTTGTCACCTGGAAATGCAGACTTCGGGGAAATGTCACAGAGAGGGTAATTATATCTTGTTCCTATTTTGATCTAAATCAAGATTACCCAGGCTGATGCTGGAATTGTCCCACCCAGGAAAAAAGGGGCAAAGTTAAATGGTAACAGCAGTTACAAGGTGGAAAACTGGTCTTCTGCTCCCTCCCACAGTGCAACAAAAATAGTAATTTGGGCTCTCTGTAACCAACTTAAATTTACTTTGCTATGTTATGCAGAAGCCTTGAAATGATAGTAGCAGATGCCAAACTGACCAGGCCACTGAGCAAACCTAGTTAAAAAAAGAAACCAAAAGCCATAAATTGGCTGCTCTGTCTCAGTCTTTAACTCTGTCGCTTGGCTCAACAGAATAACACTACCTTTAGTGAAGACTGAATAGATCAATATAATTCCTATTTTTTTGAACAAAAGATGTTGTATTGTTACAGAAAACTAATATGTAAAGCACTACTAAGATGCATGCATAAAATTCATATTTCCAGTGTGATATTTTTATTTAACCATTAAAAACATTTATTAATACTTCTTTATACGAGCGTATTTTACACAAATTTTAAAAAAACAAACAAAACCCACCAAAATTTAAAAAACCAAACCAAAACAAAAAACTCTATGAAACTATGGCTACCTTACAATTACTTTTTCCTGTCAGCTCTCCAGAGCCATGAAAATACTTGTCAGTACCATCACCTGCTCTGTAGAACTAAGACTGCCACTTTTCTCCATCAGTTTGTTAATCTAGTAACTTGAAAGCACTTCATATAGGATTAAACATCCCAGCGGAAGCTGGCAACGCACACAAAGAAACGATCACCCTGCTGTTATCAAATCAATGCGGTTCTGTGGACAAATACTCGGGTGGGATCGGTACGCGTCAAGAGACGCCTCCCTCAGCCAACACTCAGGTTTGGACAGTGCGCCCGGCCGGTGCCCAGCACTCCCCGGAGCCCCGTTCGCCCGGCTGCCGGGCAGCAGCGCCCTTCTCCGCAGCGCCAGCCCCGAGCGGGGCGCACAGGGCCGGGCGGCCGCGGGGGAACCGGCGGGGACGGGGCGCGTGAGAGCGCGCACGGCCGGCGGGAGCGCGTACGAGGGGGCTGTGCGGGGGATCCCGCGGGCAGGCCCCGGCCCCGCGTCACGGCTCCCTCCCGCCCGTTGTGCCCCGCGCGCAGCCGGGCGGTGACCGGAGCGGCCAGGACCCCTCGCCAAGCAGCAGCGGGGCCGCGCGGGGGCTCCCGAGGCCAGCGAGCTGCCCCCGCCCGCGGCTGCCCCACTCACCTCGTCCGGCGGGAACAAGCGCTGGGAGCGCGCGGTGCCCGCCGCCGCGCAGGCCCGGCCGCGAGGCCGCCCACGGCGCGAGGAGGCTGCCGCCGGGCGCGCGGCTGCGGCTTCCGCTCGGCGGCCGCCAGGTGCGCGCGGGCGGCCGGTCCTGCGCCTGCGCGCGGCCCCGCCCTCACCTGGCGCCCAGGTGCGCGAGGCAGCTGCCGCCGGCGGGGCGCGCGGGGGAGCGGGGGGCGCAGGGGAGCGGCGGGGGACACGGGGACACGGGCGCTGCGTCTTCCCTCTTCGCCTCCTGCACCCCAGGGAAAATGTAGTTTTCAGACAATGACATAATGCACACCGCAGGAGGGCACGGCCAGCGGTGTGTGCTGTAACACCCAAATTACAGATTGCATTCTAAGCATCCCAGCAGGGTGCTGTGATTTTTTTCTGCAATCACCTAAGTGTTATGCCGTGTAAGATGTGGTTGACCAAGCACTCCCGGCTCACGTTGCTGGGAAACAGAACACAAAATCCCTTAGAGGTGAGATCAGAGTTTGCAAGAAAGGATATCACACTGAGTTCCCTTCCTTCACAATGCCGAGGTTCCCAGAGGGACAGATATGAAATCACTTTTTTATAAAAGCACAGTTTAATGTTTAATTTTGGGGAGAAAAAAAAAGTAATAACCACACAACGTTTGCTCCTAACTTCCCTTAATATAGCATAGTCTCTTTCTTCCTCCTTTCAAATGAAAGTTGCACAACTACAGTCTCAACCATGACCTCAGTTGATTTCTTTCAGCTGCTGAGCTGCAAGTAGCTAAATTTGCTCAGCAAATATACAGTGAAGTCATAGTAATTATACTGATTCTACAGCAGTGACAAAAATGCTAATACCAGTATTCTATAATGGAATCATCTTCCTTGGGAACACTTAATGAAGATTTAGACCAGAATGAATCGTAATTCATGTGTTCTGGTATTTCTAGCATGTTAAAATCCTTCCTTGTGCCTTTGAAAGTTGAGGCCTGAGCTGTACCAAGTACTTATATCACCTATACATGCAGAGCCAATGTGCAACTTTTTGTGGCACAAAATTCAAGTATGGCAAATTTCTAGTTTGAACATTTTAAGAGCTGCTATTTTCCAGAATAAAGCCTGCATTAACAGGCATATTGATTCCTAAAAACAAACAAACAAACTAGAACAAAAAAATCAAAAAACCAAAACCAACTTCAGAACACGATTTAGACCACTCACTTGGCTCCTGTTCTAGCAAGCATCATGTCACATAATTACCAAACCAAGTTTGAGCAGAGATAACAGCATGTGACTTTTGCAGTAGCAGTCTAATTCTAAACAATTCAAGGCAGGTCAACGTTTAAAAAAAATGGTTCCGATTTCATCGCAAGATGAAGCATGAGAGAAAACCAGAGTGAATAAAGCCAGAAATGAAAAATCACAGTTGTAAGGAGCCTACACTGACAAAATAGTGACCTTACTTTTAAAAAGTGACAGAGTCACTGATGGAGAAGTACTTGCTAGTGAAATTTTTCCTTAATTTCTTTTCCTGTTTTTTCCTGTTCAGTATTGTATAGGGAACACACTAACGAGTTCTTTATGATCGGCTTCCTAAGAGCCAAAATCCACCCCCACTATCGAGCCTCCTCTGAAATGTCTCCTGGATCACTTTCAAAGATAATTCGTTCAGAAAATTTTCAACAAATTCTGTAACACTATAATATCTGTTTATGTTTATAAAGCTACTCACTCATCTAACAGCTAACAAGATTTAAAGTTTAGGTTACTAAACCAGAGTTGCCTGATTTATGTGCCTTTCTAAAAATTGCTCTAGCCACATTTGAGGATTTCCCCACCATAGTCAAACCTAGTCCAAAAAGAGGAGAAAATCCTGCAAATTACTCCAAGAGTCTTGCTAGTTTAGTTATTTGAGTTATATACTAATTATTTTAATGATACTTTCTCAACCACCTTTCTAGTATCAGTACAAATCTAAAAAAAAAACAACCCCCACACAGTAGGGAATTAAAATAAGTATTATTGAGTACGC
This sequence comes from Caloenas nicobarica, assembly GCF_036013445.1. Classification (NCBI taxonomy): domain Eukaryota; kingdom Metazoa; phylum Chordata; class Aves; order Columbiformes; family Columbidae; genus Caloenas; species Caloenas nicobarica. The sequence goes on along the minus strand of NC_088250.1, from coordinate 22,446,495 downwards.
TGTTACCAAAAATGTTTACATATCCTCTAGAAGATATTCTAGCATTCTGTACCTACAGGGGAAAGGGGGAAAGACAGGAGAGGAAGAGACACCTCTGGCTTATGTTGCTATAGCTATGAGATGCTTAGATTTTCAATGAATGAATCAATAGAAACAACTGCAGCTTCACTCTCCTCTTTTATTCACCAAAGGCAAATCTGGAAGATGGGTTGCTAAGCAACACCACACTAAAGACTGCAGCCTTTGAAATCAGCATTACTGACTCCCTTCCACCCCAGGAGTCTCTTTCATTCAAAACCATTTATTAAGAAATTGGCTGGGGAAAAAAAAAAGCAGCTACCAGGACATGCATTTTTAAAATAATCAGTAAAGGCAAAAGGAAAGCTGAAATTAACACTCTCCATTGCCTGGAGTAAAGAGAAATGAAACAAAGCCATGCCATTCCTTGTGCAGGGAAAGTAAAAAAATATTTAGTAAGGACAGGAAAACTGAAATTAGTTTATTTAAACCAAAGTGGGAAGGCCATTTATTTCTTCTGGAAATACTATATTAAAGCAAGATTTTCTCGAAAGGACTATTTATAGCCACCTTTTTTTTTTTTAATTGAAATGCTAAGATGTGCCTCATTTGCACTCTGTCTTTGAAGGCCTCATCTATAAAAAGACACTAGTGGCTAGATATGCTCAAGATGGCTAATGGGAATTCAGAAATCTTTTACCTGCACAAAGCTCTTCACCAGAAGATCACCATGAAAAGCTCAGTCTCAGTTCAACTTCTATCATCTAATTTCTGTCTCTTATAATTTTCATGACCTAATCTGTTACCCATCTTTTGAAAGAGTAATGCCCATCTTATGTTCATTATAAAACCAAAATAAAGTAGATGTAGATGCAGATTATTCTTTCCTTTTTTTAAAACATCTTGCATGTATTGATATAAAGCCACCTATTTTCATTCTAAACTTCAGCTAAATGTTATTCCAATGCTGCTAAGGAAGCAAAACCACACAGATCCTGTATCAATAGGGCAGCATACAAAGAACAACTGTTTTACTAGAAACTGCCTTGATAAGGCCTATGTACTAATGGTTTTAGCAGTGGAACAACAAAAAATTAAAACAGCATAGTTTAAGAATTCATAGTCTACTGGCCCGTAGAGCCCAGGTCCCTTATAGTTCCCCCAATCTCAGCATCTCCAGATCCTTCCATATTCCTCATTCCACTCCCATACCATCGTTTTTTCCCCAGTCTCCTAAATCTTCTTCCCCAGAGCTCTATCACGCTGCACAACCTGCAGGCAAAACCCAGGGAGCCTGTAATGTGCCCGATATGGTTATGGACCCACCAACTGCCAGTGCTCAAACACACGGGATAAGGCTACAGCATAAGTTTCAAGGTTCCGTAGGGAAGGAGAGGACACTTACTTGGATCTTTTCTCAACTCTAATATTCATACAAAACTTGTAGAAGTGTTACAGTTCTGAGGTACATCTATTTAATTTTAGTTCAGCTGACCAACAGCTCAAAAGTTACTGGAATGCAGAGCCTGGAAACCACCAGTAGGCAGCACCATTGCGTAAACAATGCACATCAATCTATTTAGGAAACAAGGCTATAAAGTTACCCAAGATACAGCACCAAGTTACTCATAAGCAAGATTAGATATGATTGTAAACAGGCTCTGTTTTGTAGCCTTAACATTCAGCTGTTGTAAAAAATAAACCCAAAAATCAAAATAAAGTCACTTTACACAATGTCAACATTGAAAGCTAAAATTGCCCGAGGAAACTGAAATTGGTTATTTAAGAAAGTTAATCACTAGTATTAACAATTCTCTTTTCATGCCAAAGCATTACTTTTCTAGTCAAATACATACAAAATCAAGTGCTGTTTGAAAACCAAATACAGCAGTGTAACAGTGGTTTTTGTTAGGCATTTGTATTTTTCAATAATTCTGCATCGACAAAAAGCCTGACCCTTCTCCTTCCTCTCATTCATTTATGACATGTTATTTCTCCCTTAAACATCCACAGATGTATTTTGTATGTGTGACAAGATCATGATCCTCTGTAATCAAAACCATTTACCCAGAAAGGTGTTTTATATGGATTAAACAAAGTGACTGCTAACTTCTGCACATATGACTGTACTGTCTACACATACAATGTTTAAAGACTAAACGCTCCAAATTAAATTTTTCTTAATGGAAACCTGACAGGTAGATAATAGAAAGCATGAGTGGAAAATAAATTTAAACACAATTTCTTTCAGGGCTACAGATTTTTCTTGAAAATAATCCATATCTCTAGTATAATTAAATATATTCACAATACTTTTGTGCTGGTACGGTCTTTGTCAGTCCGGTATTTAATTCATAGTTTCGGAAGTCAGATTAAACAAACAAGTCCCATAAGCCATACAAAAAAAATTCACGTTCTTAGTGATGCACGGGCCTTGTCAAGTATTTCCTTTCTGATCTTCGGATAGTTTGGATGCACTTCAAGGACCTGTCAAAAGACAAAACAACCCAAGAGTTCTGTGTCTAAAACGAAAGAATATTTTGTTTGGTTATCCCCCTCATCACTGAGCTTACACGTTCATAACTAAAATAACAATATGACAGGTTTGTTTTAAGAATGCATAAATATTTAACTGTGCTAGAGACTACCACCTTTGGAGGTCAAGAACAGCTTTACCAAAGACACCTTGCTTCCCTTGCACACTGCCCTGTCACCTTGGTGCGAAAGATTCAGGGGTCAAGGGCTAAAGCTTCTGGGTGGCTTGAAACACCTGCACCCAGCACAGTGACCTCAGAAGACATTTCCAAGGTTTTAAGTATACTTGCTCTGCAATGATAAACTGGTCTTATGCTTTCACTCCCTCAGGCTCTTTCTTATCCTTCTATTCAATTTGTCCTTTCCAATTATCTTTATTTCCCCCCAAAAGAACAAATATAATTTATTTCATTATTGATTATAATAATTATTATTAATTCATAATGTTCACTCTGCTGCTGCAATAGTAGCCCTTCCTCTTATTCTGCATCTGCTCTGTTTATGTTCGGACCATACAAAGATAATAGTGTGTTCTGATATTAACATTTGATTAACTTCTTCAGTCACACTTCTCTATGGATTTACCAAGTTGCAACCACAGGGCCAAAAGAAGGTGCCGCTATTTGAATATGCTGTCACATATGATAGCCAGTCACTTTATCTCTTATTTACCCAGTGGCCAAGGAGCTCAGGATAAAGCAGATTATGTAAAGGATATTTAATTTAATCAAACTTAGTAAACAGGGAATCTTTCTGACATTAAGCCATGTATTTTAGAAATTTAAACTCAACAAAAAAAAGGATCACCATGTAAAAGAATCCTGCTACCATAGACAGAGTATTAAGTACATTTACAAATTCTACCTTATGACAAACATCGATTGCATCAATATATCTCTTTCCTTTCAGGTAATTGAAAGCCAGCTTGTAACCTGTACGTAAAAGGGGGGAAAAAGGCAACAATTTCAGTTTCTGTATTGAATAATGAAAATATCACATTCAAATTAATTTTGGTCACTGTATGTTTCTACAGTTAGTATATTTGTTTCCTAGTATTCTCTCATATAAGCCTGTAGAGATCAAAATTTCTACTGAAAATCACCTCAAGTACTAAGTAAAAGTCCTTTGCACACCGATAGCTAATATGTGAATCAAAGGGAGACATTACTCTGGAGAGCATGTGTTACTTCAGAGAATACATCATGGTTGTCCTCTTTCAATTACTATGGTACCCCACAGAGTTTCTTACTGTGACCTACAATACACTGTCCCTCTCTAAAGGCAGTTCCATTATCAAAGGACAAAAGAAGGAAAAAAAAAAAAAATCAGGATAGCAATAATAACAAACCAAGGAATTAAAGAGAGACCACAAAAAGTATGTATTTTTGAGGGGCCACAAGCATAGCTCAAAACCTGGAATAGAATTTGTGGAAACTACCAGCCTTGGGACCTAGAGACAGACTCTAGGTGTTGAGTAAGAAAAGGCATTTTATCCTATGTATAGGTTTCATAAATTTTTCTACATCAAAACAGTCTAAAAATGAGACAGCTTAGCATAGACTTCAATTAACTATCCACATGGTAACTTGAATTGTATCCCAAATTTCCAGTTAAGCATCTTTATTAAACTGGATATAGTTAAAAACATTTAAATAATTTATTTTTTAAATCCTTACACATGTATATAAAACCTTATGTATATAAGTAGATAATCTGTCTGATTATCAAAATGAAATAATTAAATCAATGATCTGCCACCATCAGCTATATATTAGGAATTATAAAAGGTTCTCTACCATAGACAGTACATACTGCATTGCTATAAATACATTCTTAAAAATTAATACTGTACTTAAGGACAAAGTTGTTCACAAAGAGCAAACTAAAACTGTTTCAGACCAAACCTTGTACTAAAACAGTACGCAGAAACTTCGGAAGAATCATGAAGCTGCCATCTCTGGCCACGGGGGCTTTCCAAGTGACTGTTAAATACACCGTTGTACATCTGTGGGTTTTACGTGAAGAAAACCAGTGATACTCTATCTCTATGGAAAATTAAAAGCAGTCTTGCCAGCAAAGTGTAGCTGTTCCATTCCTACTGCAATGCATGAAATCATATATATAGGTTCTAGATACATGCCTATTGTCGGATTTGTTTGGTTTCCATATTTCCAGGCCATCTCATAATTTATTGCTGCATCCTTATACGCTTGTTCCTTTTCCATTATGTATCCCATGTATTCGTAAGCCTTGCAGCATGACTGCAAAATATAAATATTCATTCACAATTTTATTTAAGAAAGCTTATATATAATAATACTAACAGCTTAATTTCTTAAATACTTCAAATCTGTACAAGTGGGAAGCGTAAGTGATATTTGTACTAACTTTGATGACAAGTTAGTCTTGACTTAACACGTCTGTGATACAAATCAGTTATATGGAATTCTGCACAGCGACTTCCTAAGTTACTCCAAGTCAAGTACAGAGTTCATCACGGAGATGCTGCAACTACTCCTTTAAAAATGTTTAAAGCCTCCAGGAATACTGTAGATACCCCTCTCAGTTACTAATAGCCCCACGTGAGCTGCGTGTCAAGACCAGCCAGAAATCATTGTATCTTCCACAAATATTGTTCCACTTTTTCTTAAAAAGATGTTTTCACAGCCTTAGTTTTGGAAACAGTTTTGCATTGTGATTTTCCATTTAAAGCTGAAGACAGACCCAAATATCCTGAAGAAAACAAACCATTAAATATTTCATTTTGTATAACTCCAAGCAGCAAGCTACAAGCATCCAAAAACTATTAAGCACTAGATGAAAATATTAGCCTTGCTTATGTTACACATACATATAAATCTATTTAACACCATAAAAGTTAATATGAAAGATATAATAATTCATACATAAATCTTACATTTCATACAAAAAGCGGAAAAAAAATTCAAAAGTAAGCAAAACTACCATATGGCCTTACTGTGAACAGCTTATATTATCATGCTGCCAATAGGTCCGATATTTTCAAGAGAAAACCGAAGCTTTTCTAAAAACGTGCACCTGGTTTACATAGGCAGAGTAAAGAAATTCTGAGATATAAATTACATTCCATCTTCACTATTTCCAATTAGGTTTCTAAAATCTACTGATGAAAAGCTTTCAAATCACAGCATGCTGGGATAAGTAGTATGGGAATGCCTGGAAGATAAAAATACACTCCTCCTCTCATTTGTGATAAACAAAAAGATCAAAATCAAGAATAGCAATCAGTAAGAAATCCTAATTTCATAGAAGTAATCTGCTTACTGGGATCTTACTAACCAAACCTAAGTCTTTTAAAATCAAAACAAACCCATATTACAAGATAAGAGACTTCTATGAAGTTTTCACTCAACACATTTACTTAAATTGTATATATAGATCCACAACCTTCAATTCTCAGTGCTAAAAAAAGAATCCTAAAAACTAATTCACCACAATAACATGTTTTCTCAATCTAATCAAATCTTCCAAATTGCAGAATACCATGCAAAATATTGTGTTGTTAATTAACAAGATATTCTAAAGATCTAAAATATTCAGCACTATTTGCATAGTACAATTCCTGCTTAGCTGCTCTGCTTGCACGTTGAAGAAAAGTCAGTATTTTTACTGTGCTGTTTTGTTAAGGAACTGGAGTTGCAGACTTGTAATTTGCCATCCTCCTTCCTATCAAGCGAAGCTTGTTTATCCAAGTCCCTCATATGTCTCAAACTTTTTAGAAGAAGTTACTTGGTAGGATAATGTAGGCTATGTTTTTAGAGCTGCTTGGGAATTTCTGAAAAGTGTCATTTGTGGTATATACCTGCTCAACAGACCATCCATTTCAAGATATGTTTTATTTTGGAAGATGACTCATGTTTATCCTCCAGTGGGATGGATTTTGCAGCTTCTCTTGGCCATCTGGACAAGTGTGTAACTGACCTCAAGGGAGACTTTTTTCTTAACTAAATTCAAGCTTATTTTCTGTAAAAATGAAATTGAGTACATCCTATTTTAAGAGGCATCTCTGCAGAAGTACATGAAGAGCTGTTATAGCTGCCTCTTAATTTTATATTTAGAAATAAAGAGTACAAGTTCAAAAAAAGTTAGCTTCTCAAGGAGATTGCAGAAACATGACTTAAAAATGAACTTTACCTTCCATACTGGTGAATTTGGAAAAAGGAATATACAGCAGCAGGTCCTTTTCTAAACAAAATCTGCGCACTATAAATAGTATCTTGAACCTGCAGCACAGGTATCTATTGGATATGCTTCATGAGAAGGGAAGTGAAGCGTATAGATGGAAATAATGTGACAGCAAAAAGGGACAAATTGAAAAATAAGCACAAGACCTAGGATTTGTGCCTGTTGCTATGGTCAAAGCGGAGTTTGCCTGCTCAGAAACCCTGAGGTAAAAACATCAGAGCTTGTCCCCAGACAAACTATCAGACAGTATCTTCACAAGAGGATTAATACTAGCATTGAAAAAAATATCCTGTATAGTAGCAGGCTTATGAACATAAATGTTTAAAAACACATTCGAAGACATTAAGATAATCTCTCTTAATAAATGGAGCAAGTCTACAAAATGTGTATGGCTGCATCTTCAACAGGTTTGTGAGACTCAGTAAAATGCCTCTCTGACATGCCATAAACACCTTAAGCTTCTAGTGTCACCACAGCTAAAACCTGCATAACTTTTTGTGGAACATGAATAAAAATGACTAAGCAGCATTCACAGGTTTACTGCCCTCCAGTGTAAAGTTGCTGGTTTCCTGGCTTCTTTTGGTCTACTTTTCCTTCAGTGAAATACTAGGCAATTGGAAAAAATAAATACATCTCAAAAATCATGTTTCAGAGGAAAACTAAACATTTAGATTAATCTAAAAAGAAGGTTACTAAGGTTACTTTCAATGTGCACTCACCCTGTTCTGACGAAGGCATCGTTTTAATAATTCACCTGCCATATCATATTTTGCAGACTGAATGTATATATCTGCAAGCAGAAGCCAACTCTTTTCAAACTCCTCTGCATCAATGGGATTCCAGTTCATTTTTGAAATCCGTTTTAACTGATTTCTGGCTCGTGGAGTCTGTTTCAAGATCATGTAGGCTGTGGCCATTCCCAAAAGTGCTGGTATATGATCCTTCTGCAGCAAAAGGAATAGTGACTGCTTGGTACTTTTTTATTTTGCTTTTAACGTTTTTTTTTAAATTAGACTTTCACTAGGTATGTGAAAACTAAACCAAAAGCCAAATCTCACTAAATATAGAATATCGAATCTTACGAACATGTTTTCCATCTATTGCTATGATCATTTCTGTAAGACTAATCATGATAAACACCACGTTGAATAACTAAGAGGCTGAATACAAGTTTGGCTCAAAACAACTTTCTTTGGGCTCAGGAAACGCTGAAAGCATCCACAGGTATTTCAACTTGACAAGAAACATTCTGATACCAGTAAGATCTACCCTTTTGATACACAAATAAACACTTCAGATAGAAACTGAACTCAGTTGAAGTTACAATACAAGTGGTATTTTCTGCTTTTAGAACTGCCTGTCAAATGTCAATAACAGGGACACCAATTTCTATTATTAGGTGTACTGATCCTGAAAATGCATGTCTAAACTGCCCGTATCCAAAAGCTATGTATAACAAACAGGATTCTTAAAAGCCACTGCTTTATGCAAGAGCCTCGAGGAAGCAGTAAGAAGTGCAGGAGCAAGTGTGATTTTTAAAATCCTGCCTTTATCACTAAAGAGTGTAGATAAGAATGGCACTCATATCCCAAACCTGCTTGCTAAATGCAGAGCGTAGTTCTACCAGCAGATAACTTAAAAGCTTCTTTCTCCCCCGCAGTGTTCCTGGCTCACTATCAGTATTCTGCCTCTACACCTCTTTGTAGGGTTGTGCTGTAAATCCCCTTGCCATAGTGCATTAAAAAAAAAAAAAAAAAAAAAAAAAGACTCCACCAAAAACCCTTCTTCCACGTAATGATCAGCTCATCCCACCTCTCCTTCAATAGTCACATCTAGCATGGATCAATGACCTTTGAGGAGATTAAAACTGTACATTTTATGTGACCCTGGAGAGAAGACTAGATAGACTGGAGCATTTTTCCTGCTGGAACTGTGTCACCAGATGAAAAACATTCAATATTCACAGGACCTCAGATCAATTCTGAGTAGGACTGGGAAGCCAGTACTGGAGACAGAGGGACACCTTGTTTGTGATCCTCTAAACTACCTTACACACAAGATGAGCACTCAAGATGTGTATTCAACACAGCCAAGGAGCAGTGTAGCACACAGCTAATGGTAGTAGTGACTGAAATATTTCTTGGCATTCTGATGGACTAAATGTGTCTACACACACTTAAATAAAATCTGTTGAAAGGTGCTGGTAATAAGAGTGTCTCTTATTAATGCTGAAGCTACTGACTAAAAATAGCTATAAAATAATGAAGATTTCCATCATAAGGATGAATTTTAAGCAGATGGATAATCTTGCCCTGGAATCTAAGTTCCATCAAATTGCCATGAAGTACACAAAGGCAGCTTATATTTGGTTTTGCTTACAGAATGAATGTACTGGATAGACTTATATCATCAGACATGCTGCTGGCAAGACTGGGAATTAAAAAGCAAACCCAGCAACTCGAACCAAATAGTCTATTCACATTGAAGTAATTGGCAATATTAGCATTTAGAGTTATAAATTTGCAATCCAACTGAAGACTTCTAGAAGGTGTTATTATTTCAGCATGTTATTTCAGCCACTATTCCTGAATGTAACTGTGAGACTAGTTAAAAAATGTATAGTCAGTGTGAAAGAGAATACTGAGGAAATGAGACAGGTTACTAACCTCAGCCACTACTATTTCAGTGAAAGTGTTCAATGCTCGTTCAACACTTGATTTTTGTTTGGTTGCCATGAGACAATAATTTTCCATGATTCGTAGTTGAATGTGACCCTGAACGGTCTGAGGCTTGAGTTCCTTCAGAAGATTTTCTGCTGTTTTTACAGCTAACTGCACAGACTGCTGCTTCTCTTTTGAATTACTGTTAGCAGAAAGAAAGTGTTTGTAAAAGCTTATTTTTTTAATATACACCAAATTAATTACAAGTTAGTACCAATTTCATGCTGAAGACATGCCATTTTGGCTCTGCTATATAGGCATTCTACATTCATTCTCTTCTGTAACAACAGTAGTTCCAACCTAACAAGCTATTTTTAACACAGCAAGTGACCAGGACTCCAGATAAAATTTTCTATATTTTCTGCTTGAGACTGACCTATTACAGTCTAGGATGGTGTCTCACAATATAGTAAGTAAATATCCAAAGCATTAGATGGGCTCAAAGTTCTAGCAATTTAAGTTAGCACGCATTATTAAGGGGCAGCAGAGGAAGGGGATGACAGAAGAACTCAAGCAATATTTATTTCATTCACTTACCTTATGTCAGCATCCAGATTTTCAAAGACTTCGCCACCCACGGTTTCATTATCTGGGTTCAAACAAATTTCAATCATGTTGTAGACTGCATTCTGTCCCCAGTCACTGTCCTTTCGGGCTTTATTAAAATGCCGGAGTGCATCATTCGGTTCACCTGTATACCTAAACAGATAATTAAAATATTTAAAGCTGGGCAAGTAAAATTTCCTGTCCCAGATCACAAAAAGAAACTCAAGTATTTAAAAACAGATGACACACTTGCACACGCTGATAATGCAAAGTTTGAACAGCACGCATATTATTGCAAGGAACCTGTTTTTGCAGAGTAAAAACAGCCTGATAAATTCTAAAATTTGAAACTAATATTATATTATCAAACCAGCAAGAATATCCATTTTAACAGCAGGAAATACAAAAGATGTGAGACAGATAAAATAGCTTCATTTTAAAGTGAAGCTCATTGGAAAGTATTTCAGAAAAGAAAATGAGACCTCTCCTAAAATCCTAGCACCTCAACTAATTAGGAAATTAGTGCTATATTACATATCACACTATACATAGCACCTTTGAATGATAATGGATGACAAGAAAGTTAATTTAAATATGTATCACATAATCAAATAAACCTTATCTTAATTATAATTGCAAGTACCAAAGATACAGTCCTTTGCAGTAGTGAAATCCTGGTTCAAGCTTTGTTCTGGAAGAATGCTTTTCAGCCATTAAAAGAAATCTTGGGACTTCTTCTAGTTTCCCAGCTCTTCTTAACAGATCAATTAATCGCGAGAGGGTTGCATAGTTATCTAAATACACAAATAATTAGGACACTGTAATTCTAGTTATTTGCTGTATTAATTTCTTAAGAAATGAAGAGCCTGCACCTTGTGGTTTTCACATACAAAGACGATACATGGTGTAATACATAAGGCATATTACATAGTAACCACAGATACAAAAATGAAGATATCAAGTGATACTTGCAATACTTATTAAAAAAAACCTGTATGAAGAGAAATATAATTGTACTTCACTTTCCAAAGCACTCAAACAAAAGTATTCGCTGTACTCTCACAACTTCTTGCATGAAGTCCACTAGAAAGCTTTACATTTATTATAGTACTATTTTAACAGATTTTAGTACCTTTCTCCCTCTCTCTGGTTGTAATTTGCAAATTGCTAAAAGCAACTTATTCCTGTCTGACACAAGTTTCCTTTATCTATATTGAACTAAAATGCTAGCTTTGTGTTCATGCACTTGATACCTTAAACACAAGAGAAAGTGCTTTACAGTTACAAGTAAATAACACCCTAGCTACATTTGGCTTGAGGTAAACGATACACATTACACTGCAGCAAATTACTGTATCTATGATGAATATTCTTCCCATCTTCCCCTACAATCACTTCACGTTTTTATATACAGTAATGGTCCTTGGTTTTAGTATACACCGCATTATAAATAGCACATTTCTTTTTAATCATACAAAGTATTTTTTAGATATTTATTCCTCTATCTCATTAGAACTATGTATCATACAGAATTAAAAATATCACTGCTGAATATTCACCTGGCTTGCGTTCTAAGAGCTGCTGGAAATGAAAGACAGCTTGTTCATAATCTTGCTTCCTGAACATGAGATCAGCCATCATCTACAATATTGACCAATTTAGAGAAAACAACATAAAATATTACAGATTGCAGTTTATAATTAATTCTAGTTCTTCAAAGCAAGAAGCGGAAACTACAGCTTTAGAATTCTGCAGGAATTGCGCAAATTGTAAATTGTGCTGGGTTTTTCATTACTCCCTGGAAAATAAACACTGTCTATATACAGACAGACAGGATAATAATGAGCAGGTACAGGCTCATATCTCAATTTTTCACTTAACGTTGAAATTAAAGGAGCATAAAACCCTTCTACGTACTTTTCAAATATTTTGGTATTCCTTGTATAGCTTTACTCCTAATTTTATTTCCAATAAATGCACATTAAACATATAGAAAAGCGAATTTAGTTTAAAGTTAGGAGGAAAGACAGACCATAGCCCACCTCAGCCGCGGAAGTAAAACAAATTATTTCATTTCAGCTTCTCTCCACTGAGAGGTAGCTAATAAAGAATAGATTTAATAACATACATTAGGAGTGCTATTACCCTGTCCTTGCACAATAGTAGGATAAATTCCAGATGTTAGACTGCTGTGAGAAAATAAATTATTCCCATCTTAAAATAATTTTGCTCCTAATATGTTAAAGCAAAAGCTGCTCAGTCTACTGAACTGTCTTTTAAGCCAGGAAGTACACAGAGAATCTCTAGCTGTGATTAAAAATTGTTTAGGAATATGATTAACTATGATTGTATAAGGATGTAAAAGCACCTTAAGTACACAGTTCTTTTCTTCTGAAAGTTTTTTTGATAGTTGCCTTAATATTACTGTGCTGGAAAAATAACTCCTTCCCTAACCATCAGTGAATTGTTAATAGAACATGCATTAAGCCATGCTTTAATTCATTTTACAAGTACTACTTTTTCCTCTACTAGCACTTTTAAAGACACATTTTTGCATTAAGATAGAATGAAGGCTATGATTGCTAGAAACTTCATATTGAATCATTATCCAACATAAACAGAAAAACATTTTGTTGCACTTTGTTGTGCTGTATTTTTCACATATTTTTTAAATCAGAAGCTGAAGGCTCTCTTAAAAGTAGTATTTTATTGATCCATTGCACTGCAGACACACAAACCTCAAAAAACTTCTGATACAGGATGGGTATAATAGCACATACCATCGTTGCTGCTTCGTTATCTTGGTCATTCTTCAGTAGTAAGGAACACTGATGTTGACAGGCATCAGTATCATCTTGTGCAAGATATAAACGTGCAAGTTCCAACATTGCCTGTAGATTAAAATACATGTAATCAAAGATGAAGCAAGCTGGTTCAGTTCTACAAGTGTTAACCTGAGATTTCAGAGCCTCAGGGAAAATTTCTTTCTAAGCAGAGAGCTTTCTCTGCTGTTTCCTATGGGCTCTTGGTCAAGTAATTTAATTCATTTCCATTCCCTCACCTTTAAAACAAATAAAACTTTCCTTCAGAGGCTTATTCTGAAGGTGCATTGAAAACAGAGCCACTCAGAATAGTATTGCTCTGAAGACTACAATATTTTGGTAAGAATAATTTTCTTCCAAAAAAAAAAAAAAGTAAATGCAAGTAGTTTTAAATTCATTGACAGAAGCAAATACCTCATTAACATTCACCAATTAGTTTTGGAGTATAAGCAAATTCCAGAAGAAACAGTTTTCTTATTTCCATTTCCAAACCTACTACATTAAGACTCTGTGTGGATCCACTTCTGAGAAGCAATTGCAGAATAAATATTAAACTGAAATGTACATAAGCACACATCCTTAAGGCTGAAGTCCCAGCACAGAACGTGCTAATTTAAATGCCACAGAAAAGTTTATAAACAGAGTAGTTACCACAGATTTAATCAAGTTCCCATTGAAGAAAACAAGCCAATCACAAAGTAAAATTAGCAGTAGACAAACAGTAAGCAGCGTCACTCCTGTTTAGTTTTAAATGATGTTTTGATTTTGTTTTTGAAAGGGAGGCATTTATAATTGCATCACAAGTCTCTCTCTGGTTACACTTGCGAATGGCGCTTCTGAATCACAACAGGAGTTTCAAGCATTCTGTTCAGGATATGAAGGCTATTTGCATAATATTTAAAACCTGTCTTCTTATTTACATATTCAAGCATATACTAAATAATTCTGAAACAGAAAGGCAGGTGGGTAAGCATTGAAATGAAATGGAGATAGCAGGCATGTAAGAATTTTAGTTATGAAAGTTTTCTTCAAGTCACTGTTCTTACATGCGTAACACAGTGGAAGATGAAAAAGCAGCCTGCTAGTCATGGAACACCTCTTGCCTTGGGCAAGGCAAAGAAGAATGCCAGTTAAACTGCACTTCTTGACTAGATACCAGTGACCTGAAGTGGTCTCTAAATTTTCAGCTCCAACCCAAAAAAACAATGATACTGCGAAATGTGCGTGATGCAGTCTGTGATCCGCTTAAAGTCTGCATCTGGAAAAAGCATTGCCTCTTACCTGGTCAGAAAACCGAGGCGGGGCATTACCCACCAGATTTAACTACGTAAAACAAAACAACACAACACAAAACCCTTACAACATTGACTGTAATCCCTTTTGTTTAGCTAAATAATTTCTTTAATGCAACATTTAAAATCTGGTTTGGGTTACTTTGGCTAGATTACAGGAAATTTTTCTTCTGATGAAACAAGGTACAGGTAGCTTCAAAGGAATTTCCAGTACTTCCGTACGTAATTTTAAGGAAAGTAAACTCTGTGAAGACATCGAGAAATAGATGGGTGTTTAATAGCTCAAGTTTATATTTCATAAACTAAAATAATTCAATTCCAACCTTGTAGCAATGTTTTCACAAAGGAAGGGAAGAAAATAAGTTCAAATCTACTGAAATTATATGAGTAGAGTGAGGTAACTCATTTATACTAGTTGTGGGTAACCAGAAGTATTTTGCTTTCAGTACTCTAACCAGGGAACGAATTCTGACTCACAAATTCACTCTTAGATTGTCTAAGATGTAAATGTATTCTGTGTTGCTAGCAAAGTAGGATTAAAGCAAAAATCTCCAGTAAGTGCATCTCACAGAGATATTCAGTACAAACATCACTGCACAGCACATCTTATAACACTGGGAACATCTCAGTAGTATGATTTTAGCCAGAACTGAAGGGAAATGCCATGCTGGTATTTCAGTATTGATATGAAAGAAAAAAAAAGATTAACGCTTTGATACTGAATTACTGTGATGGCACAGCACAAAAGCCATCACTGTACCTGTACTATGACAGGCACTCTCCTCACTTTTAATGGTAGAATGGGGAAGTTACCCTTCTTTTAAGATTTTAAGGATGTTTTTATTCCTCTCCCAATTTATTTTTCTTCTCCATCATTCTTACAAGATGCCTTGAGGAAAGCCTGTCTCAAAGATGCTGTAGTTGTAGCTTTAGGAAGGACCTTCTTGAAATCACAACACATGAGTTCAAGTATTAAAACCAGGTGATATGCTGATAATTTAGCAGCTAGTATAATCTTCACATACACCTAAATATACAACGCACTTATGCCAGAAAATAATGGAAATTTGACAAAAAATATATTTATTTTAATCTAAAAAACCCACTAAAGCTGACACTTAATTTTGGTGCTCATTATAAATTCCCTAGCCTTTTGCTTTTCCTTCTCTTAGCTCTAAAACCTAGGGCTGTGAAAGGAGGAAGAGCGGGATAAAAATAAGCTCAAGTTTACCAGCATTTATCAAGAAGTAGACTTGTGAGAAAGAGGCAGTGCAGGGAAGAAAGAAGCAACGCAATAACCACTGCTCAACAACAGCAACGTTTTGTGACTAAATTCAGAATCCTACCAAGTCCAAATAAAAGTATGAAACTGCTAAAATGGATACAGAAGAGACAAAAATTGTCTGAACTGACTGAAATCACTGGGTCTTCATTCCAGAAGAAAAGCAACAAGCAAGATTGAAACAAACTCCATTATTACCATGTCATACCTTACCATGTTCTCAACTGGTATGTGAAGACAGGCTGACTATATAATCTAAGGGTCAACTCAGAGCACGTGCAGACCACCACTTGAATCAGCAGTTTGTGTAAGAGACAGAAATTAGCAGTACATACAAATATTTTATCATGATAAGCAACGAAGGGGAGAAAGTTCAAGGCTCTGTCCATATCATAAAGCAGAAATAATTGCAAATACACTTCCACACTGTGGATAATTAGCAAAATACATTGCTAGATATCAAAACTGAATGGAAAAACACTGCAAAATACTCAGAGGGAGAACTGACCTTGTTATCAGTTTCACAGTGTACAAGAGCTTCTTTGTAAAATTTAATTGCTTTTTCATAGTTTCGCTGGGCTGTAGAATGTTTTGCAATCTCAGCACAAATTTCAGCTGCTAACTGCTTCTGTGCAGGAACTGCATCCAGCTGTTCTATTTGAGCCCGTTTAAGCACTCTGGCTTGTAATTCTCGAGCCTAGCATGGGGAAAGGAGTGAACAGTCAAAAATTTTCTAAGGCATGAGTTTTGTATTATTTACTTTAAAGTAATGCAATTAAATTTTTAAAAAGGTTCTATAACCACACTATGTATTTTATAGATGAAAACACCTAAATAATAAAAAGCAGGAAAAAATGTCTCCACTATAAAAAACATCAACGAAAAGCAGCAAAACAAAACAATCCCCAATATCTGCCCCTCAACAACCTGTCTCAAACTGCCCTTGCTTCCCCAAAATTCACATTAAAAACATGCTGAAAAACAACCTGATGTTCAAACTTTCAAGAAGATGAAAACCCAGTACGCTTAGTTTCTAACACACTCTATGACAACTGCAATCCAATAACATATAATCTACACTTTATAGAACATAATTTTGACAGAATCATACATATGTTGTTTTGTGAAACATAAGGAACACGACATTAAAGCCAAAAGCTGGGGAAGGATCCAGTTTACCCCTAGTGTACTTTAAGAAAAGGGTGGTACAAACAAGCTCCATACACAAATGAAGGCATGTAAGAATGCAGGCTTCCAGTAAAAGCCTGAATTTTGATCTAAAATTCAGATAACACCGCTCACAAAAAGTTTAGCCTTTCTAACCACTTACGCTCTTTACATTTTGCACCAGTCACCGGTGCTTTATCCCTACCATGTATGCATTTTCCTCATTCACAAAAACATTATGGTTAGAATCTTGAATAAAAGTGAAACCAGGGATAAAAGTGAGGACGTGGCAAGCTTTCATATAGTTTTTTGTTTTCCCCTTTACCTGTTGCAGTGAAACAACAGCTTCATCAATCTTCTTCATTTTGCTGTAAATTTTTGCCAGAAGCACCTGGTAACGTGCATCTTCCATCAGAGAAGACAATTCATTAACTGTAAGAATTACATTGAACAAACATGATTCTTGGAAGAACTGATCCTGGTAAAACCAAAGAAAGGTGAAGCTTTCTACATACTCCAGGAAGAGCCAATGCGAAAAGTTCACATCTTGATCTTATGTATTTAGGATCGTGATTTGACTCATTATGTTTTTGGTGGGCAGAGCAAACCCTACAAGCTACAGACAGAGTGAAATTTAAGGCCAAAGACTTCGAAATATTGTCACTGTTTAAGGGAGGGTGACAATAAATGGAGTGACAGATGCTTTCTTCAAAAGGGAAACGAATCAGGTATTCTCTTGACTGAGTTACCTGGGCTTTCTCCCACTGGAGCCAGGATTCTAAGTCAGGTCCCTCAGACTAGAGAGTTAAATACTGTCCCCAGTTAATTTGAGCTAGAAATGAACCAGTGACCATTCCAAAGACCCAGTAATACCAACAAGTTTTGCTCGATTCCCCAAGGATACTCAAAATCCTCAAGAGCACCTGTAATTTGCCCCAATGAAAATGGCAAGGTGTAATTGAGCAGCTCTATCCAGCTGCTTTTGAGCCCCAAAAAGGACACGAAGACACTGTCTAGTCTATTTGCATTCTCAAAAACGTGAGAGAAAAGCTTTTGACGGACGGGAAATAAAGCCACTCCTGACATTTCCTGTCTGAATCCACCTCAAAGCCAATGAAAAATGTCCATACTGATTCCATGAGTGCTACTGTATACCCAAAAAACATAAGATTGTTTGAAGAAATTTCTAGTCATACCTTAAACTAGCTTTCTTTTGCTAGAGTCTGGAACAGACATGAAAAGTTTCTTTAATTAAATATGCCAGTATCTACTCAAAAAGCAGCAAGCCCCTTTTGAATAATGGTTAAAATACATATGCATAAAATATTTGAAGAATACAAGTTCTCCCTGGCTTGTGTTCATTTTAATCTATTGACAAAGTGGTATGTTGAACACAGTTCCACATTAAAAACATACATGTCACTAAAATTAATGTTTTATCTTTATGAAAATTTGAAAAATAAAAGAATGTGAGGTATGCTCTATTAGCACACTGTCTTCAAAGGGCTGTAATTGTGACGAGCTATTCTAAATCAGCAATTAGGCCATGTAGTCAACCATGTAAGATCATGCTCTCTAGTACATTTTCTACACTTCATTTTTCTTTCACAAATGAATGATATTTTAGCATTTCTAAAAAAAAAAAATATATATACTAAACTGTTCAATAATCTTCCTAATCAGCCAATGAGAACTTTTACTTTTCATGTAGAGAATGCTTGTGTATCAAATACATACAAAAGGGATACTGGCTTATGTACTTTTTGCTTCATTTTAAGATGGAAGAGAAGATTTTAAAGTACATGCGGCAAAATGTATTTACTGCTAATTTATCTTTCCACACTAGAAGATCTTGTCTTGAGTGCGATTGTTACATTAGCCAGATCCTCCAAGGCTTAACTGAGACAGGAATAGAACATTACATTGGAGGATTTTTTCAGTAAGTAAAAAAAGACAGAAACCCAACACTCCCCTGCACAATATGAAAGACCAGTAAAATAGCAACAGAAGAAAAACTTACAGAAGGGACTAGTAATAAAGACTTGATAATACTGTTTCTGTATTCAGATAGCCACAAGAGTTAACAAATATGATTAAACCATTGCAAAAAGATTCCTTAAGAGTATAGCTCAATGGCTCAGACTAAACACCTTAGAGCCTCTTAATTGCCTTTTAACAAAAACAAGGAAAAAAAAATCTAAAAGGTTTAGCTTTGTAAGTGCATAGTCTTATAGCATATAAGAGGGTCCTAAGAGAGGTCTTCGACCAGTTCAATCTCTTTGCTCTGAGGACACTGGGTAGAATTCACCAGCTAAACCACCATTCCCTCACAGCAGGAATGACTCATCTATAGTTGTTCAGTTCAGAAATGAAACATTTGTTAACCACAGAACAAAAAAATTTTGCATGTATAGAGCTCTGCTATTGTATTTACTGATTTCATCTATCACAGATGTTCCAAGTTTAAAAGTCCTGGCAAAAGCACTTTTAAATATAAGTTGAGTTTATTTTAGAGTGCATTTCTCATTTATCACTTGTCTCCTGTTTTCTTCTGTTCAAAAGAAGTTTATATGGAACTTGTTTATTCCTTAGAATCATGCAGAAAAGACAAGCAACAGTAGAAACTGTGTATTTTGCTGTAAATTAATAATATTCCTACCAGGCTTATGATCTAAAGCTTGCTGAAGTACTTTTGCTGCCTTTTCATACTGCTTCAGTTTCATTAAAAGCTCAGCCAAATCATAGCAAAGAAAATTCTGTTGACCGCTCCTCAGTGCAGCTTCATAGTAACTGATTGCCTAAAAGGAAGAAACAAAAAAAAAAAATCTGTGTATTAAAGACAAATCTTAAAGACAACCACCTTACTACTCAGGTATTTAATGACATGTTGCGTAGGGTTTTCTCTACTTTCTTCTCATTTCTTGTAACCAAGTCATTTCTAATAAATACTCTCTAGATGTTTAGTTGCAAGTTCAGGCTTCCAAAATGTAACGCCAAATTAAAGCTGGAGCCCACATTTTGATAAACATGCATTTACGTAGCCTAGCCACATTATTACATTTTATCTTTGACAGGATCACTGCCAATTAAACTACATTTTCGTTAGCTGCTGAAGTTGTATAATTCCAGTCCCACTCTATTGCATACAAAGGATAAATATTTTCCCAAAGTCTACCTGCAAAACCTGAAGACAGAAGATGTTTAAAAATACCAACTAAGCATAATCTAGTAAAAAGGAGTCTTCTCTCTTTGCATTTTTAAACGTAAAAACTGAAAATCATATCAATTAAAATGTCAAATATTTACTCAAGAAAAAAAAGCAATGTTCTGGATCAATTATTATTATTTCATAAGTTTAAAAAACCCACTTCAAAATAACTTCAATAGTCTTGAAATAGGATGTTATGTCTTTAAGCCAAGGGAAGAATGAGAGCTGGAATTATGTTGAAAAGTTAAGTTTCCAAAATGAATTTGAAATATTTTTATTAACTATTATGGTTTTAAAATAGAACATGCTTAAATATGCTTGTGCAAGGGCCACAGAGTTGATTGACCAGATATTTTGAAGGGGATCTACAAATATAATTCCTGGATTATTAAGTCTGTTTAGCACTTTAAAGTGAAATGCTTCTTCTACCCAACCTGAAAACAATATCAGGCAAAGCCTGATGTTGACAATAATGGACACAATGTTTCCTTAGCCTAATACAGTATTTATAGAATACCTTTGAATAGTTATGCGTTTTGATTAGGGCTTTTCCAATTTTACTTGCTAAAGCCGGATCTTTTGGGTCTTTCTTCAAGGCCTGCTCATAGACTTCTATGGCTTCATCAGGCTTCAACAGTAAAAGATAAAAACACAGGAGTGCGGGATTAAGATAAAATGTGTATGAAGAAAACAAAACCTGGTAAAACCTCCAGGAATGACTACCAAGTACTACTGGTTCATAAACTGCAATATTTCTGAGGGAAGAATGGTCACTATGAAATTGCAGGAAGTGTAAAGCCCATGCAAATTTACATTTCCATGCTAAAACAGAATGTGGAGAGAACTTGGCAAACAAAGAAGTTTGAATTAACCTGATTCTTTTTCCACTAAAATTTCTCTACTAATATTTTCACTATTTAACAAACTTATTACTGTCTTGGACGACCATCCAGTTCTCTCCTCTAGCCATTTTATAGCAGATCTAAACAAATTCTCTTTTGCTTTATAATTCTTGGTTAAGGAGAAAACTACACACCAACATTAATAAGTAAACAACCATTCATCACCTACAGATCCCCAAACTAGTAATCTAAACTATTAGTTACGTATCCTAACCCAAACTACCCTTTCAAAATATTAATTTAAATGTATATCATTTAAATTCCTATGTCCACCTGACTACATTGTCTTCTATGAATACTGAATAACATTTCCATTTCCTCAAAAAAGCAAAGCACGTAAAAAATGTATAGGAATTCAAGAAATTAAATTTTTTAAAAAACACTTTCAATTTAAGAACTGCTACCTAGAATTATTCTAAGCTTCAGAACCTTTCTAAACATCTCCAACTTCTTTCTGAATTTAATTTAGCTCTCACTTTAGATTTTTGTTAGTCCTACGGATCAGTGTACTTCTAGATAAAATTCCCTCTTTCGCTTCCACTCAATCAATTAGAATAAATGAATTTGCTTTGACCTTAGAATAGTCACAATGTAGCCAGTAAGGGGGGGGAGGGGAGTTACATCCTAAAGTTTCTATTTGACAACTAGTAGTCAGTGAGAGTCAGCATGCTACATTGTCTCAACTTGCCAAAGTCAACAAATGACTCAATCATTCCATTCATCTCTAGCAAGCACTTACCTCTTGAATATTCATGTATGCATCACCAAGAAGAAGAAAAGTATGAGCACTTGGCAGTTTTTCTACTAGGTCTCTGGAAAGAGAAGACAGAACTTTGCTCAATATTTAACATGTCAATACTGGTTATCTAAACAACAACAAATGGGGCAAATATAAAACAAAAAAATCTGATATATCTTTCCAAAACAGGACCTCCAACTTCTGTTTTAAATGTCACAACACTTACTCAAATGAATTCATCATGTCACTAAATATTTCTGATTTATTGTATTAGAAAGGGGAAAATGCGTTCACCATGCAATCATTAAAAATCTAGAAAAATACACCAACCCTCGCCCCACAAACTTTTACCTATAGCAGCCAGCATATAACTTCTTATCTTTCCTGTAGTGAAGATAAATATCTGCCATTTTTTCTTTAGCTTGTACAAAGTAAGGTTGTTCAGGTGTAATATGTCGAAGCATAGTCAAGGCTTGTTCAACATCTGCTTGAGAAATTGCCAGATCTGCATTTGCAATCACAACTCTTAGCTCCTCAGGAGTTCCAGAAAATTCATTAGTGGCCTCTTGCAGTATTATAGCAGCTTCATGCTGCAAATAACAAACCCAACACAACTGTCATCGAACAGTCAAATATAAGGACATCATAAGAAAATGAATTTCTGGGGGCATTACACAAACCAACCAAAAAAAACCACCACCAAAAACCCCCAACCATAGCATCCATTTCTTTTGCTAAAACTTTTAAAATGTTTTTTCCTCTTGATTTTGAAAATAAAATTTATATGATATGAAGTACCAGAAAAAATTTTAGTGAGAAAACAACATTTTGTTGCATATATACAAGGAAATGCTCAAAATTCAACCGGACAATGCCTTCAGCACCTTGCTCTCACAGGTCCAGCTTTGAGCAGGATGACCTCCAGAGGTCACCTCCAACTACACGATTGTGTGGCTTCTCTTATATTCTTACATGTGCGTAGTGTCCTGCTGTTTATTAAAGATAGAGCTGATAGCAAGGATGCTGCTACACAAGGATAAGGACACAATCCAAAAATATTTCTAATAGCATTCTGATAGTAAAACAGGAATCTACATGTCAACAAACGAACACCAACAGTATCTTCTCCCCAAAACTAAAAGGTGTTTTGTAGACTCCAAATTGAGCACCTGTAAGTAGGTTTTTTTCTCTGTACAACTTAAGGCACAAGCTGTCAAGTCAGATATTAACATCTTTGAAATTTTACCAAAGCCAGTCCTCTTGGTAAAAGAGGTGATGGTTTTCTATTCTGAACTAATGAGGATAGACACTTTCTGTGAAATTGTTTTCAGGTGTTTATTAGTGTATTACATCTTAACAAGTTTGCCATCTTACCAGTTCTCCATTCAAACGATGAGCTTCTGCTAACTCCAGGAAGACAGACACACGGTCACTTGCATCAATTTCAATTCTTTTCCCTTTAGTTTTTGAGGAAGCTGCAGGTTTTCTCATACCAGGCAAATTCTTTGCCATCTGTAAGGTCTTAATCGCTTCTGATAATTCTCCCATCTTCTTCTGGGTTTGGGCCTTAATTAAGTGATAAACAGGATGTTCTCTCACCTAAAAAAATATAATGAGATAAAGAGTTTTGAAATTCTATTTTACAAATAGTATTCAAACTCCCTGAAAGAAGATTGATTTTTTTTTTTTTTTTTTTAATATTGACCTTGGTTCCTTCTTTCTTCCAAATATATCCTGTTTCAATGTCCATAATTTACTTACGAAAATATTAGAATTTTCAAACTAGTAATTAAGCAGGATTTAATTAAAAAAGAAAAACTATGACATGAGATAAGACTTTGGGATAGAAAAACATTCATTACAGCATTATTTGAAACTAGACTGAATTTTAAAGGATTTTGAGTGTCTCCCACACTGCTGTATGCACACTTCATTAGGCTATTAATTAAAACAAGTATGCAATCATTATTTGGCACAAGTCCTGCCTGCCATTTCTCCACCTTCTTAAAATACACTTCACATGAAAAGGAAATGTCAATAAGGGCAATGGAACTGTGTACAAGGTTGTGAGCACCTCAGTGTCTCCTAAGCAGGCAGTTAATACTCAGCTTTCTTGCATCGCTTGGAAGAGGAAGCAAGATGAGAGCACACTTGCAAGGAAATGGTAGTTTGTCACTTTTCAGCTAAGCTCTGTCAAGAGACCTAGCACAACTCAGACCTAACTAGTGCTCTGTAGAGAGTGTTCCCAACTCAGTGTTAAATTGTAAAGTTCCACCGATGTCAACAAATGAAAAATCCCATACTGCAAGGTATTAGCCCCAGGAAATAAAACTGGTGAGGACCACTGCAAAGCAGTGAAAGTTGTCTAGTACAGTGCTTAATTTACCAAATTTGCTCCTGAAGGGACAGAAAAGATGGAGAAAGATGTGACATTAATGGAAAAGTTCATAGAATATGGCTAGTTTCTTAACACTTAGACCACTTAAAGCAGCATGAATTATGAAGAGGTAACTACAAACCCCTTCTGATGCCCTCATACATCTGTGCGTATCTTCATTGGCAACTGTACATTTGTGCAAAAAGTCCACAAACAACACTGGATCACTCCTCATGTCCTTCTATGTTGGCTTTTAAAGACTTGCAAGGTTAGTCTGGAACTACAAGTTCTATTTATAACATGTTTTTAATATTTATATAAGGATTTGAGAAAAAGCTAACATTTCTTTTGTGTTTCAAAGCAATTTCAGCATGTTGTAAGAAGGTGTTAGTTTTGTTCTTATGGTCATTCCTTTGATAAATGTTCAGATATCATGTTTATATAAACATTTAGATATTAAACTTGCAGTGGAAGAATCACAAAAAGTTCAGTTTACAAGTCAGTATACACAAAAACATTCAACTTCAGATGACTGAATAAATGAAATGGTTTCATTCTTTTGTCCAGCTCACCTCGAAATTGTAGCTCAGACAAAGTTCCAAGGACTGAGAACAGAGTTTAGTATTGTTTTGAGCCAAATAAACCTGGGCCATCAGTAAGTGTGCATCTGCAAAAGAGGGATTCCTTTCAAGACAGTAATGTAGATTACTATGGGCTGCTTCAATATCCCCTAGGAAGTTAAAACAGGGAAAGAAAAAAAAATAGTTCATATGAAATACAGAGGTTAAATATAGAGCTTTTACTAATTATTCACCAATTTTATAATTTGGGTTTTTTAAAATACATGTGAGCGTTTAGTGAATAAACTTACATACAAAGGATTATATGGCTATTAAACAAAACTAAAACCAGGTCAAAGGGAAGATATTTTCCCATTGTTCCATCTGTAAATCATTCAATAAGTGATTGGTTTTGGAAGCAATAAATTTTAAAAATACCATATGTATGTGTCTAATTAAGATATGCTCATACAAATCACAAAAAAGGCAGTGCAAATATTCTTCACTTAGCTGTAATGCAGTGTTCTGCAGAGAAATGAAAATATTCAATATGATTTAAAAGTGTGAAATTATTTTTAATATCAAAGAAACTAAAGAGGTGGATAGCTAACCATTCACATAACTATTACCTGACAAGTATTTCACTTTTGCAATTAAAAAGATGGCTTGTTGAAGACCAGGCACAGTTTTTACCACAGTTTCAAGAACAGAAGCACAGTGCTTGAGAAGTGGTGAAGGAGACTGCCCAGGTCTTGCAGGCTAGGAGTTAAAAAAAAAAAAACCAAACACAACACACCAAAACAAAAAAAACACAACACTTCAGTTAACAGGTTTTGGACTTAAATTTCATTTTAAGTCTGAGCTTCACTCAAAACTCAAATGAGCAACAGCAAAGCATTGTTATTTTTTTCAGCCCGAAAAGCTGAAAGCTGTCATCGTGAGGAAATATAAAAATGCATTTTAAATGTAAGGGGGCAACTTCTTGATATCAGCTGGAACACAAGACAGCTTCACAGATTTTAAGGATGATAAAACACTTCAGATCTGACATAAGCTGAAGAGTCGGTCAATAAGCATTTGGGAACATACTCCGATAATCCATGCCAACTCATCCAATGCAATGGTAACATGAACTAAATTTCAAGAGAGTTGAAGTTGGAACGAATGACCATAAGGACGAGAAGAAAAGATTCTGGTGCTGTCCCTCCTACCCTCAGTTCCACCTCACAGAATGCACCCTTACTGCTAGCAACAAACTGAAAATAGCAGCTGAGAAATAGCTACTTACATCTGAACTGCTAGTACAGTGTGCCACACTTTAGTAGCTCACTATCAGAAACACTGTTCACTTCCCTTTATTACTTTAACTAGTTGCTAACTGTTATATATAAAAAAAAGGCAACCTAGAGATCCTTTTTGCAATAAAGGGATAACAACAGTTTAGGAAAAGCCTGTCTTCTCTGTTACAAATGTTTCTGTAGACAATAGTTTGGGAAAAACAGTTTTAATTCCAAATTAAAAACCATCATTGCCACTAAGTACTCCTGGAGTATACCCCAGGGAAACCTTCAGACAAGATGCTACCTCGTAGAATGACACTTGTTAGTTATCTCCATCTGTGACATGCAATTGTCACTGCTTCTGATGTTTTAGACTTTTAAACATTACCATTTCATTACAGATGGTAGGATAGATCATAACAATGGAAAACTACATGTTTGCCTGTTACATTTTAAAACTGTACAAATATTTATGGGAAGGTTCTGTAATTAGACTAGAAATCTGCTAATGATAGGATAACAAAAGTCATCTCCCAGCTGTTTCAGAAGGATGATCTATTAAAGGAAGACACTAAAGAAACTTTAAATGTGTTTCTTCTGCTTCAGAGATGTCAGGTCCACATTCAATTTATTAAGTTCTACATGCCTTCGTTGCCAAAAGCAGCACAAGCAAATTCAGTCACAGAAAATAACCCATCTAAATACGTGAGATTTTCTTTGGAATTAGTAATAAAAATTTTTAAAAGTAGTATTCCGATGATTTTTACCAACACACAAAACAAACTGAAACAAAGAAAGAATATATGTGTATTGAAAAGATATCCTGAGCTAATAAAAATATTTCAAGAATAGGGCCATCAGTGTGAGCATCCTAGTTTCATATTGAGATAGCTCTATTCACTGTATTGTTTACAGTCTTCCTGATCAAAAGAGATACTAAAAAGAGTATAAATACACACAAGTGCATTAAACAAATATCCCGAGTTTCCTCAGGTTTTATTACTGCAACTTTCTCACTTCACAAAAAAAATATTTTCATAGTTATTTTGATTAAATAGTGGTATGATGTTTTAAAACATGCTTTCCTTCAAATAAATTCACATTTTAAGATGGAAAAAATCGCTCAATTTTTGCTTCATGATTAACTGGTCCCAGAATTAAAACCAAGAATATTTTCCATTTTCAGACGCACATGATATACAGCTGCTTACCTGTGCTGGGCAAAAATTAAGATATTCACTAATGATTTCTAGCAAGAAATCAGGGTTTAATTTTTCAAAATATTCCACACCAAGAGGAAAACCACGCAAAGATGAAAAGTGAGTATCCAGAACGTCATTCAATAAGGCAATAACTTCTTCTTGTCTCTTATGTTTTTTCATAGCTAGGACTGCATGCAAGAAAGACAATTCCTACAGAATTAAAAAAAAAAAAAAAAAAAGAAAAACCATTCTCCATATTCCAGATACATTCCCTCTGTTACCAATACTACACAACTATTCATGTTAGCCATTTTTTTCTTTATATTTAGGAATTCTATAAGACATTTAGTATGTTCACTGACAATGACATTGATGATTATTATATCAATGGATTCCTTTAATTTGTGCAAGAAGCTCTAAATTTTTCTGAGCTCACAATCCTGGAAATAATTAATATTCCACCCTTCCTAACATTACAAAGTTATTTTCAGAGATAAAGCACTGCAGGAAGGCAATGATGCTTTTGCTCTGCAAGCAAACAGCCTCATGTTGCAAAGTTAAGCAAGACATTAACTTAGATTGACAGGAGGAAAAACTGAAATTCAGATTTAGTGGTACTCCATTAAGAATGCTCTGCTCAAGTGTCTGAAATACAGAACATGAAGTAGCCAGTAGACTAGAATTGAGATTGTAATCTAAGTACTTTATTAAAGAAAGACGTCTCCTACCCCAGATTTCCCAATGGATTGCTGAATTTCATTAAGAAACTCCAACTGCTGCTCTGCATCTTCTAATTTCCCTTGTATTAGCTGACAACGGATAATTCCTGTAACATATTTAAACATTTTATCGCAGATTTGTCTTCCTGGTCAAGCACATGCTTTGGTTTCCAGAATTAACTTTTTCTCTCAATAGTCTCATCATAGAGTAGTAGTATGGGAAGAAAGAATAGATCAAGACTTATGGCAATGCAGATTTTATGTACTTAGAAACACCTAGGATAGATGATACATGATATACTAATATATGCAATGCTATAAAGCAGTTTCATGAGAAGATCTCATCCCTTATATTACAAAGTTTAAAACTAAATCTTAACTGGATCTAGACTAAGTAGAAGTATCATAAAGTTTGGCTTCTGAATTCAGAACAAGATGCAAAATGAAAAAACAAACAAACACACACACCCCCAACTATACAGATGAATGGCTCCTTCACTCTAAATTTTTTGTACTGTTTGAAGTTTCAGATTACAAGGCAATGGCATAGTCAGTGACAAAAAATGCAGGAGAAAAATGTGTGAAGCACGTATGCCATATTTACTCTCCATTTTCTTGACAGCAATTGGACTTCATCAAAAGCATTTTTTTTGTTTCAAAGAATGCAATATATACATCAAAAGTCTCATGTGTTTTGACTTGATCATGTTTGTCAATCTAATTTAGACATGTATGTAGCCATGGACAGCTTGTTCTATCAACCACCCTTGAATTTTTTATTTTTGTAGTGCCTAAAAATTCTCTAGCTCTTAGGCACTACAGAAATAAAATAATAATTTTAAAATACAGCTACATCTCTATCCTTGCCATTACTTTGAGAGTTCTAATTTAAAAGAGTAAAGTTTCACTTTTCAAAAGGAAGACCAAAAGACATATCCAGTGAGGAGAAAATTGCTACAATGAAGACAGTATAACCTGAATGAGGAAGCACTATCCAATGCTCCTGCTCTAATTTTCCTAATAGGAGCAGTAGAAAAACTTGATCAAGAAAACATCATCTGTGTTTTAAGATCCCTAAAAAAAAAGCCAGTTGAAAGTTAAAGAACTTACCAGTTAGAGCAGAAAAACTTGTTTCATCAAGTGTCATAGCAGTCTCGTACCATTTTAAAGCTTCTTTCACTTTTCCTTGTAAAATCATTTGGTAGCCAAGTTCAGTAGCAAATTCTGCGTTGTCAGATGCCAAATCAGATGCTCTTTCAACTAAGGTTTGTGTGTGTTGAAGGATGAGTTGGTTCCGGCCACACTAATGGGAAGAATAATCATTAAACTTTCTCTTCTCAGATTCTCTTGGAAAAACACACTGAATATTGCTGTAGCAGTAGAGACAACAACATCTCATATAAGACTAATACAATCTGCAAGTAATTCTATAAAAATGTGACATTCAAGTGTGCTGGATTCAAACAAATATACGATACCATACAATAAGTTGATAGTTGCTTTGAATACCTCCTTCAAATAACTCTGATAGATACAAAGATTAAAGAAACCCTCAGTTTCAAGGCTACATGATTAACCTGGTCAGTAAAAACATTTTTGGAATTAGATAGCTTAAGTATTGTAAATTATACTGAACGTAAAACTTAAAACATGTAGTTAGCAAAGGCTACCCAAGGTAATCTATTTCAATCATCTGCAATTTTATACTTTTTAGTAGACATTTTAACATCTGTCTACCAGAAAATAAAACAACAATAGCATATATAGATAGTTGTATGCTGCTTAAGGAAAAAAGCATACTCACTGTTCTAGTGAAAGCTAAAGCCATTTTATAGAAGAGCTGCGCATTGCGTGGTTCTAACCTCTCCAGTGCTTTAATAAGGTCTCCCAGTCTTGCTGAAGCCTTGGAGAAAAAGGAATAACATCATAAGTAATAGAAAGAATGAATAGATTAGGACAATTGAAGTTTTCACTAAAAACTAGTCACATATTTTAATACGCAATGATAGCTTGAAAGTTAAACTTAAAAGTTTTCACGGCTAAGAGTTCGATTTATTTTGG
The DNA here is from genome assembly GCF_036013445.1 of Caloenas nicobarica. Classification (NCBI taxonomy): domain Eukaryota; kingdom Metazoa; phylum Chordata; class Aves; order Columbiformes; family Columbidae; genus Caloenas; species Caloenas nicobarica. Next base: position 22,416,841 of record NC_088250.1, on the reverse strand, counting down.
AGTTCCTAGCAAAATGCTTTGGAACAGTAAAGTGACAATAGATTATGTGTCCTCTATACATGCTCTAAAAAAAGTGAGACTTGACCTGAACCTGATGTAACAGAAGAGCCCATAAAGCACGACAGTCTGAGGAATCTGATCTGTCAATCTTGTTTGGCCGTCAGTGTAATACAAACACGCATGCTCAAAATCAAAGCACTTAGAGATGCTCAGATTTTTAACATCACAGCTTCTCAAATGACCTAAGGTATTTTAGACATTTCTAGGCTTACAATAATAACGCCCATGGGGTTTTTTAATATGATTTTAGAAGTAGACACTTGAATCAAGTTTAAAACTCGTCAGCTTGTTTAATTTTTTCCTAGATATGAGGCTTTATCACATGTGACATTTTACCCCAGAATCTTTTGTTTACACACTACCATGGACGGCTTTACTGAATGGGAGTCTGCAGTTGTTACTGTTTCTGCGTATTTCCTATGATTGTGCATAAGTAAGACTTAAATTTGATTATAAATAAACTAATGACTAAAGATTTCTATGCAATAACTAAAAATGTGTTAACCTAATATAGCTTTTCCTCTAGAACTTGAAAAAAAACACTGAAAAGACTTTACTTCTGCTAAGTCTCCACTTAATTTATACCAGCATTTTTACATAATGAGGAAGAGATATTTAAAAATATTTAATGATTTTTTTGCAACAATTTAGATGATTTATTTTAAAATTTCCTGAAAAATGGCACAAGCAACATATGTACAAAATACATGCATACGTCCTTGTGCAGAAAAGCATCTTGGGAGCAGAAAGAAAAGTCAGAGAATTCTTTGAGCTAAAAAAACCCCAGTAACTGTCAAAAAAAAAAAAAGTGAACAGGTTATACAACCTAACATCACAGATTAAGTGGCTATGACCCCCTTCCAAAAATTTATCACTACAAAACCTCATTATTTCCCTTATTTCAATTAATAAAATACTTAAATGAATGGAAGACTTATGATAACTTATGAATTTATCAAAACAGCATTTAAACAATAAGAGTTTGCTTTGATGATTCAAAGCAACATGATGCAATTAACTCTCCAGAGGAGACTTCTGTTTGTCTTGACTCCCGCTCTCTGGAACAATGGAGCTAAAAATTTATGTTTCCCTTGGCATCCAGAAAACACCCCAACAATAAGCTAGAGCAGCCATTTGAGTCAGAATAAGTGAATATGCATTTTCCTGCATCTTAGTGTGGCATGCGACCAAAGTATATGAGTTGAAGACATAGAGACAGTGCATGTAGCATCTAGTCCCTACAAAAGCTGTTATGCTCAGTCTGCTAATAAAGAGACTCACCTCAGATATATTTCCTTCCCTGCACAAATAATGCAGAGCCTCCATTCTTATGGCTTCTAAATTGCAGGCATCTTTCTGCAATAGTCTAAAGCCAAACAAAAAGTGAAAGTAAAGAAACCAAAACAAAACCTTTGCTCAATCATCTGTTTTATCCTAAGAGGGGAACAAAATAACTTGTATTGCACAGTCACTTTAAGTTTTAGCTCTCAACTGAAAGCACAGCTTTGTTACTTTTTGCCTATCTCTGAAAGGTACTCTTCCAGCCAAAATGGATTCACATATTGATGTAGCATCCTCACAGAATTGCAAGGTTTGACTCTAATAAAACTTAATTTAGTTTAAATGTATTTTTAGAACAGATTTAACTAATTGAAATTCATTTAAAAAAAATGGAAACCTATCTACTTTTGTTTCAAACTCTTCTTACAGTGTAAACATGACAAGAACACAATTAGTGGTGTGCTACTTCATACTCAACCTGTGTGCTGTTTCAACTGCCTGCTCCCAGTCCTGCAGGGCTAGTTGTAGCTTCATTTTCTTTATGAAAGCAGGAATGAAGTTTGGAAAGTTTGCAATTATCTGGTTCACAGTTTCCAGAGCTCCTGAATAATTCTGTCGGACCTCGAAATACTGTGCCTAATGGAAGGAAGAGAAGTCACGTCAAAAGCCTGTACACTCACATAGGTTCTTTCATACAGAAACTAGGAAAAAGAGCTAGCGAGAGAAAAATCTTTCTTGAAGTAACAGTTTTACTTCACCATCAACCACAACTAGAGACACTGCAACAATCAAACAGCATAAGATGGTTTGTAAAACCTTGTGTGTGGTGGGCACTCTATAACAATGGTAAATGTAACCGACTAGTAGCTTGGAAATGCTGCAAGCAAGAAAAAGAGATGTAGATGAAGAGAAAAATTGTCTTATTAGGTTTCAAATAACTTTGCATAAAGCATCTCACAGTTTTAGGCTATTGAACACAACTCGCAGATTAAACATTTTTTTCAAGCCTTGAGGTGTGTACCATCTAAAAATCCACACTCAGTAACTCACTGTTCTTGTTGCCAGAATTAACGATTTTTTAATTGTAAAGCAATTTACAAAGTACTCCAAATGCAAAACTGCTTCAGAAGTATCAGGTATCACAGTTTCAAATGAATTTGAGTAGAAATGAACTTAGGGCTTAAATTCTCTATTTTGCTTTGATGCTTAAAATTTCCTTATCATATTCCAGGTTACTGTGTGCATGCCATTTTATTTCCTATTTTTGCAATAGGAACGGACCAAACATAGTCATTTCTGAGAGTTAATTTCTTAAGCTGCAGCCAGAGAGCTGTCTAAAATCTAATTGCAGTAACTAAATTTGAGATATACTGGTAATTGAGCTAACAGTCCACACACAGCCAAGCACACATGCCAAACCAAATGCCACTGTGCACACTCTCCTGAACTTTAGCCTTCTTATTTGCATTGAACAATTCTTCTCTGCATTTAGCTTTAGAATATTAAACAAACATTATATTAATAAGTAACAATGGCTGTGATATAAATTAGTAGTATACCCTGAAACAGACAAATGTGTACAGAAAACAATTCATACCATTCCTTTAACAAAATAAAATCAAGACAAACACTTGAAACAGACTAATGACAATTAAAAGAGTGTTAGCAATATTCACAGATGATCACACTACAGTGTGTCATGAAGTAAACGTACTTTACCAAGCAGAGCAAACACATCATTGCCTTCCTGCAGTGCTTCATCAAAGTATTTTACAGCTTTTTTAATGTGAGTTTCTTTCCCACAGGTGACGTCAAGCCATGCCTTCAAAATCAAACCCTGTTAAAAAAATATAAACTGAAATTCTTCACTAACTAGGTAGTAAAAAGTAATGTATACTAGATACAGTGGTAAATAGAAATAACCTAAAAATAAAGTAAGACTTAAAGTATCTATTTTTAACTAGTTAAAATAGATATTTCAAATTATAACCAGTCTACAGAATAACCTCAAATATTAGTAATTCACGCCAGCATTAAATTAAACAAATAATATATTTTCTTACAGGATTAAAAAAGAAAAACAAACCAACAGTGGACCAAAACGATAGTAACATGCTCAGCAGACAGAACTAAACCTCACAGGATTGCATAAGACAGTAAGAATATTTTCTGCAAACATTTCTGCAGAATATTTTCTTAAGATTTTGTTTAGATGAGACACTGAGACATGTGGGGTGCTGAAAAAGGAGAGAAGCTTTTTTCCTTCTACTGTCTGTTAAAAAGAAATACCTGTATGTGAAGGGAAAGATCTGAAGTTTCAACAGTATTACCAAAAAAAAAAAAACACGGTACTTTGAAATCTGCCTTTTCATTGAAGTAATTATTATTTTCTTATGTGTTCCAGACATATAATTATAGCTTAACTAAATCAAATGTATTTTGAAGTGCTGGATTACTTAACCAAATTATAATTGCCATCAAAGCAAAAATTCAAACTATAAAATATCAATAGGTCTTTTGTAACATAAAATTACACAAGCGAGTCATGTATTTAAGACTCAAAGGTTAGTAGAAGAGCCATATTTTGTAATGGCTAACAATCAGGCCTGAATTCATATTCCCAAGTATTTAAAAAAACAATGGGGGGTATTTCACTTCTATACAAGGAGTACATATAGTATCTTATCAAAATGAACTCTATACACTTGGCAAATCATATTCCATTGAGTTTAAGCACCCCAAACACCTCCCAAAAATTTGAAGTTCACATAACTTTCTATTGTCAAACTAGGAAAAGGCATAAGCAACCTTAGAAAAAAAGGAAAACTACTTGTTTTCTATATACATTTAAATTCTATGTGCGTGTCCCTCTGTAAAAATAAATAAATAAATAGTTATTTCAAATCCATCGAAAACTTCAGCTGGAAATATTTCCTACTAAGTGACATTCCCAAACAGTGCCTCTTAAAAACAAAAACAAATAAAAACCAGCCACTATGGTTTCGTCATAAATACTGCTATTTTACCAAAATGGCATATCTTTTTAGAAATTAATGTGTTAATGCCTCATGATGTCCTTAACTATTCCTTCATTAGTAACAATTAGCCAATAATTAAAAATGACTACCAATTTTAATTAATAATCACTGATAGTTCAAAAACTAAGTCATTACTTAAATCCATAATGTAATTTCAGAAAATAATGTTTAGAATAGCTGCAGATTTCTAACTCACGTAATATCACATAAACCATAAAACCATAGATTATAAATTGAGCAATGTACTGAACCACACAGAGGAACAATTCAGAAACATTTGTGTTTAATACTAATGTCATAGGAAACAATTATGCACTTAAACAGTTCTGCCTTGAAGACAGCTAACTACACCAAAAAAAAAAAAAAGTTTTTTTTTTCCTCTCCCTGAATTGAAGCTGATACCTCCTTTAAAAAATAACACAAAGTTTTCACAAACCTCTTTAAAGATTTTAGTGGATTTCGATATCTGTATATAAATGCAGAATACATTGCTATATACAACACTTATACAGATTTCAAAATAAATTACATTCAGTAAAACCCTCAGCAAATTTTCTCTTTAGCAGCTGCTGAAAATTAAAATCCCCAATCCTCTGGGTATTTTTGAATCTTTGGATTCAAAACAGACTTCTCCCTCTAGTGCAAGAATCACACTTAGTTTTTTGGTAGGAATTATGATGCTCAGTATCAAGTAGCAAAATTGGCATAACTACATATTATTTCCATCGGTCAATGCAGACCTCTCATTTATTACGTGAAAATGAATACTGAGCAGACAAAAAAAAATCATTACATGAATTCTACTCTGGCCTGTCAAATGAATTTATGACATCAAGAAAGTATTGACACACAAAACAGTTAATGGAAACCTCTGAACAGTATTGGTGCAATAAGCCTAGCTTCACTGTATACGTGGTCCTATTAATATTTTACATAGGAAAAAAAGTTACCTCTTTGCTACCACCAGAAACTTTGATCATTCTATCAACATATTCACGGGCTTTGTCCTCGCGACCAAGATGCCACAAAAATAAGCCAGCGAAGTACAGAGCCTGCTGTCCTGCTGTTTTACGTTGCTCCTTCAGTTTTGCATCCAACTCTAGAATAGCATCTCGATCTGAAAAGGTTTTGTTCAGAGTTTTTGTTGATCACATCTCAAAATATTACAGATGAGCAGCATGTAAGCCAAGGGCTTCCAAAGCAAACGTTGTTTTTGTATAATACATCGATAAACACACAGGCAATCTGGTACAGACATTAAAGACTTAAGAGAGTTGCTATTAACATGGTCACTTGTGCAATAATCCTGCGGTTTGTTAAACCTTAGATTTGTAGCAGAGACTACTGCCACATAAACGGAAACTGGACAATAACGTTCACATTTATACCAGTGTCTGCCAAATAAGTAAAAAGTCAACTGTAGAGCACCCTAAAATGCTGAATCCAAGATGATTTAGCTCCAGAATCCCTGGAAAATGTGTGATGGATTTCTTAACACTAAAATTTACTTTCTTACATCCTCGTTGTTATTGTCAGTTGCTCTCATCAGGTTAATCCCCTATAGAAATTTACTTTGGTGTCTGGGACTTACTGCCAAATATTTTCTTTTACCCTCATTTATTTCTGGTCCTCTTTTAGGAGCCATTAAAAACAAATGTTTGACTCTTACTCCCATGACTTCGTCAGAGTCTTGAAATGCATGATAATTTTGCTATCCTACAGTATTAATCCTCAGGGACTCAATTAAGAGCGATGTCACTAGTCAGAACCGTTTCACATCATACCACCTAACGAAACTGTCAGTATCAGTTATAAATCTGCACAGCTAGGAAGATACAATGGCAATAGTTTAATGACAACACAGTTTACCTGATAAACCAATTCTTAGCGAAATAACCTGGGTTTAGATTGGAGAAAGGAATACCAATGTTCACAAAATTCTTTTCTCCCTTTGTAAGATCTGGGTAACTTGAAAGACAGAAAAGGTGTGGCTTTAATGACTTCCTAAATTGCACTTCTGCTCAAAAGTACCAATATCAGATAAGAGTGAACAACAACCACAAGAAGCTTGATTCAACTCTTCTTTTTTTTTTTTTTTTTTTTTTCCATAAAAGACTTTCCATCATGGTGGGCAAGTCGATTTTTTTAGTGTTTTATTTTAACGTTCAGTCTTACTCTTCACAGTTCTGTGTTTTGGTATTTTTGTTTACAATTGCGATAAGTGTCACTCAATTCAGTCCTAGATACTATGTCAAATGCAAAGCTGGAGTATACCTTTTTAAATTAGGCAGAATTGGTCTACAGCTCTCAGATCTTCAAACAGCTGTTTAAGACATGAAGCAATATTGTTTTAACAAGCATACCTGGATTAGGGCTCTTTTTATGAGCATAAATCAGAGCCATTATCGTGCAAAGTGACACGTCCTGTTTGTTTTTGATAGACTCCAACTGTCGAATGCCATCTTGGATGTCACCTAGTGAAGACAAGTGCAGAACAGGCTTTAACATTTTTCAAGACAGAGAACATCTGCATCAGACCTCAATCCAACTTAAGTTTTCCCATTTTTTCTTTCATGTTTTTGATAACAGATCCTTTATAACTTGCTTCATTATTCACACATCCATTTTCACTTGTTTATGCAAGTCTTTCAAACACCCACAAGAAAGAAAAAAATCATCTCAATGCAGAGAACTTGAAAAGAATTATGTGCTAGTTCTGTCAACTGCCATAAAGATGAAAATCATCTTTATGATTTGTTTCATACAGGGCACTGAGCAGGTCTTGTTGCTCCTGTTTCTTTACATAGCCAGGATTGTCTTACTTGTCTGAATCTTTTGAACATCAAAAGAAGAGACACTATCTTGAAAAACAGGACTGTATGATTGTAAAACAAAAAAAGTTAGGCAGCTTGGGCACAGATACAACACCTCAAATTCTTTCAAATCCTTCCCAGCCCCTGCCTCAGCCCTCCCCCACTTTGGGTTACTTGTTAGTATTCTGTGACATCCTTGAAATACAGATTTAGCCAAATAAACTTCTCAAACCGATTTTATGTATACAAATATCCTCCCAATAGGCATTAGCTGACATCTCATTTGAGGGAGAGGGATACAACAAAGTTACATACAGCTGCATTGAAAGGAAGAGATATTAGCTGGAACGAGAAAAGGTATCTTTGTTATACAATGCAATGGGCTCAAATTCCCTTCAAAAACCTCCCTATTTCTCATTTCATCATTACGCAGTCTAGATCAGTTCCATTCAAATTGGCAGGGGGATTATAGATCATGAAACAATAGTAATCTTCTCAACGTGGAAAGCATTCAGGTCCATAACATGACTTTCTTTCTGTGTGGCAGGCTAAGGACAATTTTGTGAGGCAGGGAAGCGCCGCGTTTCGGAGCGGGGCCCAGGGCCAGCTCCCACCGCCGCCCCCAGCCCCCGTTACCTGCCCTCAGGGCGCCGTAGGCCCGGTAGAACAGGAACACGGGATCGCTGCCCAGCCGCCTCAGCGCCTCCTCCGCCGCCGCCCGGAGGTGCTGGAAGTGGCCTTCTTGGCAGTAGTAGTTGAGCAGCGCCTGCGGGAAAGGCGGGCGCCGTTCACTGCTGCGAACGCTTCAGCCCGGGACGGCCGGAGGCAGCGCCGACCGTCTCGGACCGGCCCCGTCTGGCCGCTCGCCCTCCTCCCCAGGCTCCACCGCCCCCTCCTGCGGCTCGTCGCCCTCCCGCCCGCCGCCCCCAGGCCCTGCGGGGCCCCACACCCGCGGAGAGGCCCGGGGCGGGTCGGCGCCCGGCGGCGGCACCCACCTGCTGCCCCTCGGCGTCCATCGTTGCTACCCGGCGCCGCTGAGGGGGCCTCCGGAAGGGCGGCGGAGAGCCCGGCAGCACGCTGCCATTGGCTGGCCAGCTGCAGCGCCCACAGCCATTGGCTTGGAGGAAAGGAGGCGGGAGAAACACGGGAAGAAAAACTCGTGGAAAACGCCGGAACGTGTCTGGCCACCTATTGGGCTCCGGGGGGATGAGGGCGGGACCAGCCGGACGCGAGGACCCGAACCACGGGGCGCGCGCGGGCGGTGCCGGCTCGGGGTGTGGCGCCCCCTGTCGGCGGGGACTGGCGGTTTCGCCCGCCTCCCCTCGGGTGCGTCAGTGCCTGAACGCCGGATGGAAACGTCGGCAATTTGCTTTCTCTTCTTGCTTTTTTTTTTGGCTGGATGTACGACTGAGTGGCCCACACTCCCTGTGTTTCATTTTGTATCTCCAATACTGAGCACCTCAGGTTATGTGAAGCTTCATTGTAGAAATTAAACAGCAATGGGGTAAAAGCAAATACAGAAAGTTGCCTGCCTGCCTCCCTCAAAATTCGGATTTTCCCCTGGAGGTGAAAGCATTCTCAGTCACCATTTCTAGGCGCCAGAAACAAGAACCCATTGCCAAGTAACGTTGCTCCAGAAGGGTTGTGGTGTTGGTCCCACATGAACAGCACCAGTAATGCCATTCAGCGCAGGGAGACAAACCCATCCTGTCTGTTATTCCTGTCAGTTTGTGGATAATTTACATGCTTTTTAAGCTTACCTGTTAAGAGCAGGCACAGACAAATTGCTTATAAACTGGTTTTATACTAAATTCAGTATTCACCTGAGCGTTTTCATTGGAAGTTGTAGAGGAATGCATGTGAGCGTATAAAATGAACATTTTCAGAAATTCACTGAAGCAGCTGATCAGGAAGAACCGACAGACCCGCTTCCCAGCTGCATTTGCGCTTTTCCGTATCAGTATCCACAAATGATAGGTTCTAGGAATGTGGTGGTTCCAGGGAGATTCTTAGAAATTTCTGAGGAAAAGACCAATGGCTATTCACTCCAACGCTGATTCACCTTTTTCAGAAATTCACTTGAATACGAGATGTTCTGTAGCCATTTGTGAATAGTAAGTAGCAAAAATAAACTGGTTCGCATAATCCAAGTTGGGGAATGTCATGTATCTAGTACCATTTTCAATCCTCATTTTTTTCTTGTTAATCTCTTGAATGGCCCATTCTCGATCCTGCAAAAGCTCTGAGCCTCCTGGGACACGCTCCGGGCAGCTCCGGTGTTGGACAGTCGAGCGTCCCGCTGCACGGAGCTGCTGCACGGACTCCGGGCAGTGCTACTGATACTCACAGAATCATCACCTGGTTGGTGACTAATGAGCAAGTCCCAAGGATTTGCTTACACGGAAAAATGGTATAGCTGGCTGTAAAGGTTTTCAGTATCCTCTCATTCTGTGGTTTTAAAAGCATACCTTTTTTATATTCAAGACAGATAATAAAGACAAAAGGAACATACAATAAAAAATGTAATCTTTATTATTTTGGCGCATTAATAATGTTGTTTAGCGTCAGTTAGGGTAATAGTAGCATTTTCCTGCATGCAGTTCACTAATACATTGGTCAATAATTTTAATAAAAGTAATCTATATTTAATTTTCCTGTGTAAGAAACATAAAATGTCCTGATGTGTTGGATTGTACAATTTTGCTACTTTCTCTTTGTGAAAAAATATTGTGGACCCAAGATAACATTAGTTCTAGTGCAGCATGAATAAAAAAAACTATGTGAGTAAATATGAGAAAAAATTAAGGACTTTGTGAAACAAAGGTCGTATCTGAAAACCAATGATGCAGGCACTGCTTAGACATTCATTTTGAACTTTACACCATTTCCCAACTGCAAAAACAAATTATGAACTTATTTCACAGAATGTAATGATACGTTTGCAAATATTGTAAAACATCAGAACATACAACTATCCATTCTTTTAGTTATCTTGTTCTCTGGAGTTCTTGTCTGAAAAGGTGCTATGGACAGAAAGTAATAAAATGGTGTGACATCAACCTGAAGATAAAATTCAGTTCTTGTTTTATGTACATAATGCTGAAAAATAAAATAAAATGATTTTTACAGTATTTATATTTGCTTATAAAATTCTAACATTATTTTCAACAGGTTTAGTAGTTTTCAACATGACTGTACAGTTTGGATATACACTATATGCTTCTCACTGAAAACTAAAAAATGTAAAATAAATAAGCTCCTAAGTATTGCTTAATGGTGTGGTGGAATGAGGTCTTGTTGAGTAGTTTATTTCATTTAGCTCTGATGTATGGCTTCCCATATTTAAGAATCCTGGACAGTCAAAGGAACAGAAGCATAGGCAATATAAACATGCACCGATAGCATCCAAACTATCTATAATGGTAGATAATAGGTAATTTTACCTGTTGAACACTTGCACACTACACTTATTGTGGTACATATTTGATGCAATAAATGTGCTTAGGTCATTATCTGTTTGCTCAAACATGCACCACAGGTTAAAAATTACTATTTACATAGCAGAGGGCTTTTCATTAACATGTACAACAACCACCTTACTGAGAGCTGAAGATGGCTAAACAATACTGCAGGATAAAGCAGAACAACTGGATCAATGGCTCCTTTTGATCAATTTGGAGGGCTGAGGCAGATTCATTTAGTATTTGTATGCAGAAATGCACTTGACAAAGACAAAATCTAGGACTCCAGAGCTAGAAGGAAGTTTGCACTTTCTGAAACTTAATGGTCTGTGCAAAAAATAAACTGTCTCTACTGTTGCTGTGAGTTATAGGGGACTTTACAGGCATTTCAAGACTTGTTTGGGCGTGATACAACGTGAGTACATTAATTAAGCACCTCAATATCTGTTATGCCTTTCCAGAAACACCACACTAAAAAAATCTGTTGTTCTTTATGACTTAATGTTATTTTCATGCATGATCTATAAGTGCAGCATGCCTTCATGCAAAACATTTCTGTGTGTATATTAGTTGGGCATTAGAACACGTGTCCCTTGTACCTGTAAAGACGTACTTCATCCCTGCCCCAACAGAAGCCCCATTTACAAAAATAGTCACATGTAATAAACATATGAATAAAAATAAGATGAACCCACTAACACAGGTTTTGTAAAAATATGATGTGTGTGGCAGTTGAAATGCAAACAGTGGATACAGTTACCATATTGTTTTATTCTGAACACACAACGGCGCGGTTTGCACCCCTTTTCACTGGTCCCTACAGTCTGAGTAGCCATTCTGTCTCTCCTCTTCAGCAGTGTCAGCTGGTAGTGAGAACAGTAACCTCCTGTCAAGGTTGTTTCCCCATATCACAGTCACAGTCACTGACAAGGGGTCACTGTCTTTAAATAGGCACTGACCTTTAATGTACAGTATATTTGTAAAAACTGTCAGTTTGGCATAGACCTCCAGCAGGAGTCCTGTTGACACAAACACATGATCCTTACAGGCCGTGAACTATTATGCACATAGATGATTTCGCTTGCTATTTGCTTTTATTTCTGAACATCTTTACCTTCCTTTTCATGCTTTTCTTTGACTGGCCTTGTTACACGATCATAAGAAGGTGGACAAAGTGCTGTTGATGCGGTTACATCAGTTTTCTCTGTAAATGAGTTTTCATTTAACTTGTCAAGAAGGATTTCATCCTTCACACCCAGACCAGCCCCTCCTTCAGTTTTGTTTTTGTTATAGATAAAGGAAGCTTGTTTTACTGTTCGTTTTAAAAGGTGACGTCTATAAGCCCGTTGAATAATGACAGCGGATACTTCCTCCTGTTTTCGTTTTAATGTAGTTGTAATTGGTTCATAGGAAGCTTTTGAAGGATTGGATGCCATAAACCGATCTTCCATCTGTATTCTGAGGGCATCCATCTCCCCGCTTTCCCCCAAAACACGCTTTGTGAAAGCAAACAAGATGTCAAGGCAGTGAATTCTGTCACCGCTCACCATGGGCAGATCCATCGCAATAAGCTGGACTTTGTTGGGTTTGGGTAGATGAAGAGGAGGCTCAAGTGCTGCTGCAAAATCAGACAATTTCTCAAATTCCATAAATTGTGTTGCATCAGGATCAAACTTCTCCCAGACTTCATAGAACATCTCAAAGTCATCCTCGCTCAAGGGTTCAGCACTTTCTTCAGTAGCAACACCAAAGTTCTCCAGAATCACAGCAATGTACATGTTCACCACTACCAGAAATGAGATGATAATGTAGCTGACAAAGAAGAAAATCCCAACAGAAGGGTTGCCGCAGTCGCCTTTCACAGAGCTCCCTGGATGAGCTTTATTAGGATCACAGTCTGGCTCCCCACTGTTAAGAATTGGGGCAAGCAAACCATCCCAGCCAGCAGATGTGGTAATTTGAAACAGGCAGATCATGCTGTTGCCAAACGTTTCAAAGTTGAACATGTCATCTATACCAGCTTCCCTCTTAACATAGGCAAAGTTGGACATGCCAAATATCGCATAGATAAACATGACCAGGAACAGCAGCAGCCCAATGTTGAACAGAGCAGGAAGAGACATCATCAAAGCAAAAAGCAGAGTGCGGATTCCCTTAGCGCCTTTAATGAGACGCAGGATTCGACCGATTCTGGCAAGTCGGATGACTCTGAACAGTGTGGGGGACACAAAATATTTCTCAATCATCTCAGCTAAGAACATACCTAAAACAGAAAAAGAAAAAAACAAGATACATTACCACTTAATATCATAGTAGAAATTTTGAAAAATCATTTGAAAATTGGTGGTTCTATGTAGCAATTAAAGATATTCTCTAGATTCCACTTGCATTATTTCTGTTATACCAGTTATACTTAATTTTTGCAGGTGCAATATATGTTGAATGATCATAACAGTTTTGATGGTTGGATTAGGTAAATTAGACAAAATAAAAAGTTGCATGACTTAGTTGTAAACCTTGCAGTGGCAAAAGCTAACCATATAGCTTTATTTGAGTAAAAGTTCACCTTATATTCATTTTACCTTCTTTTTAGTTTAATAAACAAGACTTACCTACTATCGAGAGAATAACAACTACAAAATCAAAAATGTTCCAGCCTATAGTGAAGTAGTAATGGCGAAGTGAAATTAATTTCAGGACACATTCTCCAGTGAAAAGGACAATGAACACCAGGTTTATCCAGTATAAAATATTTTCCATTTCTTTACTCTGGTCATCGGTTTCTACCATCATGGTAACCATGTTAAGACAAATAAGAATCATGATGCTGATGTCAAATACTTGTTGTGTCACAAAATCAAAGACCATGCCTTGGAATTTGTTCTGAGGAGAAAAGAAAAGAAGAAACATCCAATACAACTGTAATTGTTTTCTTGCAAGAAGTAGAAAAATACATGCAGTAAGGCAAATGGGACTTCAATAGAAATGTAACTAGTGACCTTAAGCAGTCAAATTAAAATGAATACAACAGCTTAGTTCGGCCTCCTTTGTTTGTGTATTCATACGTAAAACAGTTGCAAGGGAAAAATATTCTACTGTGTTTTCATTTTCCATTTTTGCTGACTGATACACTAGTTAATGATAATTTTCACATGGGCATATTTCTGCTCTCTATATATCAATAAAAATGGAACTGTTCATAAATAGCTATTAGTCTGATGTATATAAATGATTTTACCCCTGGTCTTGGTATAGGTTTTTGTGGTTTTTTGGATCCCAGCTTTTTCATTGCATTGTAATATTTCTTCTGCTCTTCTGTCATAAATATGTCTTGACCTCCAAAGTAAAAACATGAAATCAAAACTGGTTATAACCACATTTATACGCAGTATTGAAAAAAACTCTTAAAAAGAAATGTGATGTGTTTATTTATTTCATGAAAATCAGGCTAACTGAATTGGCGAAAACCTCTTAGCTGTCAAATGCAGCTGTCTGAAATCTAAGCATTTAGTCCAGAAGTTGTCTGGACTTCCAGTACTGCATCTCACAAAAACCAGAAACGCAGCATTCTTCTGCAGTTATTTTCCTTGAGCTGCAAGAAAACCTTTTCAGTACCTCTTTTGTTTTATAGGAAGAGATACAGTAAACAGCATCTGAGACAAGCTCAAATAGTCTGGGCTGCTCAGTACAGTCACTTCTGAACTGCGATTTTAGTGCAACAAAGGAAGGAGACAAAGTCAAGTTTTCTGTACAAGAATGTGTTAGTGCTTTACATATCTCTCATTTAGCAATCACAACAGCAGCATTGGGACTCAAACTCTTCAAGATTTTTGAGAGATGGATTATCAGACTTTGGAGAACAAAGCCAAAGATTGAAGCACTCTCGATATTGTTAACAGCAAAATGGTCTAAGTCTTTTATCTTTTTTAGCTTTCATGTTCAATGAAGTTCTGATTGGCAAAAGTCAGAACTGGCCTTTGGAGTCTGACAGGGAAGATAAAGAGAGAATTATAGGTCTTTCATGGCAACCTAACCAAAATCCACTGCCCATAATAGCTTTCTCATAGAGACAGCTTGAATGAAAACCCATCAGACTCTACACACCTCTTGAAGTAAATTTTTCCTGGATAAAAGATACTTGCAGACATCTGATTCCAGGAATGTCTACAAACACATAGGACTTGGATGCAACCCTTTTGTGGATGTTTGGGAAGCCTGAAGAGATGGGAATGGATGCACCATACACTGGACAGGCTCCCTAACCATATACCTCTAGGCCTTAAGCATGTATGGCTTCCAAAAATCTTACTTAGCATCTCTCATTAGTAACATAAACCCACAGAAAGACTACTAAGGTAAAATTACACTAGTAATTCATAGCTGCTTTTGTCCTTTAGCTTTCATTACCTTATCTATTTACAGAAAATAATTTTAAAGATGAGCATGTGATACTCAGACCATCTATACCAGTGAGATTATCTACATCTACACAATGAAACAATTAAGAAAGGCCATGAAATAGCTACAAACTGCTCCTGTTCTGTATAATTTCAGATCCTTTAGTGGCAGAAAACTTGAACACCGGGATCATTAAAGCAGCATCTGTAGTAGTGTGACGAAAGAATGCTTTATTTTTCATAACCAGGTAGATATTTTCGTGTGTGTGCTGAGAGAATCACTACAAATCATGAAGGAAAAAAGCCCAAGAAATTATAAATGCTTTAATGTACAGGCCTAAGTTAGGCGTTTGATCATGTAAGGAGATTTCATGCAGTTTAGGCATGGAAAAGCAGATGACTTGAGGAAGACTAAACAGGACATTGAATGCAGACGGGTCTGTGATGTTAATACATACTACATCTTGATGAGATTTTATATGCTAATATATTTCAGCTTTTTCAATTTTGAACAAACGTTGTGTGTACATTCCATATGTCATGCACTTGCAAAAAATGCAATATTTTAGAATATCTTTAGAAGAGAAATAAAACAATACTTATCTTCTTTTTTTGCTGATTGAAGTTATCAATAATGACACCAATGAACAGGTTCAGGGTGAAAAAAGAACCAAAAATGATAAAGATGACAAAATACAAATACATGTACAGGTTGTCTTCATACTTGGGTTGCTGTAATATCTAAGGAAAAAAAAAAGTGGAAGGTCTCATGTGATTATTTCAACTGAACAAGTTGCAACCTAGGGCAAAATATCCTTAATATTTTTTGTCTGGACAATACTCCTGTCACCTATTTCAATGTATTTTGTCTGTTCCATCTATGACTGACAACATCTGACAGTTCTACACAATCCGTTACAGCAGAGTCTCATATTAGTTAATTTTTGTTTCATTGTATTGTATGAATATTGTTTTTTGAAGATACAGAAATACACACTTGTTGATAGATTGACCTCAAGGAAAAAAAAATATAATTTAGAAATATTTGCAGTACTTACATCTCTTGAGTCAATAGCTGCATACATAATATCCATCCAGCCTTTAAATGTAGCCTGTAAACAGTACACACCTGTTTAAGCATAGAGCTTGAAAACAATTCATGTAGTTATTTCAGCAACTGAGTACAGCACCAGAAATAATTCGCATAACATGAGGTTTTAGATAATTTTGTCTCTTTTTTTCACAGCTGCTCATTGGCTACATTGCTGTGCATTCCTGTTGTCTCTATATGAACACTTTAAGCAGTAAGTGTAATTAACTTATTTCTAATTATCACAAATAATAAAATGCAGTGTCTAAATGTTCAACAAACCTTGTCAAACTGCAAAGGCTATGTACAGCTGGGAAATAGTTTTATGGAATGAGTTGCCACCACTGAAGACTGATGTGGAGTCCCTCTCAAATCAGTCAGAGAGGTGGCAACCAAAGGGAAGAAGAACTTGGATCAGCTCAGAAAACGTATTTTCCTATCAATTCCAATTCTAATTTTTCTCTACTTGGAAAGACTTTACTTGATTTAGGAACTCTATTTTCACTTTAAATATACTGTATTGTGTTTTACAAAGGTTAGATCCCTCAGATATGTTTTGAAATAAACTGGTAAGAAAAGGATGCGTTTTATGTGGATCAAAGACTTAATAAGCCTCATAGGTGGCAGTATTTACTGAATTTTTATAGCTATTTCCTCTGCCCAAAATCTGTAAATGATAATATTTGACAGAGAGGTGTAGATATCTTTATCTGAGTTCAAAACAGAAAGCAGTTTTCTCTGTTGTAGAAATAAGTTCTCTTTTGACTAGGCAACACCTGCAAGTAGAAATCACTCAGTTTTTAATCCAGTTGTGCCCAGAATAAAACAAAGAAGTGAGAGAATTCTTTGCCATTTAATTCCTATTATAATTCTGCTAAACAAGGCCGCAAACCATCAGTTCCTTCATATTCCTTGCCATAGAGATCAGCTGCAGAAACAAGTTGGGAATGGAACGCTCTTCATCCGTGGTTAGTTCTGTATCTCCCTCATCTTGAGGCTTCATTTCTAGTGGAGGTTTCAAAAAGGCTTCGCTTATGCAGCATACAAAGCAGCTGGCATTGTCCTTAAAGGAAAAGGGTCCCCTGAACTTTTGAGACAGTGGAATACGAAAAAGAGCTGATTATCCTGAGATGCAAATCCAGTATGCAACAACTTTCGCATCTGGGGGCCAACACAGAAAATACAAAATTCTAGGAACTTACAGTATGATGATGAAATCAAAGTACAGTATCAGAGGACCAATAAATCTGAAACAAGTAGAAGTCTCAGCTGAAGAATTTGAAGTGGAATATTTGGACTGCAAGGGATTAGGAGAGGTAGGATCAGCTTTATTTATGTAATTCTTAATATATGTTTAACCTGTTCTCAAAGACTTTAAAGATGGACACTCCACAACCTCATAAAAATATATATTCCATCACTCATCTTTATTTTTTCCTGATATCTAAATCCTTCTGTTGCTGTTTAAGAGTGTCACTTGTCATAATCGTTACATACCTGGAGAACTGAGTACTAATCATCCTTTGTGTAGCACTTTTTACTTATTTGGAAACTGTTGCTGCCTTTCTTCATTAGGCTGTGATCACTGTTTCTTCAATTTTCCACGCAGATCCTGTTTTCCAGAACTCTGGTCATTCTCATTATTTTCCTCTGAGCTCTCTTCCACTAGTTCATCTCTTGAAATGGTAACCAAAACTGGACTCAGTATTTCTGCTGAGGTCTTAGAAGGTCTAAATAGGGCAGGATGACTATCTCATGTCTTACAGGCGCTATTTTTGTTTGTCTTGATACATTATTTGCATTTTTTTGAATGTCATAACTTAGGTTGAAATCAGCATTTCAACCTGTAACACTAAATGCAAATCATGGGCATACTTTTACATCAGAAAGATGATACAAAGGATGGTTCTCCTGCAAAGTGTGTGCTGTTGCCTCAGATTCAGACACACGATGATCCTTGTATATCATCCTCCAGGCAAAGCGGAATTATTGTTTTTTGTAAATTTACTGGTGTAGCCTAGACTAATTAGACTGAATGGAAAAAAAAACCCAGACTAATTTAAAAATATTAAGCTTCACCATCATCAGTAAAGGACTCCATTATAAATAGACAGTACCTTTCAGCTAGCACTAGGAAAAAGAGTTGAAGAACTGAGCTGCTTGTTATTATTATTAAAAAGGAAAATTGAAGAGTATGAGAGTGGAAAAATATAACATTTTACTATCTTGCAGTTCAAAATACCTAAAGTAAAATATCTGTTTTCCACAGTGAATTTAACAAAATCATAAGATATTACCATTCTTGAAGAAATGAAGTAAAAAATCCCCAAACCTAATTAAAATTAAGTAATTGTAATAATAAAAATGTTCCCTCATCATACTATTTGTTTTATTCTAAATCTCTTCTGAAAATCGGTAAGAATCAGTGAATACAACCATCATTATGCAAACCCCTTTACACCAGTTGAGAACTTATCTGCAAGAAAACGGATTCTTAATTCCCAAAGCAGAAGCATCAGTTCAGTAGGAGAACTTGTAATTTTAAAATATGTTGCTTGAACAATAGCAAGCAATGGAACTGGAGGTTCAGTGTCAAGGCATCACATTTGGTGAAAGAATGTTATTTCTACTGCATTCAGTAGAAGCTTAGGCCTGGTCATGTTAGACTTAAATTTATCTGCAACACATCTTCTTTAACAGAAATAAGGTAGTAATTGGGCATTTGTTAATAATGAATAGAAAAACATGACTAAGAGATCAAATTATTAGTTTCCTTTTTGTATATTCAAATATAAAAATATATTGTATACTCTCAGTGATACAAAATCAGGAGTAATTAATTGATTTCAAAGATTACAGCAGTGTAACTGAAATTGGCATCTGTTTCAAATGTTGTTTTCCCCAAAGAAATTTGAAAGACATCTATTCAAATGCAGATTCAAATGCAGTTAGAAAACCCAACAAAACAAAAATCTCCCAATCTACTATTGTTAAAAGTACATAGACTTTTTTCACTGATGATTAATTTCTAATGGGGCTATAAGCAATGCTGGAGTTTCACCACTCCATTGCTTTACCAGAAATAACCATCAGGAAGATTCACATTCCCTTTTGGAGATACAATAGCAACTTGCTTTTAAGATACTAACCTGCTGGAACTTTGGAGCCATCCTAATCTTACAGCCCTAGAATTCAGCTTCTGATTTTTTTACCCTACACTTGACAAAACGTGTTTTCTTATTTATATTGGTAACAGAAGAATAATATAACATTGTGCTTTGAGACCCACTGGTTCTCCATATTTTATCCCTGTAAGCAGGATATATGCTTATCAGCAGGATAAAAGCAGGTCTCCGGGAGATTTACTTACCAAAGAATCCAAACACTAGGTTCAAGTTAAAAAGGCATAAGGCCATAAAATTATCAGGGCAGATGCCACATCTCTCTGTGTACACCAGCCTCTTCCTCTTCACTCACTGATGCATGCAAACTGTGAAAGGAATTTCTGCAGCAGATCTGTCTCTGCTTTGACGCTTTTCTTTATGGACAGAGAAACACTCAAGCAAGTTCAGACCAAGAAATGAAAAAATAAGTTTGTAGATCCATGTAGACCAACATGAGCTACGCTGGATCATAGAAGAAAAAATTCTTATAGAGAGAATGTGTACTTATATGACCAATGGCACAAATATTTACACTCCAGCTTCAAATTATGTAAGAATTTTGGAAAATACTCTCAGATCAACTATGTCTATAAAACTTGGTTATATCAATGGCACATATTTTTTGGGCAGAAAGAATTGTAACACTGCTATCAATACTAAAGATTTTCCACACACACCTCTCCCCCAAAAGAAAAAAAAATACAATATACAAACCAAGAAAAGAACACAAACTAATTTTTAGGTCCCTCATACCTCATCACCGCCAAGGAAACTCAAGAGCTTCTCAGAGATTTCTTTTTGATAAAAAAGCCACTGCCACACATTTCCAATCTATTTTTTGAGACTAGAATATTTCTTTCAAAAATTATCCCACTTCTTTTGAGTATTTCTGTGTGAAATATCTATGTTTCTTTTCTACTTTACTCTTAAAAAAGATATACTTTTTTTCCCTGTGATGATCAGACTCATATACTACTAGAAAAGGCTTTTCGTGATTCAAAAAATAAATTGTTCATGAGACTTATTTATGTCTCACCCAGAATAATAAGGTCCTCAGTGCTAGGGTCTGGAGGTTTTTTGGCTTGTTTTTGGTTTTTGTTTTTGCTTTTGCATGAAATTGGCACTACTTCCAGTAGTAGTCACTCCAGACAGAAAACCTCAGTGATGCAGAAAAAGATTTATGTTGTATTACCTGTAACCCAGAAAAGCTGAAGGGAATTATAATATTCTTCTTTGACTGGCTCAAAGGGCATAAGTAAGAAGCGGGAATGGAGAATCGAAATAATACTGGATTGTAAGAGGCAGCTTTCTGTAATCAGTTTCTAGCTTCCTGAAAAAGGAACTTTGTAATTCATCCATTGATACCTATCACTGAGTTTGTCCATAGAAAAATGTCATTGACCTCTATGGGTTTTTTTTCTCAGATCCACCACAACCTGAACAAAAGTCTGTCCTTGAGGTTGTTAAGGTGGAAAACCAAATTACTTCAGTAGACTTTTCAACTAATTATGAAGATGTTAACAGAAAGCCATTAATGTTCACCTTGGGTGCAGAGAAAGCATATTCACTTGCAACCATGAGTTTTGATTCCAATTTTTCAGGCTTAATACCTTATTTTGGGCCAAATACTCAAGTTTCAATAGCTTAATCTTTGTTTCTGACATAATAATGGATACCTCTAATTAATTCTTAGTATTTACTCACCTTTTCTCTTTCTACAAGCTGATTAGGAAAGGTAGGGAAATCTATGGTTATGACATACCTGTTCACTTCTAATGTTTCTTCTGAACATGGTGGATTTAGAATCCTGTTCTCGATTCTCATCAAAAGTACTTTATATATCAAATTGAACATCACCTTAAAAATATCTTCGATTGAGAAAGTGATGTAAGAATCTCAAACATTTTTGAATTGTGGCCTTTCTTGTGTTCTTGAAGGTGAAAAAAATATAGATCCCACATGTTTTAAAGCACTAGCTGAAAATCAAGCTGATACTTTGCTTTCTCTGGCCTAGGGCTTTTATAATTCTATAACTGCAAAATCACTACTAGCAGCTTACTTACCAAACCCTAAAAGATGTGGAGCCAAGTGTCTGTTTTATGGAATGACAGAAGTGCCCATTTTTCTGGTATGTGAAACAAAAAAATCTGTTCATGTTTTTACACGCATTTTAGTAATACAGAAAAAATAAGTGGTGTTGTCACTGACATTCGACTCACACACAAAAAAAATCTATCCATGAGGAAGCCTTTGATATCGGTGCAAAATCTCTATGTTGTAGATACTGCAAAAACAACTGGCTTGTCCTCCCATAAGAGCTAGCAGCCCCCTTGGTAGGTTTAGATTAATTTTTCCTTTGGAAGTGTGGGAAAAATTGGCAAATTTCTCCCAATTTGCCTCCCAGAACAATCCAATAATTTAAGAATCTAAGTCTTACTGTAAGAAATATTTGTTAATTTCAGTGAAGATGGAATGAGGTATGCATAGCCAGGACACTGAAATATGTATGACCACAAGTAGCTGAGGGGGGGTGATTGTGGCCACAAAGCCAGGAAAAAATGTACCTAGTGTTATCCCTGTCCCAGAGTAGTCTGGATTACCACTGGAAGAAGAGTTGCAAACCACTTGGAAAGAGTGATTTTGCTGATGTCTCATTTCTCTTGAACATGTGTAATAAAGCATTCTGCCCCCCCTGGCCCCAAGGGAAATTCTAGATCAGTGGCTTTCAAAAATAAGACAGAGAAAATAAATATTTAAAGTCTTTCTATTACAATCTAATTTTTTAATCAAAATCAAATTCTATTCAGTAGTTTATTTTTTTTAATACTGCTGGTCCCTGCTTTTTCCTGATGTGACAGTAAATACTTAATCGGAGTGAAATTTCAATTGTCAGAGTTATCAGTCACACAGGTGAGATGCTGTATTAGCTGGGAAAGGCAGTTCACAATGCTCAGAACTATTGTTTTAGACCCTGTGCAGGACCGTCTCAATACCACTGCATCACGTTACTAAGATTTTGCAGAATTACACAGTAACCTCAAAAAAACCCATAGAGGTTGCTGAATGCACACAACACAGGCTAGAATCCAGTGTTTTCTTGAGTAGAGCTGGGTCAGATTGTTAGCTACTCCAAAATCCAAAGAATGTGTTGTGAGGACACAATTTTGATAGAGAAGGCATAACCTTATAGTACCTTTCTGCATATATTCTTTTTTTTCTTCTCTCAGTTTTTAGTAATAAAGTCCACTAGGTGTTTATGCGCAGAAATGGCAGGGAAAATATTTCGTAGATTGCAGTACCTAATGATATTTTTATTTTCCTATTTCTCTTCTGAATGAGAAATTGCTTCTTAGATCCCATAAGTCTGCACTGGTGGCAGCCACATCACTGAGATGGGATTTCCAACCTGGAATTCTTCTCTGTGACTTAATCACACCAATCGGATTTTTGTTTTTCAGCAACAGCCAAATTTAAAGTATTCAGACAGCTGAATACCATTCCTAGGTGCTCCTAGAAACTTTTAAAGTTAGAAGGGTCTGGAGGACTAAGGGGGCTACAAATGGGAAGAATAGCGTTTGTTCTGTCAGATGTCCTAAAAATTCTGTATTCTTCTTTGTAAGCTCTACTTGCTGCTTACTACAAAAAGAGTAATCCATTATCAGTGCAGCGGTAATTACTAAATTACAGATAAAAATCATCAGGTATATCTGTTTTCTGTCTTTTTTTGCGTGAATTGCTTTTCGCTATTATGTATAAACAATGAGAGGTATATAAAGAGCGATAAAGAGTGATCACTTACTACTTGAAGTAAAGAAAGATACCCAAATCCTACATTATCAAAGTTTACTTTCACGTTTTTCCATCGGGCACTTTGATTGTTTTTTATGAGTTCCTCGCACTGACTAAAATTGTTGATTTGGTCGACTTCAAACCTTTCATCAGTTGTGGTGTTAACACAGTAGTAGAACTTCCCAGCAAACAGATTTACTCCCATGATGCTGAAAATTAGCCAGAATATAAGACAAACGAGAAGCACGTTCATGATGGATGGAATTGCTCCTAAAAGGGCATTCACAACCACCTAGTACACAAATACAGGGGAAAAAAGAAAAGAGTGTAAGAATATTTACAGCAATAAAGGCTTGTATACTGTTTTACCAATGCTTAACAAAAGCTCGTTCAGAAACTAATACCGTAAGTGTTAAAGCAGTACATTAATAACTGTAGCATTGCACTGTTCATTTAAATGTTCAACATTAGAACATGTAATAACGGAAAAAAAGTGAGAAGATTAAAATAATTAAAAGAAAAACGAGAGAAGACCTGGTGGTAGAAAGATGAAGCCTGACACTGATATGTTCTATATAAAAAAAGACAAATGTGTTAAATAAAAATACAGACATAATAAAATTCTAAAAATGTATCAAATTATGGTTTAAAATGTTTAAAGAAAAATGGCAACCTATAGATTTGTTCAACATAGCTTTGAAATTTAAGCTGAAAACATAAATGCCATGAATCTAGAAACTAAGCTCTACATTAAAAGGATTATGCAGGAATTAAATACATATCTTTATTGCCTTATTGTTCCATGCAAGATTATAACAAAGATTAATTTCTTTGTATAGAAAAGCAAGACAATTTTGCAATATGTGCCTACTTGAATCAACATAATTTATTTCAAGCTCCAGTCTTATTGTTTCATGTATTGCATTTAAGTCAGTAATACCCTTCATTTATCTAAAGAAGGACATATATCAAGGACATATTTAAGGGGTTTGATTTTGCATTTTGAATTACTTTTGTCCAGTTGCCTTCTCATCCACTTGCAGGCAAGACGTCAATAATTACTTACGTAGATAAAAAATGTATTTTTCTGATATATACAGTAATTAATCATGTGTCTGTCAGAGCTATCAAAGCTTTTGTGATATTTGTTTGGCTAATAGCTTAGCAATCATTTCTCCTTAAGTATCCAATACCAGGTCTCATTTAAAAGTTATATTTTAAATTTTCCTTTTTTTCTCTGTGAAACTTTTAGGACCTTGTAGGAAGGTAAAAGAAAATATATAGTAGGGCTCTGATTCCAAGTAATCCAGCAGCTGCAGTAAGACAGGAAAGGATTGGCATGGATACTTGGGGTGTATTAAGGCATCTTAGTCCATCTTTGTTTCCTTCTTTCTGCAACACAGAAGTATCTTCCCCACTACCAACATAATTCTGAGCAAGCTCAATCTTACTACCTGTATTTCACAGCCTCTTGAAGGCCTTTGGAACCCGAGAATTGTCTCAGCACCCTTCTCCTCCCAAATGTTATGGCCAGGAATTAGGACCTGTTTAGAGATCTTAGGTAGAAATGTTATTTCAGGGCATGTTTTCTTCTCATTTAGAGGGCCTCCTGCATCGACAGAGAGTACAAATGAGACCTTTCTGTAACTGAAAATTCTCCCTATCTTTTATTAAACCATGATTTTTTAAAAATTCAGCTTTTCTTGGCAGCTTCTTGAGATTTATACTATAGAAAACGTGAAGGTAATGTATGCATAAGGTAGCCATTAAAAAAAAAATGTTTAAAAGGCTAACAAGGTCCCAGTAATATTCTGAACATCAGAAACCATTTTCAAAGGAGTGAGGGAAATGGTTTTTTACTATCCTATGGGGAAAAGAAAACTGTTACTACTTAAATTGATGAAACTGAGAACAACATAATTAGGAATGCAATGATTCTGGAACTTATTCCAAGTCCGACCTGATCTATGAAATTGTATTATGCTATTGCTGCTTTGAAATTCTAGGCCAGCTAGTGCTTGTCTTTTATCTTGTCTTTTTTTTTTTTTTCTTCACCCATAAAAATGTGTTATACTGATTGAACGCCTCTGTTTAATCTTGTTGAAAAGCCTGAAAATAAAGATGTCAGGAAAGAAAGATGGGGATTTAGGCCTGCAACTTAAATAAATTAAGGTTACTTGTGCTCACATGAAGAATGGTTTTGTATGAATTGAGTGCCTGTAGCAGTTACCTTTTTAGCAATTCTGAGATCCATTGGACCACAGCACAGATCCAGAACAGGCAGCAGAATACTAACAGTTACAGTAATTGTTACAACAATGATGAATTGATAATAGTTGTAGAAAGAAAGATTTCTACAAAATGCCATCAGTGCATCTCACATCTTTAGATGAACAGGTAATGCAGTCTCACTACTGAGACTGCCAAAAGATCAGCCACGTCCTCTTGAATAAGAAGTGAACAGGTTCCAGTAACTGTTCCAACAACGGTTCCAACAACTTATTTCATGTAGGTCCCTGAAAACCCATCAAAAGGTAACAATTTTTGGTCACTACTGACCTGGCCTGGATGCGAACTGGTGACCTAGAGATGAAAGGCTCTGTATCCTATTACCAACCCCTTGAGCTATCCAGTCCCCCTGGAAGGTTTTTTAAGAAAAGAAGAAAAGAAAATTAAAACTTTTAGAAGTTGTTTTCTGCTTGCATTTTGTTTTTGTTTGATTTTTCATATTGGTTTTTTCCCACCAGTGTTAAGCCTTTGACCTACCATACTTATAATGTAAAACTGCATTTCTACGTGCTGGTCAGATGCTCAGCTGACTGACAGTCCACCTGAGGACAAAGTCTTTAATTTCTTCAACATATACAGTTTGAAGGCAGTTGCTTTATTGATGGATAGAATGCTTTTTTCCATTTATTTTTTTGGTATTTGTTTTGGAAGGTATATGCCGATAACCAGGACATTATCTTACATAATATATATCCAAGATGGCACCGATACATACATACACAACACCTACTCACATAAGTTACAGCAAATGGACACAAAAAAGTGAGAACCAATTGAAAAGTGAACTGAATGCAGAAAAGAGATCAATTAGCATTTCTTAATGAGTTAAAAACGTAGCAAATAAAAATGGGCTATCTCCTCTTGATGAAAAGAGTCTGTAGTGAGTGAAAAGAATATTGGCAACTACAGCTCTTATTTTTGCTTGTTCTTCAAATGTAGATCAGATGTATGTGATCCTAAATATATTTTTTATTTTAAAAAGAGCTGCTCTTTTGGGTCTATATTCTGTGATTCCTTGATACAGAATATAATGCCAATAAATTGGAAAAATGTTTGCAGAGTTGTTTGTTTAAATTACCTATGCGTTTCTTCAAGGCTGGGATGTTGTTGGTCAGGTGGACTCCGGTGAGCAAGCTGCAAAAGCTCAAGCTGATTCTGCTTTTTCACCTTCCTATAGTTTCAGGTAGGTGGAATAGCAATAAGTGCAAGTGAGAAGAAACACCTGACACCCACAAAGACAAATGGGCTCTAGACTGTTTTACATCTCAGTTGATATTAATTCAGGAGGAAAAAAAAATTCTTTGTGGGAAACCATGTTTCCTCTGGCAGAAAGCAGTATTTCATATATATACACAATTTTTTAATGTTGACAGTTTCATAATATTTATCTTCCAACATCATATATATATATATATATATATATACACATAAGATAAAAGAATTACTGCAATGCTAATTGTCTGTCTTATCTTCTGGCTGATATGACATTATATCGATACAAATTCATAGTCCAGTTGTTTTTGGTTGTTGCTGTTTGAATCTTTTTTTGGACAGCCGTCCAAAGAAGACAGCAAAATGGAACTGAAAATAAAAATAAATCATCTTTTGCTACCAGAGCTGTGCATATGTATAGAATGAGGATTGTGCAAAATACCAGCTTATCACTGCTATATGAGTAGAATATAAGGAAGCTTTACTAGATTCAGCCTTGCTGTGGGACACATCTGAAATACATAGTGAGATATAAATTTGTTATATTTCCCACAGCAAAATAGTTTCAATAGATCCTGGCACCTCAGCAGCCACAGGCTTTCCAGGAATTCCTACACTGGACCTCACTAATGGATATATCAGGGCCTCCTAAAATCTGTAAACAAAACAGAAACAACCTTCAGTAGTACTTAGCCAATTTTTCCATAACTTTTGCAGCTTCCATGAAGAAGTTCCAAACTCTGTCCCTGGTGCAAATGAGGAGGAAGTTACCAGCTTTGGGATGGAAAGGGAGATTTATGTCAGGAACATTCCTGCTACTTAAAATGGCAAAGTACTTTATTTGACTCCACCTTGGCAGTTGTCAGCTTACTAATTTTAGGCTTAAACAGGAGAAGTTTCCCAAAGATTTGATATGCTAGACCTCACATCAGAGTCCTTTGAAGGAGTCCATCAAAGGCTATAGAGGTTATTCAACTGTTACTTCATATTTTTTTCTGCATGTGCATTCTCAGGTAAGGTTCACAAGCACAGAAAAGCCAAACAGTTTTAACTTCACTGGGACCTTTATGGATGAAATCAAACCTTGTCTTCTACGCATGATCTATGGCCCTAACAAGCATAAGACATGCTCCTTCTGTACTCAGTTCCTTGTTAACTGGAAAAGCCTGAGAAAGTCTTCAGGAACTCCAAGGAGCGGACCAAATGTCCAAAAAAAGGAATGGTTTATTTCTCTTTAAGTGACTATCAGAATAGTCACACAGTTGTAGACTTCAGATCATGCTCGTTACAAGAAGCCATCCATCTCCCTCTTATCAGTACAAAGACTAAAGAGCCAGTAGTTCAAAGACAGCAGCATGCAGATGGAGTTTGACAATAGCTTATGTAGCATAGCCCGCATTAGACCAAAACAGGAAAATTCATTCCTGACTCAAATGAAACACTGACACTGCCTTGGTCAGGATTTGAGAGTAAGTATTGCCTTGTCTTGAACAAGTATGAGGTAAGAACATCTGCCATAAGATTATGAATCTCCCCTGCTCAACTGGCCCAAGTCCAGATGTATACAAAATGAATTTGCACTGAAAGATGAAGGAGTGAGCAAGTGGCCATTGGTTTAGATTCTTGGTAAACCACAGAGGTAGAATCCATGAATGGACAGGAATGGAGGCTCAGGTAACATACCTGAACTGAGTTTAGCATGTTCTCATAGTGAAGAACTTTGAGGACATCACACAAGGAAAGCTAGAAGATGCTGAAAGCACACTGATTTGACCAGGTGGTGGGTGTCAGCTAAAAGACAGGTGTATTCTCTCTTAAACTGTGGAAGAGTTGAGGCAAGGGAGGAAAAGACATAAGGAATACAGTAACTTTCCCAGTCATGGCATCAAAAGAGCATCTGAGAGAGACTGTGAGGAAAGCCCATACCAGAATAAAAAAGATTAGCACTATCTAATAGTCGACGGCAAGAAATCATGGGAATAAACCTCTGCCTTGTGAATTATAATCCCTGGCTCTTTGCATTCATGAGTTAACATCCACAAGAGAGCCAGTGCATCAGCAGATTTACTTCTATTATGGCAGCATAAACATACCAGTGGACCTCCACTGACCAAGCACCAGCACAGTGAGATCAGCTGTCCAGCATCTGGAATTCAGTGTATGGCTCCCCTTCATGTACTTTTACCTGGTAGCTTTTCCACTATCACTGGATCCTCTGTCACATGTATACTATATGTTTTATAGTTTACCCATCATGAAGCATGGGCACATGTTCCTATCAGACCACTCAGAAATATATAATAGGAACTTCTCCATATGCAAATAACAGTGTTTTCCAAAGACTGGTGCATAAAAAAATAGACAGATGCTCATAAAGTGACACGCAATCAAAAAAAATCATTATGCAAACTAAATTTAAGAGAGATGTGCACCCATTCTGCTCTTTATGTCCATGTGAGAGGAAGACCCCTACATCAAAAAGAAATAAACAAACCAACTCCACCCCCTCAAACCCCTGGATTTTGCTAATTGCACAGCAAAACCAAATTGAAAATGTCAATTGTCTTACTGACAAACCCTTTTGAAAGGTAATGTGAAATGCAAGGGTAGGAAGTATAGAGCAAAAGGTTCCCAAGAATTCTTTAAAGTACATTTCCCAAAAAATACTTGAACAGCTCCTCCGTCCCCAGGGATGAAATTAATCTCATAATTATATCTATGAAGAATGGGGAAAGTCTCGCAGACTCTCTCTCAGTAAGCTTTTTACACTTTGGGGATCATAGGTGGCTTCAAGTTTATGAGATGGCAGTTTCTGGCATTTCACTACTAAAACGGTATACATAAAGATCATCTGGAACCTTGTAGATATGCGGCGTGATGTAAAACACGAGACTAGATTGCTAGAAGATAAGTACCTTAAGAAACGTGCAATTCCTTCAATTTTCTCATTTGGTTTGTCAGGTAAAAAGAGGAAATGCGTGGACCTGCAGAGTAATCAGTGGTGATAAAGTCTTAATCAACAAACAAAATCAACAGAAAAAAAATCTCAGCAAATAGAATTTTCATCAGTTATGAGATCATCCACCAGTGCAGTGATGAAACTTGCTACTATCCAGGTTTGTGCAAAGATTAACAAGGGTGAAGGTGAGCTTAAACATTTAAATAATTCAGACTAAAACTGTTAAATCTTTAAAATAATTCAGTTGGAAGATGTCCAGCTTATGATAACTATTTGAGTTCATTTTCATCATGAAAGCATTCTGTGACAGACAGCACTGAGATAATGATCAGTAATGTGCTATCCCTAAGTAAAGTGTAAACAATCTCTAACAAAATACATAGTTTGCCTTAATGCCATATACCCACATATAATTTATTCTTCACTACATGATCTATGAATATGTAAGCCTAGAATTACATAACATTTAGAAAAACATTTAGAAAAGTTAGAAGCAAAGGAAAAAATAAAACCGAAATCTTAGTCTAGCAAACTAATGCTTACCCTTAATTCAGGATCACTACAAAGTAGCAAATAGAAAGTATGCAAATTATGATAATGAGAAAAGAATATTATTTAAATCAAGAAAAAAGTATAAAGGGTCGTTTCATGAAAGAAATAAAAGCAATTTGTCAGTGTTAGAACTGGCATGAGAAGCACCTTGCGTGTGAAACAATTGAAAAAAAATGAGTATTTAAGAAAAGATTTATGACAAGGTTTTCGATTTTTGAGTAAAATGAAGACTGTATTGAGAATATAGGATGAAGATTATTAGAAAACTACCATTTAAAGCAGCAATTGTAAAGAAAAATTTGGACTTTACTGAGAGTCTGCAAAGAGAAGATAGGCAGATGGAAAGAATCAGAGACCTGACAAGGAGGTATAGCTTAATATTAACAGTTATGAACAAATGAAGTGGAAGCAAGAGATGAAATATCTCAAAGGAAAAGAAAGTCACTCCCTAACAACTGCGGTCTTTTCTACTTTTTCTTCCTTAATCGTTACTGTACAAGTGCAGCTGACTGAAGAATGTTTCTGCTACATAATTTTATCTTCAAAGAAAATACTTCCTCAAACACTTATCGCACAAACTATTTTTACAACACTTTGTGCTGGAAAAATTTCATGCTATTGGGTGATGAGTTTATATCTTGGAAAGCTAGAACTGTTAGCAGGGAGGTTCAACTAGATGATCTCAGGAGGTCACTTCTAACCTCAACGATTCTACAGATCTGTCCTAGCTCTTATAAGAAAATATAACTTGTTTAAAGTACCAACAAAAGCATTTCTTATTCACGTAACAGTCTATTCAAAGCAAGCTACGCTGTTGGACTTAACCAAATACTGGAGTTCCCAAGGCAGTTTTGGTTCTGTTTCTCACCAGAAATCAAGTATACAACAACACAGAAGAAAAAACATAATTTAACATACTGTATGATGAAATACAATAATTATCTGCTAAGTGATAAATCATAGGGCTGCATTTGTTGGAGAAGACCTGGTAAATATTGTAAATACACATGAGTATAAAAACAGAGTGAGTATTTCCTGTAGGAACAATATCTTTGAATTTCACCGGATGCAGTAAAAAACAAAAACCAAAAAACCCACCACACCTGGTTTGCTCTTTCTGTTGCATGAAAGAAATCTTATCGACCTTTATGTGTTCTTTAGCATTTTGCATGAAAATATAAACTATATTATGTTCCTCATCCAAATGTCATTAAATTTTAGTCCTAAAAGTAAGGATTTTTTTCAAGATAAAAATATCTGATAGAGAATGCAAATTTTTATATCACTGATGCGTCTCCTGAGGATATTCCTAAACTCCAGGAAAGATATTACAAAAATAATACTGTTACTGGCATTTTATAAAAATTACAAAAAAATAGTTTCAAACACAGGCCAAAGATGACTGAATTCAGATTAAATAAAGGATATGTTATATGGTGTCTCACGTTATTTATATACACCTGGAGTGATTTACTTAACGTAAAATATAGGGGGTTAAAAATTACGCAAAAATTTAAACTGCAATTATATAAATATCTATAGATGTGACTATTCAGATCATAGTGTTTTGGTGTGTGCTTAATGTATTACAAGTAATGTTCAAAACTTTCTATGAGATATTTTTGAATGTATGTAGCTATAAATTGAGTAACAGAGTAAAGCACAGATCTTTCCAAAACAATACAAAACCCAGATTCAAATCTTTAAAGAAAGCCATTTTTTATCTTGGTTAAAAAAGCATCTGAAAATCTAAAAATAGCTGAGGTACCTTTCTCCAGCAAGAACTCAGCACTAAATAACAATACTGATTTTATCAAAACTTTTCATGTTATTTCTCTAACATCAGAAATTTCAAAGGATTTCCAAATATTTAAAGCAGTTAAGAATGGTGTGTAGGGTGAATAGTGTTTGCTCCTAGGGGGATTCTCAAACAAGATTGTCTCTGCTTCTAACCCTAAATACACAATGTAGTGGTCAGTCACACTGCAATCAGTAAGGGTAGAAAAGGGGGAAATACTGTACCCATAATACAGATAAGGGGAGGAACCAGTGGTCCACCCCATCCAAGCTGAAGAAAGGTTATCCTATATGAAATAGAAATATATAGCCTGTTATTAGTTGTGAATCTGTAATGACAGACACTTGATGTAATATTTTATAACTCAATCATATGAGAAATGTCTCTTTCCTACTAATGAAGTTTGGAGTACTCTGAAAATGCCTCATTATCGCTTTCTTGGTTGAATTTTAGAGGATATTTAGGACATCAAATACTCTAATTTAATTTTAGAAGTTATGAAATTGGACTGGAAATTTGAAATACAGTAAATGTTTAAAGCCATCAGCCAGAAATATGCATAAGGCATGCAAAACTGAAAGTGCAAGTGGATTTCAGATTGTTTGCTGCCTTCTACTATTTCTCTAATAAATAAATCAAGCACGGCATGACATGCTTTATTTTGTGAAATTAGACACAAATGCATGCTTTATTGTCACTTAATTCTCTATCTCAGCAAAGCAATGTATACTCAGTATTCTACATTTACAAGTAGCATACCAATTCAGAACTAGTGCAAAAGCATTATATTGCAAGTACTAAAAAGCTAAACAAAAAGCAATGGGTATATTCAAATCTCAGTTTGCAGATATTTCTGCTCAGTACATATACTAATTGAGATGAGAATATAAACCCTAAGACAGAAGTTTAAATTGAATTAAAGCAATCCTTTACTTTGCCTTCCAGCATCTGTGTGGAGTTGGGTTTGAGATTCACTTTAGAAAGTACTATAATTTCTCAGAATTCAATATACTAGCAGATATTTTAAATGCCTTCTATATGGCAAAATTCACTTTTTGCTCAAGGCAAGCACAAGCTACGAACCACTTGTACCCTACTTTGGTGCAAGTGATTCATATATCTTATATTCACTTTGGAAATAGAATTTATCCCATTTATGAACCAGTATAATTATAAAATTAAGTTGTAACTACAGAGTATAACTGCAGACTTATAAGAATATAACTTAAAAAGTGAAGTATGTTTCATATTTAGGGTTAACAAAGTAGTTATTTGTATTTATTGACTACGTAAAATGCTGTATTCTTCTAATTCACCAGAATGGTAAACTTATTTAAGAAAAAGAACACTTTAAAGTAGCTGAGAACTTAGCAGATAGTTTTACAAAATGATGCAGAGCTTTTTACATCCAGGGACTTTTGTGGAATACATAAGATCTCTTATATTTTCAAGACAAAAACTGCACAGTTTTGTACATGGGAGCAAACATGAATATTATAAATACATGCTGAATAAAAACTCAGCTTGTTTTGTCATAGCACCGTGTAGGTATAGGCAATATAAGAAAGCAAAAAGGGTCGATTTATTTTTACATTCTGCTGGCAGATAAAATAATCTGTTTTAAAGGACTTTTATGAAATGAACTCAGTTTCTGAGAAGACTGTAATTTGCCTGGAGTTTTATTGTGAGCTGAGCTGGTCAATTATTTGGTATTTGAACCTTTTTACTGTTCGTGAGTCATTCATAAAGTAATGCTACTATCTGTCAATGAGCTGTTGTGAGTACTTGCCAAGTGCTTTGGAAAATCCATTTTCAGAAATACATGTAACTAATAGCAAGGAGAGGGCCTATACAGTTGGCCAGTCAAATTTGCTAAGCGACTGGAGTTAGGTACTTCATTGATCATCATTAACATTGGAGGACAGAGCTGAAACTTTTTTTTTTTGCTTTTCTAGACTTGTCTGTGATTCCTGTACAGTAAGGTGCTCGTGAATTATTCATGTTGAGTATCTGAAAATCTATCATATGATTTGGCTTCTAGCATAGTTTCATAGTTATTCAGTGAGAAATAAGGGAAAGCAGTAAGTAGATTTCAAATAACAGGTACTTTTCTTTGAGCATGAATATCCTAAATCTTTTAAGTGGAAAATTTACTAAGGCAATTATGTAAGAATACAGAAAAATGGAATAAAACATTTGGCAACCGATTTTGATGTTATCTTTCTCGAAGTGATCTGTTTTTTCCAACATCATCTAAAGAGCTGCATTTCTTATCCCTGTTTAACTTCTGTACTGGTCTCCCAGTCCTCCTGCAGCTGACCAGAACATTATTAAAAAAGTAAATCTGACAGCAATTTCCCAACATTTATCTGTATAAAACCACATGTATCTGAATGTTCATGAACAGTAAGTACAAAGAAAGACAAAGAGAAAATGGCTAAATCAAATAGTAATTCCAAACTGAAATGAAAATTCATACATTCTGTAGTACTTGACCAGCTCATACCCTGCTGAATATCGATTAATAAATTTCAAATCATGAGAAGACTGCTAAAAGCCGATTTGCTATATGAAACTGAAATTCATTAATCTAGTAATCATTGGTTAGCAATTTTTTTTTCTGATGCATTCTGAAGTAGAAATGTGTAGCCTGATGAATACAATTTAAGGAACAGAATTCTAAGCCTCAATTTGATTTGATTAAGCTTAGATTTGTACCTTAAGGTTGTTCAGACAGTATATTCCAGGCTATTCCACTGGTTTATAATTGCCTTGAAATTCATTGTTTCCTCTTTTGTTTTCATGAAGTAGCAAAAAGCATTCTCTTAAAACACATCTCAATGACATGCATATAGAGTTAGTTTGTATTCAGTGGCTTTAAGGAACAGAAGGTATAAACAAATGAAAAAAATAAGTTAAAATGCTTTATTAAGTGAGATGAATAGTAAGCAGGGCCTCTGTGTTACTGAATAAGTAAGAAATAACCATATATATATATTGTATTGAATGGAGATTTGTTGAAATAAGAAAAGCATTTACCTTACAAAAAAAAATTCATAGAGACATCAGATAACTTCATTTGGTTTTAAAGTCAGCCAAACTCAGAAATAGACATAAACCACTAGCAGGTATGAATATATCTCTAGTACCATCTAGTAAAATTCAGTGGGGTTAGACCAAAGATGGTTCATCAAATATGAAGAAAAATGAAGGATTTCAACTGGTAAAATATATATTTATTAACCAATGCTAAATTAGATTTCTGTATAAATAATGTGATAGGCTTATCAGTAAACAATTAATAAAATCTTATTACATTTTATTCATTATTGTCTGCTGAAAGACTTCATAGTTGGTAATTTCAAAGCCTTGTATGGAAAACTCCTGAGATTGGCTAGAAAGTAAAGTAACCTTAATGAATGTAAGTTCTATGCAATACTGCATATGGATTTAGGTGAATTGATGAAGCTTTTTGCTTATCTGTTAGTAAAAGATATGCAGTAGATAAAAAGATAGTGCAGCCTTTCTGCATGGACTTGTCATTCCTTATTCTGCATGCACGGATTCTTTCTATGCATGCATAGTTTCAGATTCTTTCATGTTGTCTTACCCTCATGCCTTCAAATCGTGACAAAGCTCTTAGAGGTCTCAAAGCTCTTAGTGTCCTAAGGGACTTAATGGCACCAAGTTCAGAGTAACCCAATGCATTTGCTGTTAAGCTAACCAAAGAGACCTATATGAAAACAGGAAAGTAAAAATTATTATATCGTACATACTACTTTACATACCATAGATGTGAGATATAAACTTCTTTAGAAGAATCTAATTTTGGACCACTTTCTTCTGGAAAAGGAAGTCTTTTAAATAAAAAAAAAAAAAGTAATATGAAAGAAGAGTAGGACAGGTGAATAAACAAAAATTTTATAAGGTAACAATATCTGGAAACATTAATACTTTCGAATTTCATA
Organism: Caloenas nicobarica; assembly: GCF_036013445.1. Lineage (NCBI taxonomy): Eukaryota > Metazoa > Chordata > Aves > Columbiformes > Columbidae > Caloenas > Caloenas nicobarica. Next base: position 22,380,970 of record NC_088250.1, on the reverse strand, counting down.
TTTTGCTAGTGATTTGAGGGAATTTAAAACCAGAAAAAGCAAATTAAATTAATCTCCCCATTTTACAAATTTAGGTATTGCTGTCACTTTTTCTTTGTTATACAATGCTGCTGGGATCAGTAGTTATACCTGATAATGCCCATTTGATTGCCTGCAACTGAAAGGGAAATCATTGAACCCTCGAAGCCTCTTTTGAATTAACATATGGGTCATAGAGCAACAGTGCTCCTCTGGAAATTGGTGGAAAGGATTTATTTTTCTGTATTCAGTTTCACTGACTAATCCTGTTGCCTGACTGCTGAATTTATGTGCTCTACAGGCGGACATTAACCTGGATTATGCCATTTCTTGAAGACCTTCTAAGAACAGTTCCATAGGCAGCAGGTGTAATGAAGTCTCATATCCACAGGCATTTATGTATTCTATGTCCTTACATTACCTCAGGGAGAAAAAAAACATGTTCTCTACTTTTGCTTTGGCTCCTGTCCAAAAGAATACCCTCTGTTTTCTTCCCATTTCCCCTAGATGCTCCTTCATTACCCTGTTCTAATGCCTCCCATAGTTACTCAGCCAAAAATAGCACAATGATCTCATGTACTCTTTCATTATAAAGAACAATGCATCAGGTAAAGATAACTCTAGGACAGTGCTCTTTATGAACCACATTTAAAAACAGGCATTATGTGTGAAATCTTGAGCTTTTGAAAGTTCACAGTTATTCTGTACTTGTCAATCCCAAGCTCTAGCAACCCACAAAACGAGGTCCTTCTGAAACCTGAATTTCTTTCTCCAGTACATTCATCATAATACTGAAAACTTTCAAGCTGCCATAATCTAAAGACAACCTAAAGAAAATAGCCAGGTTTGTAAATCCAGGATTTAATCATGAGCTTGTTCAGACACTTGAATGTGTGTTAAACCTTCACACAAAGAAGTATTCAAATTTTCACATTCGGAAGACGGGTGTTCAGGATATTATGATTTAAATAAGGTCAAATTTTAGTGAAAGTGAGTTTAGAAAAGGAACCGGTGCTTCTGCTTGCATGCTTGTTCAAACTTCTTTGTTAAAGATGTCACTTAGGTACCCATTTTGAGAAGAATTTAGATATTGAAGAATTAAAGTGTTTTCCAAGGAGAGGGTACTGTCTTTGTATGAGTACTCTGTTTGAACGTGGTTATCTGTAGCTGTATAGGTGAAGCTGAAACCTAGATATATTTCATCCATAAGGTACACCAATCAAAAAGGATGAAGGCACCAGTCACAAAACAAACGTAGAGAAAATGAACTGCTTTGATTAGCCCTTGTATGTTGGGAACACATTCAGAAACTGTTGGATTTTTAGCAATTCTTTGGGTCAATAACTACTTACAAAGTTTACCTTTTACGTATTCAATGTCTGCTTCTAAATCACTGAAACCAAGACAAAATGCATCTTAATTCTAAAGTTGAGCTTGTTTAATATTTGTTTTTGAGATAAGTTTTATCAGAAATTTCTATCTTAAAAAAGTAGCAACTGTTGTGGTTTTGTAACTACGTAAACATAGTATTTTACTTGCACACACAGAACTTCATAGACTGCAGAAACAGTATGTGTTTCTGCACATTGGAGGTTTTCTCAAGGGGGCCTTCTTAGAACACTACTTTTAAAAATTCCCTGTAATTGCATTAATACATCAAGAAATGGCCTCCTCCATTTCACAGCACAGCAAAGTTATAACTATTAGATCACCCTTGAGGAGAAGATTATTGAGCCTGATTTCAAACACAGTTGTGAAGATTGCAAGTTCAGTAATATCCATTGGACTTTTAATACTAAGTAAGCCACACCACAAATGCTACTGATACATCTTGCATTCCTTGTAGAACCCTAATTCAGACATATGCTGAAAGTTGTGGACTTTTGTGATGTTCATTTTCTTGCCAGATGCGTTTTAATTGAGATGAGTGTCTGATGTCTGGTGGACTCATCTAAATGCTGGATGCAACATAAATCACAGCAAGGGGAAGGCAGATCTGAAGGTGAGAATGAGCTCGCAGGAGCAGAACAAAGGACAACACTACCTCTTTCAACAACAGTGCTGGGAGAAACCCTTTAACTGTTTGTGGGGATACCATGTGAGCTTCTGTTGTTAGCAGGAGAACTTCCAGTCTTTCTTAACTCTGTGGTATAGGCAGGCAGTGTTGTGAGTGTAAAGTGAAAGACAGAGAAATATGGTATTTTTCCATCTACCTTACTTTTTAAACTGAAAAGTAAACTAGAGCAAGAAATTGGAAAAACAAAACAAGAACAACAACAAAAAACCAAAACAGATAAAGTAGGAAAGATACTACATACATCAACAATCAGGAAGTCCAGCCAGCACCAGGCATTAGTAAAGTATGTTTGATAGCCATAGGCCACCCACTTCAGCAGCATTTCCAGAATAAAGATGTAGGTGAAAACTTTGTCAGCATATTCCAGCATGGTCTTGATAGTTTTGCGCTGTTCAATATATATGTCTTCAAAAGCCTATGTGTAAACACATACGAAAATATTTGTTGTTCCTTTTTGTAACTGTTACTGCACATACTTCATGTTGTAACCAAAAACCAAACAAATACAACAAAAAAAGGAAACAATCTTTCTTCACAGAAAAGCATAAGAGTGTCATATCTATCTGATGTCTCCTTTTCTGCTAACTCAGTATATACCCGGTTTTCTCCTACGAAAGTGTATTTTCCAGCTCATGGGAAGGAGAAGCAGATATTACAGTTTGGTCAACGGTCAGAGATTTTTTTAAAAATTTATTTATTGCTGATGGCGAATTATTCTTCTCAGATAATTTTGGGTACTCACAAAGAACACTGATTCTGCAGAGAGGTGGGCCTGAACTGAATTCTACTGAGATCATTTGGCTTGTATGTAGGTAGATCCATTTTCAAAATCCAGAGCCATAGCTGTAAAGTTTGCAGGACAATGACAATACAATTGATCTTATGTTTTTAGGTCCTGTTGCTTTTCGAAAATTTTAAGTAACAAATCATAAACCAAGTTCTTTCTTCCTTAAAAGAATGTTTATTTCTCTAAATCAAATACCTGCTTTATTATCCAGCTTTTACAAGATACATAAATTTTCTGAGATCCTTGCAATCTTATTTACATTTTTTGTGTGTTTTCATTTTTAGACATTTGAAAAAACATATAGATTCTGCTTTTCAGAAATTATTGCTGTCCTCCAAGACATTTTTCATTTAATTGCTTTTCAATTTTAATTATGCTATTATTTCTTGCAGAGAACAACTGATTTTTTTAAATTGAAAGAACAGGAATGATCTGCTAGCTTGCAAAGACTTGGATATTCATTGATACCAACATTCATTTTTATGCAGTCTACTTTTGAATTCCTTCACATCTATCAGTTCAAATGATTAGTGTTTGTCTATCAATCATTGAATTAACATCTGTGTATCAGTAATTTTGGACAGTTAGATGAGACACGATGGTACCTGACACTTCTGTACGCACTAACAACTGTTGCACAAAAGTGGGAAGAGCCACACACCATTTCCTTCTCACGGTTGGGAAGACACTAGTGGCTAAGCCAGCGGGGCTCTGGGCAGCTAGGACCGTGTCTGCTCTCTGCCAGAATGGCCCTACAGTGGGGATTTGCAGGCAGCCTGCCTGCACCTGCCTCTGCCTGCTTGTTCCTGCCTGCACCTGCCTGATTTCCTGGCTGTAGTGATGGTGAGACTTGCCTGGAGCATGGCTTTGGGGTGAGCATTGGGATAGAGCGCTAGCAGGTCCAGAGACCTTTTCACTACCACAAAGGAAGCTGAAGGCAGAGCGGGACCCCACATCTCCAAAGGACTGGGCTAATCCCTGGTCTCTAAAGCATTTTCACAAAATAAATGTTCTGTGGATCACACATAAGTGCAAGATGCTAACACTGTGGCATCTCATCTCAGACTTCCCCTAAACATAATGATGGAAATTCACCTTTATCAGATCACTTGCCAGTACTTTTCTCTCATTTAAATTCTTGTCACTGAAGGCTTCCTCCACTTGGTAGCACAAACCAAAACTAAATAGATGTGAGTCTTTTGCTATTTTGAGAGGTTTTAATCACAGGGAACATGTCACATGATGTTGAGTAAAAGTTGCTTATTTGATGGTTGTGTTGATATTATTAGGCCAAACAAAAGCAGAATGATTCTTAAAGATTTAACTGAAACTAATGACAGGTATACTAATAAACTACTAACCAGTAATAGTATTTTAAAATGTTGGGAGTGGTATAAAGAGTTTATGATACAATTTAGCAAGACAATTTTATGATGTAGGAACTTAAGTAATTTACCAAAGGGTAATTGCGACTACCCAAGGTATATGCTAGATATACTCTATGTGATCTGAGTGTAATTTATTGTTATAGGTTCATATTATGGCTGGCTTCTTTTTATTCTGCCCTCACATACTTGTTAACCTTGAAGCAAATTCATGTTTTTAAAGATATCCCCTTAGTCTATGTGAGTATGAGTCAGTAGAAGCTGAATTAGAAGCATAAATAATACATTCTTAGAAGCGAATAATTACACAGTCTTTATCTTTCTTGTTGTTCTAGCACTTAACCTTTATAAGACTTTGTAAATCATCTCAGGCTCCTGCAAGGTATTGAGAGCCACAACACTTCCGCACTCTTTTTTTTTCATCAGTGACAGTTGTTTTCCCTGAGTTGGATCGGTAAATACCAGTAAAACCAGAGAGCAAACTCAAATAACAAAATCAAATATGTCCTCTTCTTCGCATGTTGTCCCTTTCCCTGCTTCACGAGTATCATTCACTTTAAGCAAAGGAGTTAAGCTCTCTCCAATCCACTTGTCTGCTGTTTTTTCAACATATTGTTGAGAAGAGACTTTTTCTACCACCCTTTCAAAGGCCTGACTAAAATGTAGTCCTGCCATTTGAACTGTGTGTTCTTTCTGGTGGAGAAAACTAAATTAAAACTGTTTGAAGACCAAACTTCTAAGTTGTTTTCTGACAACATTGTGTCACCGTTCATCTTTTACTTACCAGAGCTCCACTACTGAGGAGAATCATAAAGACAATGAAAGTCTCAAACCAGTTGTGTTCGACAATCCTGAAGCAGGTTTTTCTAAGGTTCCACCACTGCTTTCCTCTCCCTTCTTCTATGCTTACTTGACAGCACTTGAACCTTCGTACACAGCCTTTAAAAAAAGGGTATGTATTGGGGGGAAAGGTGGAGAGGAAGAAAGAGATTTTGTTGAATTGTATTAATTTTGGATATGCATTCTGTTAGTGATACAATGCTACCTTTCCAGAAGCAGTGATATTTAGTAAAAACCCAATAGATTTTCACCTACATGACCTTCTTTTTCTCCAACACAAAAAAAATTTAACACTGAGGCAACCGGAATTTACAATCAAACAAACAAGTGAAAAGAAAGTATTTCTCATTTATCAAGAACTAACTGCTCAATACAGTGCACACAAAAAATTAGAAGTCCGTGGAACATGAATCAAAATTACAAAATAAAAAGTATGAGTAAAACCATACAAACTCATCAAATATATAGTAGGTTTATGTACTAATATATGGACAAGTATTATTAAATTTTACTTTCTTTTTTGGGGGGGATACTAAATTCAGACAATGTTGTGTTTATTGTATGAAAAAATTCTAAGCCTCGTGTCTGAGTTCTGAGCTTTTCAGTACTGGCTAACTTGTGGCCTTAATTTGTTTAAGCTTTTACGATTTAGCCGCTAACTTGATTATATTTCTTCTTTCACTTAGGTAGAAAAATACTAGTAACCAATAATGGTATTTTCCTTGCCAAATCCAAGTCTGTTACAGTTCTACTTCTTACTAGTTCAGTGTAAATTTCTAAATAAATGTCTATTATCAGATCCAGAAATAATCCAATCCCAGCACCGTGCAGCATTTATTTTCCAAACTCTAAATCTAATTTTTGCTTACAGATACCAAAAATTACATTTGTATCCTTATATTACTGTTTTAAACCTATTCCTTTCCCAATTCCTTTACATGCACGCATCCATAAAGTTTCTCACATGGAAATACTTTTGCAAATAAAGTTTATGACCAGATTCTTGTTTTATTGACTTCTGTAAAAGGGGCAATAGGAGGAAGCATGAAAGACAAATGAGTCCAACAGGTGAGACTGTTCTTGCCCCAGGTGGCACACAAAGGCTCTTTCTTCTCTTTTTGCCAATTTGTGGAAGATTCGTTTAGCATTTTGCACAAACCCATCCAGGTGCAGTTTTTATGTATGACTCAACAGCTATTTCAGTAATGCACACTTTATAAAGCACTTTGATAGATATCTATGAAGAGTGGTATAAAAGTAGTGTGGTATTTTATTATTTAGGAGACTGTAACTAAATTAAGGGAGTACAGTATTTTGTACTAAAGTAAAACTTGCAGTAATATATTTTTCTTATTTTAAAAATAACTATAACTTTCCAATAAAATGTTTGATTAATTGCTTATCTCATACATAGTGTAATTGTGATATCAGTATCTGTATGGTAAATTATGGTCTAAAAGTACTATCACTAATAATTGTAGTTTAAACATTAACAAAAGAGTAATTCAATAAATAAATATTCTTAGTTTAAATAGATAATTAATCTGCATTTCATGAATAAGTATTATCAGTATTTTAGTTCCAAACACCTTCTGTGAAGCAGGCCTCTGGCTCCTGGGCTTCTTCAGGTTCAGCTTCTGGTTGCTCTTCTGCAGGAAGTCCGATATCAACTGTGCTACCTTCAGATGAACTAGACATATTTAACTTCTGTAAAGGAAAAAAAAAAGCACCACAAATACACAGTAAATATTTTTAAGGCAAATATCAGTTGTTTTCAGAATAAGGAAATACTTCTGCCATGCTTTTAAATGTTTGAGTATTCAACGTAACTAAATTGCTGATAAACATATGTGAAATAGGTGCAATCATTGGGTTTCCTTCTACACTGTATGGATCTACTAACCAGAAGGTGTATTAAGCTTTAAACTGAAAAGTATGAATGGTGATGTTAAGGCTGCAAAGTTTTATGACCACAACTAGCCGTAAGAGGCAATGATCTCTTGACCTTCGTAGAAACAATGAAGCTCAAATATATATGCAGGAATCCATAGCGAACACTGAAAAGCAGGCAAGAGCCTAAATAGACGAGGTGTGAGCTCAGAGGAATAAGGGGAAAAAAGCATTGGTCAGCAGACAAGGCTGTACTTTACAGGTCAGCAAGTCCAGATGAAAAGTGCTGAATGTCCAGCTCAGACTGAAGCAGATGCTGTGTACAACGAGGCCGAGGTAGTTTAAAGATGGCCCATAAAACATCAGATTGTGTTGTATGGCCTAATAAACTTTTCAATTTGATTCATGCTCATCAACACGATGAGCATAAAGAGAAAGCAGTGGAAGGTAGAAACTAAATTTTAAAAAACTGAATACACTTAAGCTAATCCTATCCTAAAATTCTCTAAGTCTTGTAACATGTAGCTGGCACCTGGCTACAATCCGGCTGGTTGGCAATGTAGCTAAAGATTGGGTAAAAGTTGTGAAGGAAACATATTTAAGGATGTAGGGGTAAAGAAAATGGAATAAATTCAATACATGCTCATCAATGCTAGGTTGCAGCAGGCTTTTTGATATTGAGGACAAAAAAATCCCCAAACCCTAACAACAAAACTCTCACTGAAACAGTAGCAAGTCCGTTTTTCAGTAACAATTCCGGAACTCATTGACATTGAGTTGCATGGCACTTAATAAAATCTGTAGTATTTTAAGTAGCCTGGTTTTAGTTAATTTCATCTTGTGGTGAATATAGATAGATTGGAAGAACAATGTTTCAACTTTATTAGAAAAATGAGTTGACGTATCCGGTTTCAGGTTCTGTCATTATTTGTCACAAGAACCAATATATAGAGGTTATTTTCCAAATTACATTACAGAGTTGCCTCTCATATTTTTACAAAAATATTGTATACTTGTAGTAATCAAATTTTCACAAATCATCCTTTGCAGAACAATTTACCATTTTTCAAAATAATTTTGAAAATACTTTTCAAAACTTTTCCACAGCTTTTTCATTTTGGGAAAAAAACCCCTGTAATTTTATTTCTGTATTTTCTTCTAAGAAGCAGATTTTCTGTAATATTACTGTCAGCTACTTTTTGCACACTAAAATTAAGATCTTTGAAATTAACAGTCTACTTTATGATATTAAGATGATTAATTTGTTACTTTGCTAAGGGAGAAAAGAGTACTCAGCAGAAAAACAAAGGAAAGCAAACCAACTAACGAACCAACCTCCCCCTGAACACCGCCGGGAGGAGGGGGAACTTTTAGAGCTGACCCAATCAGCAAGAAGGGATCCAGCACTGTAAAACTCCAGGAATGGTGCTGAAAAGCTCAGGATGGTCTGAAGCCAGCTGGATCTCGCCTGTTAGTGCACTCTGGCCTGCGATGTAGAGAACCCACACGGCCTTTCCTAAGTGGCCTCTCATCAAAAGCTCAGCTAATTCAAAGGCTCTGCTGTTCTGGTGTTTATCATTTCTTTTCTACAATCCCAGTATACTAACAGTCAATATAAAATAAGGACTTGGACTCAAACCCAAAATAGCAATGCTGGATGGATCTTCATGGAAAACAAGATAACAGACCTGCTCTTCCAGAAGCTTCTGGAGGAGGTCAGAAATGCCATAGTACTTTCTCGATGGGATAAAAGGTAACCCTGGTCCTGCAGTAGCAGCACATCTACAGACAGCTTCCTAAGTTGAATCCGTTCCCCACTGATCAGTCATAAACCAGCCTGTGTCACTCCATTGGTCTGTCTGCCCTATGATGGGACTGGCCAGCATTTAAGGTAGTTGTGGGGAGAGTAGATGACCATTGTTTTTCTCCAATGGATCTTTGGTGAAATCATATGAATCATAGAATACCAGATTGGAAGGGTCCACAAGGATTGTCTGGAAATGTTGTTCTATTCAGAAATTCTTGCTGAGGCAAGTTCTTTATGTGCTCCAATACATTTCTGTAACCCCTATCGTTGCAGTGGTTCAGAGGCTTGAGTCAAAGCCAACTTCTAAGAATTTTGGCTAATATTTAACAGGAAAAGAAATATTAATGATTCAGATATTAATTGGAAATGGGAACAACACTGTCTCTGAAACAGGTTGCCATGGGGAGAGGCTGTTTTGTACAGGTTTCCTTTCCTGGGAGAGGATCCAAAGATTGCACTTAGCTTAACACTGGGTTTTTCTTGGGAACACTAGAGGGCTTACGCACACTGCAGTGACTGCAGCACAGAATTCAGCTGGCCTAAAATCAGGTGTCTGAAGTACTGCTAGTAATAGAACTACTGCTAGTAATAGAACAGCAGGGAGAAAATGATGATCTGTCCCACAAAGAAACTGGATTGCTACCAGAATGGAGACTAGCTAGTTTAAGGCTGAGGTCACAGAATCACAGAATGTTAGGGATTGGAAGGGACCTCAAAAGATCATCTAGGCCATTCCCCCTCCGGAGCAGGAACACCCAGATGAGGTTACACAGGAAGGTGTCCAGGCGGGTTTTGAATGTCTCCAGAGAAGGAGACTCCACAACCTCCCTGGGCAGCCTGTTTCAGTGTTCTGTCACCCTTGCTGAGAAGAAGTTTCTTCTCATATTTAAGTGGAACCTCTTGTGTTCCAGTTTGCACCCATTACCCCTTGTCTTACCCTTGGCTGTCACCAAGAAGAGCCTGGCTCCATCCTCGTGACACTCACCCTTTATATATTTATAAACATTAATGAGGTCACCCCTCAGTCTCCTCTTCTCCAAACTAAAGAGACCCAGCTCGCTCCCTCGTCCCCCAAGTCAGAAAATTAGTTTTGTTAAGTGTCTGGAAATACAATTTTTTTATTTGATTAAAATGTCAAGAAACTAAGTCACTGAGGGTGTAGCTGTTTTGCAAATCACGTTATCAAATAAATTTAAATATTTTGTTATAATAGTCACAGACAAAAAGTCATGTAAAGGAACAGTTATAGCCTTAATATGTTTTTTATAAATACAGTTCTCAACAAGGCTTTATATCTACATCCTGCTTTGGCATTCCCTTAGCAACATGAGATATTTTAGTCTGTTGATATTATTTTTCAGTTTCAACAGCTACGTGAATTAGAAGTATATGGAAGAATCTATGGTTAAAACTTCTTTTTATGGGAATCTAGGTCTAGAAGAGCTGACAATTTTAAAATCTAAAAGAATTCCAGTGTCCAAAGGAAATACATAAACTATCTCTATGTTTTCTGATTTATAACTGCTCACAAAAAAATCCCATAGAGGGAGATTTTTTGAGTGGCAGAGAGAAGATGTATGACACTCCTCATGGGAACTTTGCAACAGGAGGCAAACAAAAGTTTCAGTGCTAAGGCACTGCCCTGCTCTACCAGTTGTTGCAATTACCATATGGATCATAAACAGTTCTTATGGATTAGTTTGGTCTCCCATTGCCTGGCCTCTTGTCTCCTCTTGGAGACTGTAATATCAAACCCTTTCTTACACTTCTGTTAATGAAGAATAAACCCCTTCTTTATAGACTCATTTATGCCCGTGTACAAAGAAGCATCAAAATAACAAATGATCAAGAACTGAATACACTGGCTTATGCTGAAAAAAAAGAAAAACAGTCAATAGATCAGAGGCAAACGCACAAAATATCTAAATACCTCTTTGCTTTCTTCCAGGTCTGATTCACTACTAAATTCCTCTGTGTTTAGATTTTCAAAGTCGGATTCACCCAATGCAATGGGCACTGTCACAGTGAGGCTTGGGTTGTTTATGAATGACATGTAATCACTTTCATCAATTATGTATTTTTCCACACTGCTGCCTGTGCCTATGCCACTGGTTGTTCCATTTGCATCTCTAATATAGTCATGGTCCTTGCTTAGTTCCACCGTAGTATGGTTAGAAATACAGCTATTTTTGTTGTTCAAATCTTCAAGTGGTTTGATTTCATCTAAAGCTTTTTGTTTTTTAACAAAAGCTTTTTGGATAAATTCACGTGCTTTTCTTTTTACATAATCTATGCCTTTCTGCATTCTTGCTACAGCAATTTGGAGATTATTCATTTCATTGTCATCATCTGTCACGGCAAGGTTGTCCGCACTAAATGAGCTCAAGAGCAAGGCCAAAAATAGGTTCAGTACCTGCAGAAAGAGAAAAAAAGGACGTTCTGGACTTTATCCCAACAAACAACATTTAGTTTATTTAAAATTGTCATATTAGTGATATCAAAGACTGAAATCACAATAATTCACCATAAGCAAAGAAAAGCACTCTCAAAAGTTTTAACTTCTCCATAAAAACCTGAGCTTTTTTCATTTTGCTTAGGTCCTGTTCACTATTCAAAAATATTCCTACAACTGAATAATATCTGTAAATGTGTTTTTAAATCCCCATAGTATATAAATATCTAGGTGCAAAATCTAATAATCTAAAGCCAGAGATAGCAGATTTGCTATTAAGCATCATTAAAAAGTTTTATTTATCCCATCACACAGCAGATATTAGATTATTTAGGTGACCAATCATATGGGATAAATAATAAAAAAATCCACAGCAAATGGTTTATAAAGAGCCCATAAACTAAAATTATTTCAAGCACAAAATATTTACAAAGAGCAAGAATACAAATTAAGAATGTGACTAAGTGCTCACTCTAACATTCTTAGGATTTTGATATTGCAGAACACTTTGTTTTCAATCCAAAAAACCTCTTAAGCTTAACTTCAAGCATCGCTTGAATCCACCTGCTTAAGTGCTTCACTGAAGCAGGGCCAGAGCACTTAGCTAACTTCAGGATTGAGCCCACTCTATTGCCAAATAACTTTTTGCTAATGCTTTGATTACATACCACTAGGTTTCCAATCACCATGACCATCATGAAGACAGTAAGGCACATGGCTTGGCCAGCAACCTCCATGCAGTCCCACATGGTTTCTATCCACTCTCCACATAACACTCGAAATACGATCAAAAAAGAGTGAAAAAAATCTTGCATGTGCCAACGTGGAAGCACACAGTCACTTGCGATTTTGCAGACACATTCCTTGTAGTTTTTCCCAAACAGCTGCATCCCCACCACAGCGAAAATAAACACAATGATGGCCAGCACCAGGGTCAGATTTCCCAGAGCTCCCACTGAGTTACCAATAATTTTTATGAGCATATTTAGTGTTGGCCAAGATTTTGCCAATTTGAAAACTCGTAGCTGGAATAAAAGAAGAATATTGTTAGGATATCCAGCAAGAAAGACACAGAAGATATTTTAAAGTAAATTTGTGGGAGGATATCACTGCAAAATATGCCCTGTGACTGTTCAGAGGGCATCCTCTTATCTAAAGCATGAAGAAGGAAGGTTCACTCAACAACATTTTGTGAAGTTAGAGCTTGAGATTCTCAAAGCAGAGTTCTTACTGAAGGCCAAAGAAGCTACTGGCCATATTAGACGGAATTCAAAATCTAGGGTTCATCTGTTAGAATCATCTGGACCACTTTTCTACTGGTATTTGTAGAGTGGATCTATTCCTGTGATGCTAATCAGACAGAGCTCAGTACATCTAGGGAGTTGATTTGTTTCTGCGTAACAGGGTGTTCCCAGTGTTTAAAGTGGGTATATAGAATAAACACATTGGAAATAGGCCCAGGACAACCATTGGTATCTATTTGTCTGGATCTCGATCAATTTCCATTGAAGACAGTAATATACCACAAGTAATAAGGGTTTGAAAGTGACATAGGATCAGTATCATGGCAAAAATCAAGCAAATTTTTAAGGCCAAAAAAAAGAAATTAATGAAGCCCCATTAAAACTCCGTACAAATAATGTATATTTACCAGTCTGAATGATCGAAGAACTGAGAGCCCTTCCACATCTGCAAGACCAAGCTCAACCAAGCTAAGGGTTACAATAAAACCATCAAAAATATTCCAGCCTTCCTGGAAATAATAGTAAGGATCCATTGCAATGACCTTGAGAAACATTTCTGCTGTGAAGATTCCAGTGAAGACCTGAATTCAAAATGCAGTTGTGAAATTCCATTGTGAAATATAATGTTACAGATTTAGCTGTTGTCTAAGTTTTTAATTCAAGCTACATATCTGCAATGTCTTTTTCAAAAGTGATATTTAAAAGTCTTCAGTGTACTGTAGTGATTTATTATGCCTAGCTTCCCTTAACAAGTGCCATACAAACCAAGTAATTTTTTCAATTCATTAAATTTTATACTAAACAAATTACATAAACTTCTGTTTTATAACATTTATAATCCAGTTTCAACTCTATCAGGATATCGACTTTTTCATGTACTGTACAAACAATATCCCAAATTTGATTTTTACAACATAAAATGGAATGCTTTCCAAGAAATTACATGGTATAACATGGTAATTTCTTGGTATACTAAGTACAATATAACAGCAGCATGAATGAGCCCTAATCTAAGACTCCAGAGAGGCAGATTCTTTGCTGGTATAACTTGCCGTAATTCCCTTCAGTTGAACAGAAGTACAATTATTTATACCAGATGGGGATCAACTGAGATACAACTATCTGCTGAAGCTGAGGAACTTCGCCCTGGCTGTTGCCAGTAAGTTCAGTGAAGGTATTTGGCTCAATCATTTAAACATCAAGAATAAATGAGCATTTAAGAATATATTTTAAACATGATATTGCTGGTAATGCTTTCTCATCATGGGCTGCTCTGCTGAATGAAGTAGGACTAATATTTAGGAGTCACCAAGGTAGTGACCCCATGCAGCTTTGAGAGAAGTCTTAGAAGAATTTCCTGTAGGATAGGAATGTACTAAAGCCTCCGTTAAAGGCTGCCTGAGCCCTGGTCTGAAATGCTATTTTTTGGGTTTGGATAACCCATTTTCAAGCAAGCTGGACATAAAATGGGACAGCTGAAGAGAATAATCTAACTGGGATAATCAGGAGATGGACAAGAAGAGTCTGACTTGCTCTGCCTAGGAACAAAAAAGCTCAAAATAGATTTTATTACAGTCTTTAAATACATTCCAGATATGAACACCAGAGAGGCAAAGGTTACTATTTTTTAAGCTACAGGACTAGAACCACTGAGTAAGAGGTAGAAATGAATGAATACAGTTTGAAATGCTGACTTAGGTTCCTAATGATCAGGACAGTGAGGTTCTCAAGGAGCTTTAAAGTGGAACTAGCGGAGCAGATAACCCTGACAGCCTCCAGACTGCAGAAGTGGTTATGTCAGGGAGCCAAAGTCTGGAAGATCATGGTGCTTATAGCCAGATTCTTTCACACTCCCTTTGTAGTCAGATGTACACCAAGATTTATATGGCATTTTCTTGGTTGGAAAACAAATCTGTGTAATGCTACAAGATTTTACATTTTACTAGGAAACTCAGATTCAGAGTATCCCTTATTTGAAGTATCTTAAAACCAGCATTTATCTATTAATTCTCCCTTCTGAATCCTGTAGTTATCTACATGATCTGAGATATTCTGTTCCTCATTACAAAACAAGGATTATTAAAAATCTCGTAAGAAAAAAATTCTTAAAATAAGAGAGAAAGTAGGACTGCAGCTGCAGATACATCTATGTGATCAAACCTGTCAGTTCAAAAGTATCAGAGCTACAAAAAATTAACTCCTGAATTCTTTAATAATTTATCTTTTTGAAGTAGAAGGGAGAAAATATAGTTGACATCACTAGAAAAAGATATCTTACTATTTATCTGATGATAAAAATTATGAAAACTATAAGAGGAAAAAGTACCGCAGGATAGTTTTCGTAGTTTTACATAAAGCACATAAAGAAAACAATCCACATATCCACATAGAAAGTCTTTTACAGAAGAAAATTCTAGAAATACTTTTAAAAGGCTTTTTTAGCTCTTCTAAACCTGCGCTCAGGAAACGGAGCAATTAAAACCACATTCAAATTTAAAGATTTGTTTTGTACTGATTGAAAAAGTGACACTATGTTTATTTGCATAGTGTCTTTTTCATAGTAATGCATTTCTTCGTTTAGTAGTTAGACAAATCAACTTCTGTTTTAGATGGACTCTACTTAATGTAGTGTTGGTGCCATTTTTTAAAATTTTTATTTGGCTTAGCAGAACACTGCAATATCTTGATTTTACAGTATCCTAAGTTACATAAGCCAGAGTAGACAGTGAAATTTCCAAAAATATTCAGATAGAGTCATATCTGGAGGCCAATAAACATCCAATAAATCTACTTTCTAAAGAGATGAAAAAAGAAAGAAGAAAAAAATAAGCTATTAAAACTCCTTCTTTCAGTTATTTCAGACGTACTTCCTTCCAAATCATGAACATAAAAAGCCAACAGACTTACCAGATTTCCAACCGAAAGTACGTTATTGAATTCATCGGTCATCGGATAATGTTCCATAGCCATAAACAGTGTATTTAAAACAATGCAAATTGTAATAGCCAGGTCAACAAATGGGTCCATTACCACTAAGTTGACGATATGTTTGACTTTTAACCAATGTGGACTGCAGTCCCAGATCAAGAAAATATTTGCAAATTTATACCAACATGGTGGGCATTTCTGTCTTGATTCTTCAAGTTCTGTGGGTAAAGCAAATTCATACAGGTAACTATGTGATTGCTCTAACATTCCTCAATCTTGTATTAATTGTAACAGCCAAGCTGTCAATCTAAACTGGTAGAGACTAACCTCTATAAACATGCCCATTATACCTTTTTATAGGGCTTTTCAATAAAGTCTTTTAAAATTGCTATCAATCAAATGAATTTATTTTGTTCAAAGCTTATCTATCAAGCACAACTTCTTTGTATTGTAATTACTATTCTGATCAATATCAATTTATGCATTGATTTGTAATATATATTTCATTATTCCTTGACTACACTTCAGCCTGCTTCTCCCACTTACTGTTCTCTTATGTAAAAATTTTTATTTTGAAATTTGTGGTGTTTACCTAAAATTTTTTAATATAACTTTCATTCCTAGTTCAAGAAAAAACAGGTTTTTATCACCTAGAATAGCACTTCTTTGAAGAGTAACTGAATAAATGTAACTGCTAAAAATATGCATATATTTTAACAATGGTTGCATATATGTGGCCTTTTAGTGTCCAATAATATATTATTAATTAATATGTATAAGCATCCACTCAGTTATGACCATCAAACATAACTCTCTAGTCCTGATGACCACATGAGGTAGACAGTGGCAAAACAATGAGATAGAAATGGTTACTTATGTAATAACTTTAATGCTTACTTGTGTAATAACCTTAATGAATAAAGCTTTGAGTTTACTGATAAATATGTGTCAGTTTGTGGAATGCTATCTGTTAATAAATGTATTTTAAATCGGTTCTTAAGCTTCAAAACTTACTGAAGTCCATTGCAAAAAAAATGTAATAAATACTAAGTGATGTGGAGCACCCACCTTCCACGGTGTTTGTGAGGATGCTGGCAATACTCATGGCTCTTTCCCTCAAAGCTGGATCTTCAAGTAAGTCCATAGAGACGTGTAAAGAACCTGATATTCTCTTCCTCATTTCTGTTTCTGTAGTGGTGCCCTATACAGAAAACAATGGTGGGTGAGAACACGTTGGAATAATAAGATAAGCAAAGACTATATAGAATCCTGTTATTAATGTCTTAGCTTGGATACGTGCTTCATGCACTTCAATTTTTATCATGTCAGACTTTTATTACTTTTTAGTATATTTTAAATAATTTTTAAAGTATATGAGGCAATAGTTTCCTCCTGTTAAGACTGAGAATTTATTTACTTAGCTTTTGCATTTTCTTCAAGCTATAAGAAAAGATTTAAACAAAGGTAAAAGGATTGATTTCAAAATATTGTATAAAATTTTTGCAAACTGTAAGTTTTTTCCTTGCTCCTACTGACAGAGTATTCTGCAGTTTGTGATATAATAGTCTTTTCCCCTAGGCAAACTGCAGAAAGTAAGAAAAGTCTGACTTCCTCATGCTTCCTCATGCTAGTATTTTTTTAGTAATGTGAGCAGAAAACTTAAAACTAAGCAAGAAATTTTTTTCAGACATCTTCTCTTACATTGTGTATGGTGAAAGAATGGCAGCAATATGGTCTGTTCACACAGACATCTGTATTTTTGGATGTATTGAAATGTGATCATCCAATAACTATTTGTTATCTACACTACAGAACACCACTAGCAACAGATGGAAAATACATAGGAATGAGAAATAAATGATAGTAAAGAATTGAGAACTTCCTTACATTTTTAACAGGGCTGATAAGGAAGAATGTTATCAAAGTTAACTGATAACACTAAAGTTGATAAAGTGGTAATAGAAGCATCATATTGATTGCAGTTATATGTTAATACTTTTGTATACTATTTTCAATTGTATAGTAACTATGATTTTGCAGACAATAGCCACATGGACTTTTAGATCAGCAAAAGTAAAGTAGAGTACAGGAATATAGTAAAGCATCGTGCTTTTATAAATGTGTGAGTTAATATTTTATTACTTGGAGACTGGAAATTGCATTTTTAGTTCTGAG
Organism: Caloenas nicobarica; assembly: GCF_036013445.1. Classification (NCBI taxonomy): domain Eukaryota; kingdom Metazoa; phylum Chordata; class Aves; order Columbiformes; family Columbidae; genus Caloenas; species Caloenas nicobarica. The sequence goes on along the minus strand of NC_088250.1, from coordinate 22,363,367 downwards.
AATATTTGTAAGCAAATGCTTAGGCTGCAAAACTATCTTAGCTGTTTTATTTATTAAAGATTTTACAAGATGCAGAAGCATTCACAGCTTGACCAACCAGGAAGCATTGCCAAGGGTTCCATTCTGTAGAAAACACTGGCTGGTGCACTAAGAAAAGGCCACGATGCCTAAGCTATTTAAAACTTTCTTACATTGTCATCAGTAGCTGGTTTATCTATTATCACCTCTGGCAGAAGCTGTCCAACAGGCGATGTAGGAACAGATGGTCCACCAACCAGGGAAACCACCCCATTGCAATCCACAGTGCTGTGCATCTTCCCATTCACTGGAAACACTGCCAGCATCCTGGATGACCTACTGGCCTGACTAATGTTACTGTTGCGCCGTTCACTGTGCCTGCGTGGCACAAAAAGAGAATCTCTTCTGCTATCATTGTCTTCAAAAGTGCTGTGCTCGTCATCAGCAAAGTCATTTTCCGATCCAACATCCTTTGCTCTGCCTCTGAAGCTGAAAAGACTTGTTCTGCTGTTGCGCCTCGGAGAAAACAGGGAGCCACGAATGCTCAGCAAAGACTGCAGGCAAACAAAATTTGTGATTATTAGCTGAAACCTTCAAATTTTGCACTGTTATTAGGATAGCAGAGGGTTTTTTTTTCTTATACGAGAGTAAATATTTTTCCCAGAAACGAAATGCTTCTGTGAAATTGTTGTATTTCATTATATTTATATTTTGCAGATAGAAATGCTATTCAGGGATTCTTAAGACAAAACCAATTCTAAGCACTCCTTCTCCTGATGTCAGTTAGAGTTGCTGAGTGGAGTAGTTGCACAACACTTCAAAAAAGGGAGTCTACACATGCACATTCCTTCATGTAGGCAGTATCCTGCATATATTGAACCAGCCTCCAAACATTGAAGCAGGAGGAAAATATAAGTCTATCATAACAGAAAAATACTATAGCATTTTAATAAGTCTACACAATATGTAATCACTCGACATCCCCGCCATGGAATCAGAGAATATTTTTAGATGATTTTAAACAATCCTGTTACAAGAATAGAGATATGAGGTTACATTTAATTCTCTGTGTTTTTTTACAAGACAATCTCACAGCTACAGCACTTTCTCTCAAGCACTAGCAACAATAATAAAGTTTAATGAAAATCTCAGTGTTTCCTTTCTTTAGGCAGCAGGGTCATATTACAGTACCAGGAAGACTAAAGTAGTTTTGTAACAGCCTATAATGCTTTAAATGTAAGCTTCTACTAAAAATAACTATATACAATACCTGATGTGGAGAAGAATACTTCTTTTCATACGTCAGTCTATTGCCTTCAATAGATAATCGGAAACCTTTCCTTCTGATGCTGTCTTCTGATTCAGACTTGTGAAATTCATCTTCATCTTTTTCCTCTCCTCCAGACTGCTCTTTTTGTTTTCTTTTTTTCCTTCTATTTCTCCTCTCTTTTGCACTCTTTGAGCTCAATTTTGATGCCTCTGAGGAACTTTCTGAGAGCCCTCCTGCTTCTCCCGCAGCACTGGGCTCCCTGGATTCTGCGGATGCTGTTGCTGCTGCTGCTGCTGCTGCTGCTGCCTGCCATATTACAGAATGAATTTGTGTCACCAAGCAAACCATGACATCACGTTTTTTATAAATTTACTTATACAGAATTTCTAGTCCAAATGCCCTGGATCTTAACACTTTTGATTTCCACAGGATATCCTCTCTCTAGATTTTTTCTGATTTCTGTCACTCGATTGACTCAAAATCTGTGTTGGTCATAGTATTCTTCTATATTTCATGACTAATTTTTAAATGCAGAAGTCTAACAGACAGTAGGGTAGGAAAAACATAATGAATAATGTATACCTAGTTTTGAATATTCCTCCTTGATTATGGCTGGATTGTTCACAGGACAACGTCTTTAGTGCAGAACAGAAAAACCTCTGAGCTAGCTCTGTTGAAAGCCCAACAGGGTAGTTTTATAATTCCAAATTTAGAAAGCAGAGGGTAAAAATCTTTGGTAAAATTACATCCATACACTTCAGCATTACTACACCATAAATTATACCTGAGCTGCTTCTTGTTGCTTCTTCAGTTGTTCCAGCATCTGTTGAAATTCTGCCTCTTTCTGTTCTGCTTCTTCCATAGTTGCTTGATTCTGTTCTTCATACGCCATGGCGACCACAGCCAGAATCAAGTTGATCAGGTAGAAAGAACCAAGAAAAATTACGAGAACAAAAAATATCATGTATGTCTTCCCAGCAGCACGTAGCGTCTGGAAATAAGAATACATATATAAGCAAGAATAGGTGAACAAAAGTTTTGGTTTTCATATTGTTAAAATTAAGATAACATAAGAAAATTGATTTTAGGCCTCTTGCATTACTGGTACAAAAATATTTAGTTTATTTTTCATTTAAAATTCTCACCAATTGATAAAGATTTTCCCAGAAGTCTTGAGTCATCAAGCGAAATAGTGACAGGAAAGCCCAGCTGAAAGTGTCAAAACTTGTGTAGCCATAATTGGGGTTTCTACCAGCTTTCACGCATGTATATCCTTCTGGGCACTGCCTAGAAAGACAAACTGGATGTTACCTTACATAGTTATTTTGAAATTATCACCTCAAATGTCCAGGAGAAGATTAGGATTAAAAAGTGGATTTTTCTTTAGTTAATCAGAGTAGAAATAATAGTAGTTGTGATTTTTAATAGAAAATTACTTTAAAGGATGCTAGAAAAATTAAGTAGCAAAGGCACATAAAAATTAGGGTTAAAAGTTTAATCTAAGCTTCTGAAACATAATATTCCAAATATATTAATTTTGTAACAATAATGTCAATGTCAGTGTTTTCTGTTCTCTCAACCTGTTAGTACTCATATGTGCAGGTGGAACTGCAAAATTACACACTTTCCAGCCGTTACATCTGTTACTCCTCATCCAGGCAGGAGCTACACCAATACCAAATTACTGATTCATTCGTGCAAAGACTAAGCTCGTCTAACCAATCCACTGAGCACTGACCAGGAACCCAAATTCTCAGTCCAATGTAAAATCCTAGTATTTTTTACGTGAAAGAAAGTGGTCACTCAAAATATAGCCCCCCTTCAACTGCACAGCTAAAGAACATGGATCTCATTTGTACATGGTGCAATAATATGGTGAAATTGGGTCTTACCCGGCATCAGAACTATTTCCACAAAGCAGAGCATCGTTTTGCCCTTCCAGAAAATAAAAATGACCTGTTTAAGAAAGAATTTTTTTTTAATTATAAAATTTGGAATATGAAAATTTTCTTACAGCTCTAGGTGATTTCAAATGCAATTTTAAACAAGCAGGATTATTTTTTTCAGCAGGAACTTAACTTTAGAGTGAATGACAATATGAATTGCAGCAAGTGCTATCACTCACTGCACTTATTGTTGAAATGCCAAAATACACTTAAAATCCTGTCAAATGCTGCTGGATGTAGATAAAATGTACAATTCTCCCTTCAATCTGATCACTGAACTTTGTGAAATTATATTGTACAGTTACTTATTATAATAATTAAATTGTACCTGAAAAAATATACTGATAATTTATTAGTATTGCCAAGGGCTCCAGTTTGTCACTTACAAACACTTGTGGCAGTTATCTAATATGTGACCTCTGCAAAAAGTTACCCAGCTGCCAATGGCTCTGACTGTTACAAGTGCGTGCACGCTGCAAGTAGCCTGCTGACTGATACGAAGGCCCTGGTGTACATCTAAATTTAACTCAAGACAGAATTACTGCAACAGTCATGGACTTGCGTAAGTAGGATTTTAGGAGTATACGATGAAATTATTGATCATCTTAGCAAAGAGAAATTGGGTAAATTCCACCAAATCACCTCATAGACAACCATCGCATAATCTGTATAGTAATCCTGTATTTAAAGGACATTTTAGATGGTTTAAACAACAAAGACATTTAGCTGTCTGTTCTCAGAAAAATAAAGAGATGATATGTAAAACGTTGTGCTTATTCAGAGTCACTTTGACCATATCCTTAAGTGCTTTCCTTTTTCCCCTCAAAGCAGTTGACTACACTTGCTAAATTCTTGATTTTGGGAGAATTATTACAGGAGGAACTTCCTCCTGCAGTAACAATCTCCCATTTAGTCACAGGCTTAAGGATGCAATTTACACAGGGTCAGACCATGTAGGCCAGTATCCCATTTCTGATGGAGATCAAAAGCGTTGCCTCAGGATGTCTGTAAGGACAGGGCAGGAACATGATGGTACTCCCCTAAGCACCTCCTCAGCTTCCAATTCTTCTGAAGCACAGCAGCTTTGGGCTGGTGGTACTTTTTAGCTTTCCTGAGAAGACTTAAACTCCACATTGGATTTATTTTCCATTGTACTGACTTGTTAGATTCCCCTTAAAATAATCTCATTTGAAATGCTACCAGTGAAGCTCTGTTTAAACGTGGCTGTAGCTGTGCTGGCTGTGCTGCCCAAGCAGGGCTACTACAGAAGCTGATGAATTCCCAGTCTGAGGAGGCATCACAAGGTACTGGCTCAGCTCATTGCTTTGCTGCAGGAGGGACAAGGTACCCCAGCCAGCTGCGTCTCTCCACCCTGTGAGTGAAATTCACCATTCAGTAGAGTTAGGTGTTAAGCTGTATGTAGACCTTGTTCTGACACTCTGTGAAGGACTCAGTTTCAGTGTCTAATGCTAACACCTGCATCTTACAGGGTACAATATTCCGTACTCTGCAAAGTGCACAACACTACATGTGGCTGCTGTCATTCTGGGCTGGTGTGCATTGCAGAACTGCACTCTGCTGAAACACAGCTATAAGTAGTAAAGGTAGCTGACATGATGCTGACTGCAGCTGACCCCTATGAAGCAAATCTTATTCTGCATTATGTCAGCTAATCATGATTAAAACATGCTGGAACATAGCAGCTGGTTGGGAAGAATGCAAACCTGACTTGATACAGTTTCCATGCAGCAGTCAGTCATGATCAGTACTGCATCAGCTGAGCTGAACTGCTAAAATAGGGTCTGCGTCCAAGTTCTGTGGTTCAGACAAGATGTGCCCTATAAGCACGCTGTACCAGCCAGCTCCACAGGAAATAATAGCCACCCAGGCTTTCTTTGGGTTTCCTGATACAACTGTGACAAATGCTCAAAATATTATCATGAAAGGAAAATTTTTATAACAATGCCAACTGAGGAGTATAAGCATGTGTCCCTAACTAGATGCAAAACTCTGAATTGTATTTTATTAAAGTAATGTGAAAAGTCCCTCAGTACCTCGAATGTTTGGCTCCCCTTCATTTGATTAGAGAATGGGAAATAAACCCTGGTAGGTGAGCAATTTACTCCAAAAGAATTTACAGTTGTTTGGGTACACCTAGGGTAATGACTGAGGATAATTGTTTCACAGAATAGATTGCAAGATGTTATTTCCCAGAAAAAATGGCTTATGGCAAGCTTGCCAAAATAAAGTTTAACTTACCTAGCATGAATTTTATCAGATTTGCTGTGCTAGGAAAACAAAACAAAACAAAACAAAAACCACGAGTGCTTGACTCATTAATGCCAGGAGTGCTTATGTAAGATTTCTCTAAATGGTATTTCAAAAATGAGCTCTGTGGCAAAGCTAGGTCTTATAAGCCTTTTTTTTCATAGTATACACAACTATCGGCACAAAAACTTTTATAATTCCTGAAAAAGACAGTGCCATTGCACTGCTCTGAGCTCCAGGTAAGTCTCTTTTAATTGCCCTATGGCATAGCTGGTTTAAGAACCATTTCTGCATCCTGTCTGCCCACCTGGCAGAAGAGAGCAGGAAGCTGTGAGAAGATAATTTTTCTCTTTGAAACTGCTGGTAAGCAAGGACAAGCTTATTAACTTCATAATAAGACTCATAATTTCATTACAAATTTCATAATACATATGAAATCCTGTGTAAATATACCAAAGGGTCAAGTAGCCTTTCAATAAAGTATTTTTCTGTAACTAATTCAATTCAGCTTTGTTTTTCAAGTGGCTTCAGGTCTTCTTTAAATCAAATGAAATCAGAGCCTAAGTTTATAGATTATTTGTTAAAAAGCCAGAAAATTAAGCTTGACCTTGAAGTCTAGGTCCTTCATTATGAGACTTTGCTTGACTTGGTTATACTCTGTGGCATGGGATCTCCATGAATTCACATGTTCCAGTGTGTTTCTCAAAAAGATCACATCTTGATTTAAGAAATTAGAATGGAAATCCATCACAGTCATTGATCAGCTATGTGATCACAGTTAGAAGCTGTCTTTTATTTGAAAACTGTCCGGCTTTTACTTGCAGCTATTGAACCTGTTATATCTTTGCCTGCTAGATCAAAGATATGTCTATGATGAAATTTCTTTTCCCTGTGAGGTTTTTCTCGACTGTGATCAAATCACCCCTTAAACCTTCTCTTTGATATGCTAAGTAGGTTGAGCTCCTGGTCTATCTTGGTATAAAGCATGTTTTCCAACCCTTTAATCATTCTGCTCTTTTCTGAACATCCTCCAGTTTTTCAACATTCTATCTAAATTGAACTTTATATAGTATTCCAGTAGCAGCTGCACCAGTGCTAAATACAGGGGTAACATTGCCTTCCTGCTCAATAATTTATTTATGTGAACGGGATACTATTTAGCTTTTTGGCTGCAGTGTTTTAGCATTAATTTGTCAGAGTCCTGGCTGCTCCACAGTGCCTTAGGTGCCTAAGCCTCAGCCTCTCTATTGCTAAGGGCTTTCCAATTGCATTTATATATCCTGCCTCTCAGTTGCAGCTCTGCAACCTTTCACGTAAACTGCTGTCACAGTGTTTTCCAGAGCCTCTGTGGCACCATTTTTCCTTTGTTGTCTTGCTGTTTTTCACATTGCTGTTATTCTCATGACATTATACCTGCAAACACATGATTGTTGCAGCAGATGCGCATGGGAAGCAATTGTCTCTGGTGTGAGATTGACCCCTCTTCCTTCCCCTTTTTCCTAATCCTTGCTTGTAGTTTTTCGTTTATATTAGGTGACCTAATAACACACAGGCACAAGCTTAAAAACCAACCAGCCCATGCAGCACCCACCCTGATCAAAGTGCATTCCAATTAGTGCGAATAGCACTGTAGGCAGGGACAACCTGCGGGGAGTTTGAGGAGATGCTAATGAAAAATACGTGGTTGCTATGGGAAAAGTAGTATGGAGTGATCGCTGCTGCACTGGAAAGGATACCCAGGGGAGAAGACTCACCCGGAGACACCATCACTTTTCTTTGCAGCTGGTACTGTGGTCAGTTTTCCCTTTTCCCTTCCCTTTAATTTCTCTCTCTCCCCTTTAGTTCTCATTTTTCTCCAAAAGTTACTTTCCCTGTTAGAGATGATGTATGCCATCAGCTACAGTCTATCAGTCTATGTGTGTGAACTTGTCTCAACATGAATTATGCAGCATTGATTTTTAAGACGGGGAGCTTAGCTTTGTAACCTCACATTTAACTGTACTGGAATGCATTTCTTTATCTATTTTCAGTTTGCCAGACTGCTCTGTCTCAGCAAAACTGGTTGGAAAATCATACTTTGGGAAATTATCAAAATGGAAAGATGCTTCTGAGCAATCTTTGTCTGAGATTGCTCCTGTTCAAGGTTTTAACTAATCTAGATGACAGAAGAACGCTTACCAAATTTGCAGATGATACTGATCTGATAAGGGTGGTGGTGAGTTTGAGGAAACAATTACAATTTAAAATATCCAGTACAGCTGGAGAGATGGTCTGAAAAAATAAGGTGCTGTTCAGGCTGGAACAATAAACTGTGCAAATACCAAGAGGGAACTCAACGAGGTAAAAGTCTGTAAGAGATTCAGGAGGCAGATAGACCACAATCTGAACAGGATTTAACAATGTTATAGTTGTAAAAAGTAGCAAGTCCTAGCCTAGGATATATAAAACAGAAGTAGAAGTTACTATGCCACCACATAATCCTTCTCTACTTAGTGTGCCTCCTGTGGAGGAGAAATGCCTAGAAGTGGGTTCTGCACTTCAAGAAGGATGTTTACGAACAAGAAGGGATCCAGATGAGAAATCAAGATCTAGAAAATAAATTGTAGGAGAAAAATGTTAACTATCTGGGTTGCTTGGTGTACGAAAAGAAGACTGAAAGAGGAAAGAGCAGGGCATGGCAACATAAGAATAGGCTCTAAATACCTCAGAGATCAGTGATTTATGATAGGGAATAATTTAGTTTTGATGCCTGTTGTGAAGTTGATAAGAACAATGAGCTTAAATTGCAACAGGAAATTTTGTTAGACCTTAAAAATAATTTCTAATAATAAGGATAGTGGAGCACAAGAACGGATAGACAATGCAAATACCAAGGACTCCATCACTGGAGTCCTCACTGAATGTCAGAAGTCTCTGACATCTGTCAGAAATGACATTGCAATCTGTTGCTGATCTTGCTTTGGAGTATGGGAATGGAAAATGCCTAAGATTATTAAGCAATATTAAGAACTCCTTTGGACCTCTTTCTGTTTCAAAGGAGATGTGGATTTGGCACAGGGAGGTGACAAAAAGAGCTGTGTCAAGTAGAGAGATTATGTTGCTTGCTCTCTGTTCCATGCCGGCCTTTGGAGTAATCTATGAGAGAGAGAAAACACTTGTGCTCCATCTTAACTACATGTATCATTCGTTCTCCTCCTTATTTCTAGGAAATGGGTCAGCCACAAATCACTTCAGTAAGAATTATGCTGACAATACTTACTTTCATCTTCAATGTACCCCTTCCAGTCAAATGGAGTCACTGTTGAATTAACCAATGTACCATTTTCACCTATGGTGCTGTTCAGCTGGGAAGTAATATTTGTTTCCAGAGTAAAATTTTCTGGAGGCCACTGCAGGCATTTATTCCTCAAGTTGCCCATGAAGAGCTGCAGCCCTATTAGTGCAAATACACTCAGACAAAACACAGTCAGGATCATAACGTCCGAGAGCTTCTTCACAGACTGAATTAGGGCTCCCACAATAGTCTTCAAGCCTGCAAATGCAAATAATTTTTTATTCCAATGTTCAAAACTTTTTAAAAGCATAAAAATGACAGTGTCTCCCAGTAAAGTTCTAGATTTCATGCAGAAGCCCAAATAAATGATTGTAATGTCTGTGAAATAACATTTTTGTGAAGAGATTTTTCACTTGTGAAAATGATTAAATAGCTGAATTTATGTTCATTTGAAACTGTGAATGGAATGAGTTGCATATATTTCAAAACACTTGTTTCAATGCTAAAACAAGTGACTTTTTCAAATTCATGCTGTACATGAATCTCACATAAAAGTCTTCTTTCTTTTTATTTGTCAATACCTCTTGCCCCAAACCTTTGCTACTATCAGTTTTATAACATACTAGATTTAGAAGACAGTAGTAAAAAGCCTGTTCAACAACAAATAGGATTAAAAATTAATGCTATAAAACTGGAGACGGTTTGGAAAAACGTAGAATGTTAAGATAATAAATCCCCCATGCAACGCCCATGCTACACTTTATTATCTTATTCTTTCATCTTCTTACTAAATCAACATTTCAAACAGTTCTATTTTTTAGACACAAATATTCACAACAAATACCACACAACATCATGTAGGTAAGATACACATGGGTAAGGAAACTTTGGGGTTACTGATATTCATTGAATGTGGAGAAGAAAGCTTGACATCATACGATGCGAACCACACACACTGTGTACTGCAATGTCTCATGCAAGAATCTGTTAAACGCAAAGGCTGATTTCAAAAAGAAAGAGCTCATGTTAAAAAGCAATGAATCAGAGATTTCAGTGAATTCTAATATCTTCCGATTCCTGCTTTTTTGTGGAAAGAAATAAGATTTCTGTTTAAAAAATATGAATTCCATTTCAGTGAATTAAAGTCAGCCTCAGTGTTTAACCTAGCTCTCACCTGGAATGACTGATATTGTTTTCAAAGCTCGGAGAACTCTGAATGTTCTCAACGCTGAGACATTGCCCAGGTCCACAAACTCTGTCACATATCTGTAATAGGGGAGTTCACACACAAACACAATGACAGGATAAAAAGGAACAGTTGGGAGGTACAAGGGGCCTAACACCTTACACCAACTACTTCTTACCTGGAATTACAGAAATAGTTTTCAAAGCTCTCAATACTCTGAAAGTTCGAAGAGCTGAAACATTGCCTAGGTTTACAAATTCTGTTACATACCTGTAGGATTAAATCACAGTTATTCAGAATTTAGGCAAAGTTTATGCTACTTACTTGGGTCTTTCATCAAGACCGCTTTGGCGTTTTTAGCGAGAAATTAAATAGCAACAGTCAGAGGTTTACCTTTCACTGCAGTTTGCCTTGCATTTATATGCTTTCAGAGCCTTCAGTTAAATTAAATGTTTCTGAAGTGAATCGTAGTGATTTAACTTTGAAAGCCTAAAATTTATCTAGACTAGATCGGTAAGTTTGGAGAAAGAAGTCAAAGGGATGCTCCTTTTCTGCTCAGAGAAAAAATGCAGGACATGAAATTAGCCTTTCTAATACTAGCTGTACTAATGGCTTCTGCAGTATTTATGTTTACATCAAAATATGCATATTAGAATGTGAAAATTGTTTTAGATAAAAGTAAATCCATACAATAATTTCCATTAAATGAAATTGGTATGTATTGATACTAATTTCATGCCCTTTTTACCCTTCACTTTCCAAGAAAAAACGTAAAACAAAAACTTACGCAAAGGTAATGACAGTGAAATCAAGCCAGTTCCATGGATCTCGAAGAAAAGTAAAATCTTCTAAGCAAAAGCCCCTTGCAATGATTTTAATGAGTGACTCAAACGTGTAAATTCCAGTGAACGTATACCTGGAAAAATTTAATCAAAATAAGTAGCAACATTTTACATTGGTATTGTGATAGAAATCTGATGATCAAATGAAAGAGTTTTTTATTTCAAAACAGGAAAAGAAATGCAGTAAATAAGCATTATACTTATCCTATACACTTGTGTATTTGCATGCATTAATTGTGACATGCTGTTGAAGTACAGCAGCCCCGATATTGTACATAAATCAAAATAAATAAATCCATCTAATAAATGAAATCTATTAAAATTCATTGGTGACACTCAATTTAAAAGTATGTGACACTAGATCCATTACTTTTAACCAAGTAAGCCATGAGCATAAGTTACTGGATACTGTCTGAATCACTAAAATCTAAACCATCTAGTATTAACTCTAAAAAGGGAAGAATGCAAGCATGCACTGCATTCTCAAGGAATACTTTTGCTTACGTGCTGTCCTTAACTGACGTGTACAAATAGATGACCATAGTTCTGCCATTAATGCAGTAGTGTAAAGGAGGGGTAAAAACATTGGGAGGAGGTAAAAAACATTAAAATGAGAGAACACTAGTGGAACCTCAGTAGAATACTATCTGTAAACAACTTCCAATTTTTTCTACCCAATCATTCTACTAGAAGGAGATTTAAATCATTATTCAACATTTCTACATAGTTTAGAGAGGAAATAGTAGTAGTGGCTCATGACAACTGCCAGCACACATGACTGTAGTTACTGGCATGCTGACTCCTAGAGGAACACTCCAAGATATCTTCAAATAACATATGCAACTTACTCTACATTCTTTGTCCAGTCCGGAGGGTTACTCATGGTCATAAATACACAGTTGGTCAAAATAGTGCACATGATAAGCATGCTGAATAATGTAGATACAGTTAAGGAAAACCCAATAATAATTCATAGAATATCACGTCAGCCATATATCTTAAGTACAGAAAAATATTGCTGCTTATATAAATCTTTTAGACTTTGGTAAACATTGTACATATATTTTGCTTAACCTACTAGTTTTCACTTTAGCACATTAAATTTTAAAATTAGTCTTGATTTGCTGACGTTCTGGTGTTGATGTATTGATGTCCTCATGTTTTGTTTTCAGCTGGAACCGCAAAGTGAAGGAAGAGGCTCTCACACATCTGGGAGGTAACATGAGCTGAGGAACAGCCAAAACCAAAATAACTTGCAGAAGAACACTGTTTTACTTAAATACCTGACGCAACTGAATAAGCGTTAGTCTTTCACTTCTGCAGTTCTGGTACTAAACTCAACAGCTGGCATATGCAAGTTTAAAAAAAGTTTATCCTATTCACCATGAGTCAGAGCTGTAGATAAAGCACATACCACCCCAGCACCCAGCACAGCCAGTCTGTCGAAAACAGAACACAACACAGAATACTGATTTTAATCGCTGAAGTGACCGTATTCCATGTTTCCCTATCGCTAGGTTAGCAGTACGTACTTCAGTCAGTGAAACAAAAATCCATAGGAAGCTCAGAGATTAGGGTGAATAATTTTCCAATATCATTTTGGGGCTCTCTCAAAACACGTTAGCAGCAAAAGGAGCATCCCTTGTTCTACCAATGCTATCATTTTTAAATGGATCAATAGTACCTTGAAAAGCATGGAAAACTGGTGAAGATTAGAATGAAAGTGAATTTTTATTTAGAGTTCCAGCAAAGAACAATTAGGTATTCTGGGACTGTGAAACCCAGGCTAACAGCTCAAAGGGGCTTGTGGGACAGGCCACTGGGGCTTTGATACACTAAGTGTGGCGTTCTTGGTTTATGAGATCTCTGGCTCTACAAACAGCGTGATTCTCTTTTGTGGCAATAAAGTAAAATCAATTATTCAAAATTTGGAAATATTGAAGTAACCAAACTAGACCAAAATCTGACTTAAAATGGCCACATGATGGCAGCAAAAATTAAGAACCGCTACACCTGTATGCCAAATAGTTAATACAACTCTTACTTTTTCCTCTAGTCATCTCTCTAAATGATGCATTAATTAAAAACAGGTGCATCAACATAACTGGCAAAGAAGCTACCTTAAACACAAGAAAGCCATTTACAGATAAACTTGGATATAAAAGCCCAGGACCTTTTTTCTTCTTTCTTTTTTTTCTTTTTTCTTTTTTTTTTTAATCAAGTAGCTAGGATTTTGTTGCTTTGGATATATTTTTATGCCATGGGCAAAACCCACTCCCCCAAAAAACAATCCTTCACTCTAGGTGAAGGAGAAATAAGAGAAGCAACATACCATAAACTTTTCAGAAACTTGGTGCAAATGTTAAGATCATAATTTACAGCTGCTGAATGATTTAAAGGAGCATATATTTTCAACTAAACATTTAAATCACAGGGAAGGATTTAGCTGTTGCATTCCCATAGATAGGTGGGTGACCTTTGTCTAAATGCCTGACCAAGCAGTGAACATTATGATATCTTTCATTAAGCGACTGAATTTGTTTTGAAGATCACCTTGTCATACAAGCCCTGTACAGTAAAAATCATGGTTCGATGGCTTAGAATGAAGGATTAGAATGCCTTACAATGCTTGTCCTCATGGTCCACAGACAGCTCTAAAGAGTCTGACTAATATAGTTTGAAAATTTCCTTAAAGAAAGAGAATGCATTTTGGAAGTTGAAACACCAAAACCTGCAGCTTCAGTGGCCTCATAGAACAGTCAAAGAAGTGGAAAGTCCTCTTAGGAGAGCTGAGATTTTACCTGTATGCAGTGCATGACGTGTTTACAGCTAGGTATCATCCACAACAAAGGTCACAGGTAGACCCTTGCACATTGCTCACTCTGTACATAACTTGCCACCTCTGTGGGCTGCATCGCCAAAGTGCTGTTTATTCTCAAAGGGAGCAGGTGCTCAATGAGGGCTCACATACTTTGAAATCTGAACTCTGGCCATGCTTTCCCTTATAGGAATTTCAAACATAACTGGCACATTCAATATCTGTGCCTCTCTTCCTTCTTCTCTCACATTTTATGTTCTATAATAATTCAACTATACACATACGTAAACAATTCTGGTGTGTGGTGACTTCTTCATGGAAAGGTATGAGCTACTGTCTTTTTCATGCTCTTCCCACATAGGCAAGCAGAAGGGTTGGAGGCACTATACAGCCTCAAGCTAATCCAGAGTATTTTATCGCCTGTGTGGACTTGGTGGAAGATGAAGATTGGAAAAAACAAAACTACGCCAATTGGTTTCACAGATACCTGTTGGCAGTCAGGCCACAGTAAGTAACACTGTAATTTCAGCTTCCAAAGGCTACCATGGGGTACTTAGGAGGTACCACATTTTCCCTAGAGCATCTCCCTGTTCCTTTGTAACACTCCTTGCACTCTGCAGCTCCAGCCACTGCCACCTCCCTTCTTTGGTGTGCTCAGCCCCCCACCTATTCTTACCTCTTTATCCTTTCCTATTATTTGCCAAAGTCTGCCCAACTCCTATCACTCTTGTGTTGCCCCCTCAGTTCCACACTCTACCTCAACTTGAGTCGAGCAGGCAAAAGGGGAAAAAAAAAAAAGGCAGGACACCAGGAAGTGAGTCAGCAGAGCATGAGAGAGAAATTCATGCTGTTACCAGTTCCTGTATCTGGTATTACGACAGGTACTGGCAGTGAGGAAGAACAATTGCAGGGAAGGTCTCTGAGCACTGGGAAGAGACACACACCGTTTCTTTGCAGGAGGAGCAACATCTGACCACGGGTCTGGGCACATATGACCACAGCACCCTGTGCAGAGGTTCGGAGGATTTGGAGGACATGCAGATGAAGGTTTTCCAACGAACGTGCCGATTTCACTGTGTTCAACACACATCTTTCACACTGAAAGGGAAAGGCACAGTTCTGTCACAAAGGCCAACAGGCCAAACACACACCTCAAAATGTGAGGGCAGCAGAGCTTATCAGCAAAAGTCAAAAGATTATTAAAAATAATAATTACCCCTTTTTCCTTATAAGTGGCTAATCTTGTACAAGCAGCTGAAATCTAAAGTGCATTTTGGAACATATTACATGGTTCTTAGTTAAACACATACATATTCACAGTGTTTGTACTATATAGAATTAAAAAAGAAAAATCAAAACAAACCAAATACTATACATCTATTTTTATGTTTAAGATGAAAAACTAAAACATCCTACATCTATATCTAAGATAAAAATATTCCATCCCATAGTTGGCTGGCTGGAAAATAAATTAGTCCACCTAGTGAAAGGAAACCTCCTCCTATAATGGAGCTAAATTGCGCGATCACACAATCGGTTAATAGATAGAAGAAAGAATATTGGAGTTGCATATCGTTTATTAGAGTTGCTTTTGTTCTGACTGCCATCAAGACCAGCTGGATTCTCTTTGAACACAATTAGGAGGAGGAACTTAAAAGCAAAACCAAACTCTGTAATCAGTACACCAGTAAAAAACATTACTCACAACTAGGACAGATGCAGGGTTGGAAGGTATTGTAAATTAAGAGTTTACAACTTGAATGGTGAGCACTCATTAGATCCTTCGATCTGACAATGTTTGGCCACATTCTCTCACCATCACCACCACTGTGTCTGTAGGTCTCCATCAGGCCCCTTAGCTACTGTCCCCCATTGCTCCCTGACTCCTCCCCAGACACCTTCCTCCCCCTCTGACAGCAGATTCTGACAGCAGTCTCTAATAATAAGGCTTCTGCCTTTGACTAACTGTTCAATGTTTAAAAGTCTTACTATCACACTGAAGTTTTCATTTGATGGCCACTCTTCCCAGTCCTTGGGGTCTGCAAGAAAAGTGCTCCAAAACCTCACCCGCTAGAAATTCCCATCAACCGGTCATGAACATCAGGCACCAATCCCACATGCCAGTCTAAAACTTTACCTTTCGTATAATCCCATCGGTTTTGTTCCTCCAGTCTTTCCACCATCTGCACATACGGATGCTTTGCAAACCACTTGCAGGACTCCTGCCTACGCTTTCTGGCAACGTATTAAATTTGGCAGAGGCTTATGGTGCTGCTGGGCAGGTTTGGGAATGTGCTATTCAGCATGCATGACCCAGGCTCCCAGGCATGCTGCTGCAACAGACTATAAAGTGGGTCTTGAGGATGGCCTAAATGACAATATAAGTACACCCCCAAGCCGGCTATTCCTGAGCAGTTGCATATACACCTAATAGATCGCAAAACTGAGAGCTCTTCTGGAATTTGTGAGCACAAACTGCATTAAAAACAAAAACAAAAACCACAAACACAGTAATTATTTAATGAATAGACTTCACAGAGCAAATAATAATAATAAGGGACGCAATAAATTTCAATGCTAAAAGAAATCTGAAAAAACTTGTGAAAAATTGATCAAGATGGATTCTTAAATCCATCTGCAGTTTTGTACAACAAAAGTATTGAAATTCAACAGAATAGCTAAAAATGCATTTATATGATATATACGTATTTTCTAGTATTTATAAAGCCTTACCATAAGTCTTCCCCTGTAAAATAAAAATTAAATTAACAGCTTATGAAAACCTTTACCTATAATGAAATAGAGTTACGAGTTTTCTTAATTTCAATGTGTAACATTTTGAACCACCATTGAAAAAGGATATGAATGTACCAAAATTTTAATAGCTATTTTCCTAAGAGGATTGAAGGGAGTTAAAACGTACAGGGCAGAGGTGGCACTGAATCGGAAGATTGCCTTCCCTTTATTTAATACTATAAAGGTCTGAAAAAGACAAACACAAGACATTTTATACTTTATAAGTACGTATTCGCTGTATTAATAGATGCTAATTTTTAAACTGTTCCTAGTGTCCAGTCATAAAAAGGTAACTTTTTTAATAGCTAATACATAAAAAACATGACTCATTTTAAAAATAAAATTATTTCCAGTACTTACCTGATGTACCTTACATGAAAATATAATTTTAGATATAGAATATTCAATTTATTCATGTTTTTATACTACTACTTCATTTAACAACCTCAGTATAGTAATATGATACATTTACATGTGTTTCTTGTAAACAAAAGGTGTAGAAATTATTAACTATAATTTTAATTCCTGTTTGAATACCATAAGCAGGGAAACCTTACCTGTGGATGTAATTAGTGTTTGTAAGATAAATCCGTCTAGAAACTGATTTAATAGACTACCCATTTTAAAATATTTTTTATTCTAGTCTGTTTCTTGGTCTTTGTGCTAAGGAAAGAGGGAAATAGCAGTAATATATGGCCATGATGAGGTAGATCTCTGAGGACTGTGGGCATCTGAATACACCTAACCAGACGAGAGCAAGAGATATGTCCTACATTACCTCCGTGGACAATTGTGCTTTGCAGCTGTGAAACTTTCCCAGGACATACATGTTAAATTTAAATTTGAACAGCTAAAGAGCCTATCAAATTTAGAGAAACTCAAAGGCAAGCAAGCCATACTTCAGACAATTGTAGAAGACTGTGGGCTGAAAGCTTGTCTATTTTTCTCAAATAAATGGTATAAGAGTAAACCCTACAAACCCTAAAAACATTTCTTTTCTTCTACTATAGGCCATCCTGGCTGCAACAGCATTAACAGTAGAGCACAGGACATGTGGACTGTCACGTTTCTTTGTGGCGTTAAGGTGTTCTTCGAATGCAAGACCAATCAGAAAAGAATGAAAAACACTGCAGAAGGAAAGCTCACTAACTCAGAAGAAAGCTGCATGCAGTGGAAGAGGTGATGCAAGGATTATAGCCTAAATTCAAACTGAATTAAAGGTACTAAAGAATCTGCCCAGAGAAATGTTCAAAATTGCTTTTTGTTTGTTTGTTTTATCAGAGTTATATACTTTATAAATAAGCTATGATAAAGCCTTCTTGTTTTTCATTACGTTCCGGATGAAGTGGACTGTGAACCAGAATGCCAGCAGAAGTGTGAGAAAGGGTATGTTGGTCTCTTCTGGTGTCCATGACATCAAGCATTGCTTCAAGAACGTAAGCAAGTGGACTACAAGGCTATTTCTGGGAAGGCTGGCAGACGGAGAAAATATGCCAAGGAGGTTCAAGAAGGATGATTCTTCAGTCTGCTTAGATTTGGGAAGCTTACTACATATGGACCATGAGGAAGTGATACAAACCTAGCAGGACTCAGGAGGTGGAGAGAGATATGGAGATGAAGGTTTCCACCACTCTGTGACAGGTACCGAGCACTGAAGGCAGAGGAGGAGCAGGAATTAAGCCCTGAGGAAAAGCTGTCCCAGTCCCAACCCACTTGCTGGCTTCTTCCCTGAGCTGTCTCCCTGTCATAGCTCTACATGGCACACCTTCCTACACAGACCAAACCCCCTAACAATAAGGCACATTAGTAGTGAGACTTTATATTGTCTTGAGTACGGACTCAAGGAATGGTATAAGGTATGTATTTCATGCCGCTGCTTCTGCACAGAAATGGAGAAACTACATATGAAATTGAAGACAGTGGGATAAAGCCTGAGCTAATGTTTCCAAATTACACTTCCAGTTATGGATTACAAATAACAGCAACATTCAAAACATAACTACAAATGACCTGACCTTAAATGAAGCTTTCATTCGAAATACTGAAGCAACCAAGTAGATGAAGGGGGAAGGTGAGTTTCCCCTCACAGCCCCCAGGACTCACAGCACAGAAGCCTCCGGCTCACCCTCTGGGCTTCTGTAGCTATGAGGTAGTTGACAAAACACATTAAAAATCACACTCCCTACTAACTCTGTTTCTAAGACTACACCACCTACTTTTACTCAACCTACATTGTTTTAAGAATCTTTGAACACAAGCATATTAAACATACACCTCTTTTCTAACATGCCTTATGGAAAATAACAGCATGCTGGCACCGCTCCAGTTTCAGTTGGAGGCTGCTGCTATTTTCTCTGTTCTACTTTCTGCTGTCCTGTATAAGCAGAACCAACAAGACATAAATTCCCTACCTCAGTTTTAATTTTTCACTCAGAGCGTGTTTGTGACTGGAGCCTTCAGAATGATTTTATTGGTCCTCTGACTTCTAGACTTAAACATGCACTAAAATTGTATCTTATCTCTGAAGAAGAATTTTCATCACAAAATACAGATAACAGCTGATATCCATTCCCCGTGCAAGCTACCCTCCCTGGTAAGCCTGCTATATCTCACTCCAGTCTCAGCCCTGATGCAAGCCAATGTGTAGGCAGTGTGGATGAACATGAAGTATTGTACCCAAAGCTGTCAGGATAAAGTAGACATACACTGAGAAACGCTAAATAAATTCTAAACAAATTGTAAGATTAGTGTATTTGAAGGATTATGTATATTTTTCAGGGCTTAGGTTTTATAAAGTGCTTTAATCATTTTATAAAGGCAGAAAACTTGCTCACACTCGAAGTATTCCAGTGTGAATATAAATTCAAAGAAATCGCTAAAGAGAAGTCCCTGATTTGCTGCTATTGCATCTGTAACCTGGATTCCAGTTCTGTAACTTCTGCCATATTTGATATAAACCCAGGACCTGCATTCTTAACAGGGCAAAGAAGGAGTAGTATTTTGAGAAGATGCAGCTAAGAGGGAAGTAGAGTCCACACCAAACAAAGACACAGTTTCCAAGAAACTCTTGGGACAAAGAGTTCCCAAAACCTTATTTCTCCTCTCCTTCCTCCCAGTGAGCTTTAACTGTAGTTTCTGGAAGGCTACATTCAGCAGGCTGACTGGTACTCCATTGCATTTCCACTTCATACAGTTAAACAAACACCATCTAAAACCTCATAGGGCCTTCTGAAAGACAAGAGGTGACTTATTGCTGAGCTGGGTTTGTAGCTTCTCAGGAAAAGCCCCAGGGGCAGCTAGAACAGACTCATGTCTGTGGTGGATGCACTTGACCCCCACCCAGCCAAACCAGCAGCGGTTTGGTACAGACTCCAAAGGAGAACCCTAACCACTCATCCGTGACAACGGCATATTGAAAGTTGGCATTTCTTATTTTCGTGGTTATCTTTTGAAACCATGTTTTCTAGCAAGACCTTAATTTTTTGCTTTGCTAGAATTTTTCATTTCTTTCACTTCCACCTATCAAAGATATCTAAAATCACTAGTGCATTCACCTTTTCTGATGTAACTAAATTAAGTAAAGCAGTTTTACAAAATACTTTTCATTTCTGCAACCCAAAATAAATCTGGGAACCCCAGGAGCTAGTGGTTTGTTCAGACTGGGGACTGATATTACCTTTTCTGACAGACATCATTCAACATCCTTCTGGAAAGAAGCAGGGCATGGAGTGGCAATCAACAATGTTATATCTATATTTTAGCAGGAGAAAAATGAAGTAAGACCCATTTAGTTCCACTTATTCTTTCCCTCCTCTTTAATGTAGAAGCCTAGGTTCAAGAGAAAACAGCCAACCCTTAAAGTATGAAACCAAGTGGACCAGATTTTGATGCACACCTGCAGGTCAGGATCTTAGGGGGTTCCAGCTGATCCTTTGTCTACGGACAGTGATGTGAACCTCCTTGATCCTTTGTGATGGTAGTTTGAACATGAACAGGCAGTGACTATTATACTGGGAACACACAGATTTGCACTTACACAGAAGTGGAATGCAAAAAAATGAGTTAAGTCCAAGTTCATTTTTACTCAATTTTGGATTAAAAAGAGCATTGCAACCACGTAGGATACTAAACTTCACAGTTCTAAAGATCGGCATTATTGATCGCCACAGTGAGCAGCATTTAATTATAATAAAATCATAAGAATATAAGAACAGGTATTGTATTGTATTGTATTGCATTATATTATAATAAAGTAATAATGTTCCAAGGGTACAGTTGCTGGCTATGATACTGTGTAAATCAATTATACTATCAGGTGTATAAATTTGCTATAATGTTCTGTCATCAAACAGCAGTTGTCAATTTTTTTCCTTTTCCTTTCAACTTCAGATTAATATTGGGCATGATTCTGTCCACTTTGGTTGTAGGTTTTGCATGGAATCACACTTACAAAACCATAAAACTAGCATATCTCTCTGTTTTTATTTCTTTTAACAGGTTTGCCCATTTTTAACTTTCCATCTCAGGGCTATCTTATCCACAAATTAAAGCTCTCACATCAGTTCAACACATTTTATTTATTTATTCCTGTCTTATTCTGTATCAAATCATGGCACACATAAACCCTTTGCTTAGCAAAAAAGTCCCAAAGATGAAATGAAACATCATCTAGACTGTTTTACAACATTCAATGGATGCAAAAATACAGTGAACTTGTTTAATATGGCTACAGAAATAGGGAAAATACACCTCATCAAGTGGGATGCAATACTTGCATCTGACACAAATGATGGATGATTTCACTCATGACCCAAATTTGGAATAAAAAAGATATTCCTCAAATTCTTGTACAGGTTTCCTGAATAAACACTGTGACCATGTTTCTTAGTATCATTTGATCAGTGTTGTATGTAACCATTTCTATCCCCTGTTTGAAAGTTTGGAAGCCAAACTGACATAGTTTCTGTCAATAAATCAGGTATAGTTTATGCAGAGATCTTAATAGAGGTCTGAAGCAACAGTGGCATCTGCTAATCCATACACTTGTCCTAACCCTTTCTTACAAATAAGTATCTTCCTTCATTCTAGTGTTTTTCATTAGATCCATATAATTTCAGATAGCTGCTCCACCAACCAGAGATACAAAATCTCTAACCAGCGTGCAGCAGTGGTCAGGCTGTTATTAATCCCTTGGAATACGGTGTGCTGACTGACTTCTTGGCTTTACAGGGCAGAATTTTGAGAGGGATAAAGAGAAAGCTGAAATGTTAAATGGTGCAGAGGTAAATACATTGAGCATTAAGAGTTCCTCATGTTTTCCTGGAGATGTTCACTTCTGCTTCAGGCTTTTCTGAAACTATTTTTCCTTCTGAGACTTGCGGGAGCATGAACTGCTACCAAAACTCTCAAAAGACAAGTGAAACAACACGAAAGTCTCACCAGAATTCGCATACAGCTAGATAAGAAAATCTAGGAATTAGATATTTTAAAGTAAAATTACTGATGTAAAATTAAAATAGATGTTGGATTTCTGTTATGAAAGTCTATTTTCCTCCTATTGAAGGAAGAAAAAATTGAGAGAATTGTAGTGGATGAGAATTTTTTGTCTTGTCTTTGACTGACAGGGCTGTTACTATTCCTGTCCTGTAGAAGATGAAAGCACATTCACAGAGAGGACGGGTGGACTTCAGCACAAAGAGAAATCCAGCGGGTAGGTGACTTGCCCAGAATAGTTATTTAGTGTGCAAATAAAATACTATTCCTTTCAAATAGTACAGAAGCTTGGTTGAATACGTTCAGCTGGTTTCACCCCATTTCTTGCAACTCTATCATTAGACCTGGCTGATGTAGTGAATTTTCAGCTCCATCTGTGAAGGGACCGAAGGGTCTTCCATTTCTAAGGGTTTCAGAACTATATCTGTAGGTCATTCCTAGTGTGTACATGTTTTCACTGTAACACACAAGATCGACTGATTTGACTACAAAGGTCCAGGATAAGCTGTGGGCAGGCAGGGATATAACTACATGTGATTTTGTATGATAAACAGACACAATTAGTACAGAACTCTATGAGGCCTGCTTTTATAGAAGTGTATCTTTTATCTTTGTGAAAGTAGAACTATGATTTGAAGAAAATCTTCATACATTGTGAATGTCAGATAAAGGCTCTTTCAGAGGCATCAAATAATAAAGATAAAAATATTGTTCTTTCACATAGTATTTTCTCATCAAAATCAGACTCACAAATCGCATGAGTTATAGGCAAGCTAACAGACACTTAGAACACAGCACTTCGTGAAAATCAAAATAACTCCTGTCTCAATATTTACAGTTTTCATAATCACAGTATGTAATAATTAAAGTATCACCAAAGCTAGCTATCACTATAAACGGTGAACCTTTTCTGCTCTATATGGGCTGTGCAACAGAATCATCCTGAAAATATTCCCAGAACAGTTTGATGCCAGTTCCACTAGAAAACTTAAAATAAGTTTTACAGTCTCTTTATGATATTTTCTGCTTATCAAGGTATTCCTCTATTGATTCCATAAATTTCTGAAGAATTTGCCACCAAAGGAGATTTTTGAGAACAAAATGTGCTATGCATTGGTTCATGCTGTCAATGTTAAATCTGAAGAACCTTAGAGAAAGTGTGGTGTGTTGGTGTACTCAGTTTCAATATATCTTTACTTTTTTAAAGTTTGCAAAGTATGTAATCCATTATGTATACACATATTTGTATAGATATTACATATTGCTTATAATCAAAGACTGTTTCTGCTTTGATAGAAATATTCCTTTGATATAAATTCAATTATATCAAAGGAATAAATTTTGATGTAAATTAAAAGGAAGAAAGGGTAGTAAATATTAAGGATGATGGATTCTGTCCTGTACCATAAAGGACAGTAGGCACTTTGCTAATGATTTGGAGAACAGTGAATAGAAGCCTAAATTTTCACACTAGTTATTTATACCCTGCTACATCCATTGTACAATCATATTATACAATCAGGCTAATGTTACATTTATTGTCAATTTAATTAATTTAATGTTAAAAATAATGTTACTGCAAAATTCCTCCTTTTTTAAAACAGGGGGACCATTGTACAAAGAACACGAGAGAGTGAATGTGTTCTAAAAACAAACATTAGCTAAATCAACATTTTATAACTAGAAGATATTAAACATTCATTTATCAACTTTCTCACAGGTAGAATGTATATGTATCACTGGCATCAAACATTTTTTGCTTTTGTTGTATACCTAGTCCTCTTAGCAATGCTCAAGTGTTTCCATATTATTAGAATTACGTTTTCCTACATGGTTGCCAATTAACAGATTGAAGTAATAGACTATATAACTCATCACATGGCAGTGAAATCAACATGATCAAGCACTCCAAGTGCTTGTATATGAACAGAATTGATATTAGACTTACTTTTTTATTGATGTAGTATGGGTCCATGTCTTCCAAGGGCTCAGACACCATTCCAGGAGGTATGTCACCATATATAAATGGAAGTGTTTTTCCTGCCTCCAAATCACTGTTTGGCTTTGGCCCATTTTCATCATCATCTTTACGATCTTGCTTAGAATTCTTAGCTTTTTCTGCAGCAATGCGTTGTTCAATAGCTGCAAGAGACTCTCTAGTGAAGTATTGGAAGCTGTCTGGTCCGGGTGGTACAAGCACTGGCTGCTCCATCTTTTCATCCTGCACATTTTAATTACCATTTATTCTTCTGCATAGGAAAATACTAAAAGAAAGCAGAAAATAAACATGGTAAAATCACCAAGTAAGAAAGATACAACATGTATTTATTTATTTATTATTAACATTGTTTATTATAAATGCTTTTCTTTATGCTATGTTGTAACATTCAAATACACAATATTGAAAATTATGTAAAGAAAAAGAAAATAAGCAGCTTAGTCGGTGATTTCACCTTTGTAATAGGCACTTGTGTGGTTCTTATGCTAGTTACAGAAACTGCAATAATTTCTGAACTCTAGGATTATAATGGTCTTCTAGTCCAAATAGGCAAAAGCATGATACTTAAGAACAATCACAGACATTCTTTCCTCATAACCTTAATTATCTTAAAATCACTTCGCATTCCTCTGGCATCAATCAGGATTATATTGGTAACTATAAATAGTGCAATTCATCAGACCTAATGCAGAAAAGTCCCCTGAGTTCAGCAAGAGTATCAGAAAACAAGCAGTGTAGAATCAAAATTTCTATTAAAAAAATAAAACCCAACTCTGCATATAAAAAAGTAATAGTAGTTCCAAGTAAGTTTTTGTACAAGTATTCTAGATAATAAGAACAATTGGCTATTTTTATTTAACTCTGACTATATATCTGGTTCTGTAATTGGATAATTCTGAAACTATTCCAATATACGTATTTATTTATATACTGGAACTGAAAAATAAACCCAACAAGGAAAAAAAAAGTTCTGTTAAAACTAGGGATCTGTCGACTTTCATGCTGCTGAACAATATTCTGACCACATCAGACATACAGATTAACTGTGTATTTGGGCACACAATAGTGCATATATCCCTCATGCCTGTACATAAAGAGATATTTGCGGTCTCCACCCTTTACTGAGGTCCTTGCAAAATGATCAGTCGGCCTGTCAGGAGACTTAAGGCTCAATGCCCATTGAAATAAACTAGAGTTATGGAATGACAGAGAAGTAAGAACACAATAGATGGCTGGGTTGAAACATATGAAAACAAATAAAAAGGTCACAAACAAAACCAGGAATCACAGAAAGAAGATTAAAAAGGTGAGAAAAATACAGCAAAAAATGGAAAGAAGAGATCATAAATGAATGTAGAACAAATTAGGAGAGAAAGTGACAAATGTGAAAATATAGGAAAACTGGAAGATTAGCAGTATAAAAATGCAGGGGTGAAAACAAAGAAAGCAGAAAAGTAGATGGAAGAACCAATTACTGGGAAATGCGCAGGAAGGGAAGTAAATACAGATATGGTTAAACTTTCTATTAAGAAAAAGTCAAAAAGTGAAATAAAAAATTAGATAAGAAATAAATGGAGAAGAGAGAAAACATGGCTGGGAAATGAAAGAGAAGGTCACTTGTATACATTGAGTAATAAACCCCAAATCCCCTAGAGCAAGGATTTGGGGTTTATTGCTTCATTTATATTAGTAGGAGTAGTTACATTTATACAGTCCTAAAATTACATTCAGCCCTTTGAAGGCAACTGTGTGGCTGATGTGGCCCCTGGTGAAAATGAGTTTGATACCCCTACTCTAGATCATCAATGCTGGGATTAACACAAACACCTTAATCACACACAGTGGATAAAATAAGAAAGAGGGGTCAAAGTGCTTATGGGCTCTATTACCCCAATTTTCTTGATTTCTCAGAAAAATAAAAAACCCCATACTTCACCTGGATATATAGAATCATCAGCCACAATCAGAAGAACGGCTTCTAAAGAATCAAGGTGGCAAATTTATCACTGTAAAAAATTAAAGGGAGCTAATCTCCTACCAAAATATGAAGTATTGAACCATGCAAAGCATAGACTCATGCCAAAACCAGTTCTCTAAAGCTTTGCCTTCTTTCTGATCCTGAAAGGAATCAAAATCATCCTGTTCTCTCTCTCCAGTAGGGGGAAAAAGGAATATAACAAAGTGTACCTCAGCCAACAAGGATGTAGAATCTTCTCTTCCTACACACAGAAAGCATCCTCTAGACTTCCTCCAGCTCCCCATTTTGTGGTTTGGTTTATGTCTGGGAATTGACTCTTCAGTCTCTTAACTACTGAACAGTTATAATCTCATAGTTTGTACACTCTGAAATTATTTTTTGATGTTCAATCACACCTTGTGGATACTGAGAAAGAAGCAAAAAACCTATTAGGCACACCATTGATATTGGCTGATCCTCAAACTGATCCCTGTAAGTGGCATCACCATTTGGGAACCAGCTCTCATACTAAGACACTATTCAAACACTATGAGAGCCATAGCTGCAGGTGGGTACTACTTGCTCCATGGGCTTCAAGAAGATACAGGGACTCAAAAGAGACAGTGAGGCTTTCTTCTCTGCTCAGCTTCTCTTCTTCTCTTCTCTTCCCTTCCCCTCTTCTCTTCCCTTCCCCTCTTCTCTTCCCTTCTCTTCCGCCTTCTCTTCTCTTCCCCTCTTCTCTTCCCCTCTTCTCTTCTCTTCCCCTCTTCTCTTCTCTTCCCCTCTTCTCTTCTCTTCCCCTCTTCTCTTCTCTTCTCTTCCCTTCTTCTCTTCCCCTCTTCTCTTCCCTTCCCCTCTTCTCTTCCCTTCCCCTCTTCTCTTCCCTTCCCTTCCCCTCTTCTCTTCTCTTCCCTTCCCCTCTTCTCTTCTCTTCCCTTCCCTTCTTCTCTTCCCTTCCCTTCCCCTCTTCTCTTCTCTTCCCTTCCCCTCTTCTCTTCTCTTCCCTTCCCTTCTTCCCTTCCCTTCCCTTCCCTTCCCTTCTCTTCTCTTCTCTTCTCTTCTCTTCTCTTCTCTTCTCTTCTCTTCTCTTCTCTTCTCTTCTCTTCTCTTATCTTCTCTTCTCTGCTCTTTTCTTCTCTGCTCTTCTTTCTCCACAGGTATAATCTCCATGGACACCAACAAATGTGAGACCCAGGAGGCTGGTTTTACCCCTTGCCATTTTTCCTTTGAAAATTCTCTTCATTGTCCAAAAACCCCACCATCCAGGGCACTCCGTGTTCCCAGTCATAGTGGCCAGCGGGGGCACAGCAAGCCAGAGTAGTCCAGGCACAGCAGGAGGGAGGTGCTGGAGGGTAGCAAGGGCAATCTCATGTTTTGAAGAGGAAGGAAATAGAAAGCGAGCAAAGCTGAGCTCTGAAACCCTCTGGTGCTCTGTCAGGATCACCTTCTCGTTCAGCGGAGTGTCCCCAGCTGGCACGCAGAACAAGGAGCTAAGCCTGCAGGTGCACAGAAACAACCTACTTCGTAGCCATTAGCCGGGCTGCAGAAACATTTGATTCAGCTATTGTGTTTACATACTGAGTTTAAAACCAGCAAACGCCGTGGGCTTTTCTAATAATACCTGTATTTTTTTTCTGTAGAAAGGAACATTACATTATTTTTCTATAATTAGTCCTAGAATATTCTCAGGTCTGTCAAATGTACATGGAGCTAGCCAGATATACACCTTTAGATGTATCTAGAACCAAGCAGATTGTACTTAACAAAATGCTTTAGGAGACTTTGGGAAGATTAAATACTTTTTATCCTCTGCTTAGCAGATTAGAGGATGATATTCTAGATACATTTTCCTTCATGCATTCCCACAATTGTAAGTCTTCAGAATTGCAAATAGAAGTCTTCTATAAATTTAAAAGTCAGTATTAAATACATGCAGAATTCACTACAGTCTTAATCCCAAACCACTTTTATCTGTCATATCACAGTGGTTAACTAACAGGTCTGTATTTCCTTTACTATAGTTGATTAGTTTATTCTCACTTATCTGTTGGGGATGGATAACAATTGATACTAGGACAGTTAATCAACCGATATCCTTCTGATTTCTATCAAGTGATTTATTAAATATTAATTGAATAACTACAGAATGCTTATAGGATCCAAATTGACTTAGCTCATTTTTTTGGTTGTTTGTTTGTGGCTTGTTGGTTGGTTGGTTGGGGTTTTTTGTTTTATTTTGGTTTGGTTTTGTTTGGTTTGATTGTTTTCTTTAGCATAGCACTGGTAATTCAACAAAAGAAAGAATATAAGAATACACTAAATATAGATTTCTCGCTAAGTTCTTTCTTACTTTCCTTCTGGAGTGAATGAGATTTTTTTTTCCTTCTTCATCTCCAATTGTGTTTGAGTGACTTTCTTATGAGCAGCGTATCAGGATAAATATGCTCTAGAGAATAACTAGGCAATAATTTATGTTATTCACTTTTGTAGGCAAAAGCTTGCATACATATGCCTTCCTGCTCCACTTTTTTTTTTGTATTCTCCAGTTTCTCAACTTGGTGAAAGGCCATCAAGACTAGATTTGTACACTGCTACATGATGCAATCTGAGATAGTGCAGCTCTGGTTTGCTGGATGTGAATGTGCATCCAAGATGAAGTGGAAAGATGAGTTCAGAAGGGAATGCACACGAATATTTCGACAAACACATTGCACATTCTTTTGCACTGCTACAGAAATAACGACTCACAGGACTTTTCATTATATACATAACAAAATATTTGTTACACTTAGTGATGGAAGAAATAAGTAATCTCTCACCACTACTAGAAAATAAAAATGGCACTAAATCAAATCACAGAATCACAGAATGGTTGGGGTTGGAAGGGACCTCTGGAGATCATCTAGTCCAACCTACCTGCTGAAGCAGGGTCACCTAGAGCAAATCACCTGTGTCCAGGCAGGTCTTGAATGTCTCCAGAGAAGGAGATTCCACAGCCTCTCTGGGCAGCCTGTTCCAGGGCTCTGGCACCCTCAAGGTAAAGAAGTTTCTCCTCACATTCAGAGGGAACCTCCTGTGCTTCAGTCTGTGCCCGTTGCTCCTCATCCTAATTGCTGGGCACCACTGAAAGGTGTCTGGTCCCATCCTCTTGACACCCACGCTTGAGATATTTATAAACATTGATGAGGTCCCCTCTCAGCCTTCTCTTCTCCAGGCTGAACAGATCCAGCTCTCAGTGTCTCTCTTCATAGGAAAGGTGCTCTAGGCCCCTAATCATCTTCGTAGTCCGCTGCTGGACTCCCTCCAATAGTTTCTTGTCCTTCTTAAACTGGGGAGCCCAGAACTGGATGCAGTGCTCCAGGGGCAGCCTCAGCACGGCGGAGCAGAGGGGGA
Source organism: Caloenas nicobarica (assembly GCF_036013445.1). Taxonomy (NCBI): domain Eukaryota; kingdom Metazoa; phylum Chordata; class Aves; order Columbiformes; family Columbidae; genus Caloenas; species Caloenas nicobarica. Next base: position 22,334,107 of record NC_088250.1, on the reverse strand, counting down.
GGAGAATCTCCCTCAACCTGCTGGTCACACTCTTCTTAATGCACCCCAGGATACTGTTGGCCTTCTTGGCCACAAGGGCACATTGTTGATTCAATATTAAGAAATTAGCAAATGAAACTGCACTGTTTTCACTGTCTGGTTAATCTCCCTTTGAATTTCAGGAAGACACCCTTAAATGTCTGCACAGACTGCTGTTTCCTTGTACTTTCCAGCACTGTGAAACTGATTGCTAAGGGAAAACTCAGGCAAGAGAATTCTGCTAGAATAAGCAGAATTTAATCTTTGCCCTTCACTTTGCCCTTGCCCTGTGACACACATTATGGTTTTGCTTTTGGCATAAACTAACAAATCAGTTCTATTAAAAATAATGCATTTTACTATTTTTAAGAAGCATCAGAGTAGTAAACAGTAGCACTAAAATTTTGAAGTGCTGTAGATGCAATGATGTAACATTGGTAACTTCATTTTTATAAAGAAACTAAGTGTTAGTGAGGTTATCAGTGATGCGCACAGGGAACATCATCTGACTGTGCAACTAACAAACCACAGCTACTACAAAATAAAGATAAATCAGTGAATCTACATGTAAACTCATGGAGGCCAAATCTCTGTGTTATATCACTTCTCATTGTTTATTGGCACAGTTTCTCATTATTTTTGATTTATCAACTATTTATTATGATTCTTGTCTTTAAAGCAAAGAATAAATATAAATTACCTTCCTCAAAATGTGGATTTGTGGGAGAAAAGAAAGGTATGGCCAACTACTGTGGTTTTGTATGTCAGGTCTTAGCTAAGGAAAAACCCCTGTTCCCTTCTTCACAGAACCTTGCCTGTATCTGGCCTGTTCATCTCTATTTTAGGGCTACCCCAAGTAGCAAAAGTAGGTAGGATATCCAAAGCAACACACTTGGTAGAATACATCAGATTAGAATATCAGGACTATGCAACTTCTTAAGACTCCCTGTAGCTCATATATAAAATTAAATTTAATTTTCATGGACAGCTTTATAAGGGGAATGTGCATATTACCAGACTGATAATAGGATTCTCCCATATCTTTTTTCACCAGTGTCTTGATGTTACCTCTCAGCAGGGATAATGCCGATCAGGGCACAAGGACTTGCTTGCATTGGCTAACTATATTTAATGCATATTCATTTTAATTAAAGGGTAGGTACAGTAATACTGCACATATCAGAATAGGGTACATACATATGCACTGATGTATAAATGAATTATCTGAAATATTGGAAGCAAGCAAAGAGTATATACTAGCTCAAGTCCACTGCCTAAGCTGATACACAAGCAAGGTTACTGGCACAGGGACTCACAGAAAGGGAGGGATGAAGGAAGAGAGAACTAGTTTGCCAGAGCTGCAAACAGGCGTGGGCAGCTATGCAATTTAGGAAGGCGGTTTAGTGCCCCAGTCGAGGCTGCTCAACAGCCAGAAAGCAGAACAGAGACAGGAAATATAGTTGGTGTCTGTGATATCCACGCTGCTGTATAAATGCTTAGCTTACGTCTCATTACATGAGTATCTGTGCTAAACTCCCTCATCAGCTCCAGGGAATTCAAAGCCATATTTTCCATCCATCAGTAAAACTCTTACACTACCATGGGCAACAGACCATCTGATCTCTCTCTGCAGCGCTCTGCCATCAGTATGCAGGAATGAAATAATGATTAATGGGACAGAAGAAATAGAAGAAAACATGAACTTGGCATCTTAATGGTAAGCCTTCATTTGGGAAGGCAATCCTGGCTTCTCATCCCTGCTCCTAGAGCTATTCCTCTATTATATCTTAATAAATTCACTTAAGAAGAGTTGGTTGAAAGTCGCTGGAGGTGTATTCATAGCTGAGAAGAAAAAAATTACGAATACCTATAGTAAAATAGGGCTTAGTTCTAGTTTTCATTCCCAATTAATTTCTTCAATTCAGGAAGAAAATACAAGCCTCAGTTTTGAAAAATAAAACAAAATAAAACAAGCCAGCTCTCTCCAAACAAAATAACTAACCAAGCAAAACCCCCATGCTGGGAAAACAAGAATGCTCCCTGTGAGCTATCTGTACGAGGAGCTGTTGTCTGCGGCAGTCAAAGCAGACTTTTGTGTAGCTGCAACCTTTGTCTCCCTAATACCTGGATTCTCAGTTCTATCCTTGCCTCTTGGTTACAGGTTATCAGAAGACCACATGACATGGACACAGAATTTTAGTCAACACTATTATTTACATACATTTATATATGCATTGTTGAGACTCCTATTCTCATTACATTTTTAAATTTACTAATGCATGTCTAAACCAAAACATAGCTACTATGTTCTGCTTTAGACTAAAAATAAATAGCTTGCATCGGCTTACTGCTTTGCTAGCTTAATTCCATTAACTGTAACCAAGTAATTTCTATTTCAGCAAGCTGCAAAAACCAAAATTAGTTATGCAGCTCCATAGGGAAAAAAAAAATTTAATGGGACAAGTCACAATGCATCTGCAGTACTACTTCATCTGAGTAAATATATTTAATAGGTTAGAAATACTGGACTGCTACCAAGCTAAATGAATTCCGTTCTTACTGTGTTCCTGCAGTGTATCTTGTGCAGCAAATGACTGCAGTACAGAGCAGCAGTCTTTCTGCTTTCTTTCATTTGATCAGAGTGGGGATCCCTTCTATTCGCAATCTACATTACTAATTCAAGATTAATCTTCTCAAGCAATGTCCGAAACATCTGTTTCCATTTGCCTTAGCAAACATAATAGCACCTTTTGTTGGTTGAAAAAATAAAGCAATGCAGGCTATGCAGGGTAAATTATATAATGCTACTGATTCATTTTACATTAAGGTAAAATTGAATTTAAGACAAGGTTTAGGTTCTAGTTATGGCATATTAGCACACTTGGGAAACAAGAAGTAAAAGCTGACGGAAAACAGCCTACTTCTGATCCTCCTAGGGCCAGATGTCAACAGTTCTCCCCGTATGTCCCTCTGCAGTTCTGTGATCCTGAACTCATAAACGAGCAATCATTTTTACCAACAGTAACAGGATTCTGCTATTTCTTAGTAGACTGCTTCCAACTTATTAATAATTTTGCTAAGAATATGTGAGAAAAGGCTTATTACTAGGAGATTAACAATTTCTCTTTGCAGAAGCATAATTAGTATCTGCTCTTGCAGATCCAACTTTATTTAAGTTCATAAACTATTTATATATACAGATATTAATAGCTCTCAAAATTTCATACAACGAATATAAAAAGTCACATCACTGCTGTAAAGAAGCTTCTTCCAAAACACAAGCCTGGTCAAAAAATTACTCTCACTTATTTCCAGATTAGTTTTGAACTGCTTTTCAACAAAATCTGAATTAACAATGATAGTCCAATGTCATTTTGGAAAGTTCTCATTAAGTGGACATTCACAAGGCCACCATCTCTCAATCTGTGTCCAGGCATGGCTGGACATGACAGTAGTCTAGAGACCTGACAGTGCTCAAGACTTGGCACCTTATACCCTAGAAGTAGTATAGTTACACAGTTAATTTACTGTATTGAGTATCAGATAAGTAATTTCCACTAATATTCAAGAATTACTGCTGCTACTAATCAAGCAAGCAAGCACATTAGAGCTATTTTCCATATCTCTTCTTTCTTTTGCAACTGAGGTGATGTACCCTGTGTAGGTTACACATTGCCTTGGTAAGTCTCTCTGGCACATCTCCTAGGCACAGACTGCTTTTCTTACAAATAGCACCTATGGTTCAGCAACCATCCTAGAATTCCAGCACCTGTGCATGCTCACAGACTCATCGTGTCTTAACAGATTCATCCCAAAGCTTCATACTTCTCACACTGATGCGCAGCTCATCACTTAGAAAAGCAGCAGCTGAAGCATGTGATCCAGAAAAGCAGCATTTAAAGCAGGTGACACAGAGACTTTGCAGAAGTCCTTGATACAGTTATGCTTTCCTCTGAACAGAGTAAAAGAGGTAAAACCAAAGGTAAAAGTAATAAAACACTCCTCCATTACTACTTCTCTGAATTTCCTAGAAACTCTTAGCTTAACCTTTGAGTTTGTTCTGAGTCATTTAAGTTGTCTCTCACTCAAGGCTTTTCTCAAAATGGTCAAAGAGCACCTCTCGCTTTTACTACTCTGAGCTTCTGCATCAGGAGACCACCTGGTAATCCCCATCATCTCATCAAAATCCATCCATTAATTTGCTGTTTAGTTATCATCCAATTTCGCAGAATGAGTTTGCTTGGTCAGCTCCCATTGACGAACATGCCACCTGTCATCCTGTGTTTACATCTCAGTCGTTTTACTGAAGCCACGCTAAGACCAAGGCTACAGATCAGATTTGCTTTCTGCTTACACTGTTTCCCTGTGGAGCAGCATGGACACTGGGGGTGATCCAGCTGGGAAGCCTGAAGAAAGAATTGCTAAAAATAAGTGAAACGTAGATGACATTAAAAGGTGCGTTGACTTCCTGTGTGGATGGGTCACAGGCATATTTACCTGCCCCATCCATCCATCTCTGTCCTTGTGATATTCCACACAGCTGACACTGGGCAGAGGTAAGGTCCCATGTTCACTGTCAGAATATGTTTAGCGATTTGCAACAAGCCTGAACTCAGATTGATTGTCTTGGTGAGCACTAGCGTCCACCTAGAGTTTCACATAGATACTTCATAACTTGTAAGAACATTTTGCGTAGGCATGGAAGATCTTAGCCCAGAAAGCATGATTTAAAACATAATATTAGTAATTATAAGGGTTTAGCCATAAAACCAAGAAAGTATCTGTGCGAAACTACGGCGGGTCCATGGATTCCATGACAGAGGGTATGAGAACAGAGATTAGCCTTGAAGATATTAAGGTGTACCCGTTAGAAAGATGGGAGTAAAGGAATAACATCGATGATAGCAAAATTAGCCACTGATACATTACTATTGCAGTCTGTAACCAATAGCAAAAAGACACTTGAGCTGGTAAAGACTATATAAAAAAGCGTTTGTGGCAATAAATAGAGACCGCGGTTTGTACTTAAGAACTTGGTCTATGTCGTTTGTCCGTCTCAACCGTGACAAGTATCTCAGAATAATAATCTGTAATGCGTAATCCCAAATATCACAGTTGGATTTAAGAGACCCAGCTCAACTCGGCTTTGTATATTAAAGATTTCCCACTCATTACTCAAGACTTACTTCAGCATTTTTTTTAATTCTCATTTATGTCCTCCAGTGTTTAGCTTGGTTTGAGATCTAAAAAGTTCTTACATGATACTCATGGTATTTTCAGTCACATAAAGGGGAAAAAAATTTTGAAAATTCCTAGAAGCAATGAAATAGTTTTCTACTACTAAACGGTTCACTACAAGCAGCAGCAACAGCATCTGGTGCCTCTGGCACACCCTTAGAGCAATGCCTTAGAGTAAAAACCTTCGGATTTGCAAAGAAAGGCAGAGCCTGGGAATTAGTATTTCAGCAGCAGCAGTGGTTTGAAAGCCGCTGAATGAAGACTGTTAGCCACAATGACTTTTATTTAAAAGCAAAGATTTCACCTTTTTTTTCTTTTGAAGTGCTAGTGAGTTTCTAGTCATTTAATATTTTATATTCTAACTCTACAATACCTTTTCAGGATGTTATTTTGATTTTTGAAAATATAGAAATGTAAAGATATAATAAATAATCCAGTCAAAAGCTAGAAGTGCTAAAATTACAGACTATGAAATCTATGGGTATTGGGATTTGGGAGGTTTCTAGGTTTTTTAATCCTATGGTTGGTCAAGAAGAAAAATTAGAGAAATGTGCTTCTTTAAAATAAATAAGAATATATTATGTGCAGAGACTTTAAATGTTCAGCAGCCCAGAACATTTAAAAATTAATGAACTTAATGCTACTAAGTGTAGTGAGAAAACAGACAAAATGTATATTGCAGGTAACAACTAAGTTAAAAAATAGGAGAACTAAGGGAATATCACTGGATACCATGTGATATTTAAAAACAGAAAATGATTAATCAAACATTTGTGAAATATATCTATAGACTTTTAAATAGTATAAATTATAACAAATTTTGCAGGAACACAGTCATTCAAACTCTGCATCACTTCTAGTACCTACCATTCTCAAATACAGGTACAGAAATACAAAAAAGAAAGAGGCTTGAGATCTGCAGTCCCTATAAAAATCAGTCAGTGGACATCAAATGTGCAGTTAAACTGTGTTAATGAAGCTAATGAAGTAATAAAATATTTAATAATTTTAAAGGCTTCTATCTTGCACTCTATCTTGAATTGAAATCAACAGATTACAAGGTCTGAATCATGTGAATCTGTTCATGGGGATCCACTTGTAAGATGACTACTCAAATAGGAGCAGCAACATGGTACAGTGGAGACCACAGCAAACGCTGGCAGATCTGACTAATGGCAAACCACATCTCTCTCAGCCTCAGCTCTGCTGATGGTGAAATAACAGCTTAACCAATCCTTTAACCAAGGATTTGCAATTGGTGATTAAAATGCTTTCAGCTCTTCTTCTCATCCAAAACCACACATTTGTCTTTTTAATGACTGAAAGGACTCTTGCATTTGTGACTTGAACTGCTTCTTGCTGTTCTAAATTGTCATTTTAAATATTATAATAGAGGTTAAAGTGTTTTGGAACGCTTTTTCTAAATAGTAATTTTTAGTTTATAGTAGTGAGTTATAATGTCTTCTGGTATTTTGGCACTGGGTGTCCAGGGAAATATCTAAAATAGTTTGAAGATAAATGATAAGATTAGTCATTGTTGTTCCATAACTCTTTACTCTGCCAATAGCACACCTGGCGTGAAAACCAGTTCTAGACCTACTAGATGAGAGAAAGCTTCAACCACTCAAACTCCCAGAGTGAGGTATTGATTTACAACACACCCAGCTGAGAAACAATGCAGAGTGACATTCCTCAGCACGTCACTCTTCTTGACTGATCAATGCGTCTGAAGACAGGGCACCATTTCATACCAGACTCAGAGCTGAATAATGTTTCTCAGGCATCATATATATATAACCTAGATGCATTTGTATAAACAAACAAACAGTGAAACTTCATTTTCTAAAACTGCTTGTGAATGCACTTGAGAGAGGGCACAACGATAGAAATAAATGCATTGTGTAAAGAATATCCGGTTATGAAAAGCAAGTCTTTCGTATGTGAACAACGAACATTGTCAGAGAAGAAATCAATGCAATGTGTAGGTCATGGCTCTAAGGAATCGAAGGACATGCACAATTAGGAAGCTTAGAAATGACCATGTTACATTGATTATGAGGAACAGACAAACTGGAGACTCAATATTTTTAAGTGGAAATTATTTCAAACAAATCTTCATTTGTTTTTGAGGAAAAAGCCTACGAAAAATATAGATACAAAGAATTTTCATGTCTTACCAATTTTGAGTAGGAGTTGGTTTGTTATGCTTGTTTATCCAGTTTTCCACATTTATTACTCTTAAAATTCTTGGTTTTCCCTATGATTTAAAATTGCATTAGGATTTATGTTTGTAACGTTACAGATGTACTCTTGATCCTAGTGAAGCTGTTCTCAAAACATGCTATTGACTTGATTCATACATGTAAGTTTTATTCCCTAATGGATATATTTTATTTATATCTCAAAGAAGAATTCTGATTTGTGCTAGGTTAAAATGTCATTTCAGCTGAAACTCTTGTCTTACCTTAATGTAGAGGCACACTAACCTGGAGGAATACTTCCCTTTAGTTTTCTTTTACATACTGGAATTTTACCAGCTGGCTTTCATGTGATGCAGTCCCTTTTTCTGAGCATATTTTGCTATTTCAGTGCTGTCAGACTAATGCATAGAGAAGAAATATGAGTGAGAGATATTTGTATTAAGAAATTAATAAAAGTGCTATTGCAAATCATGTAAATATACATATATTATACTATCCATCATTCAATAATTAATTATTTAAAAAATTCTAGACTATATATATTATAAATTCATTATGATGGAGGTCCTCTTTTGTGACTTATAGTGCAAATTATTTCTCATACTTTCAGTCGTGGGACAGTGAAATGCCTTTTACATTATGACATGTAATGTCATAGAGCATATAATGTCATTGGAAATAATTGCAAAGTGGGAAAGACTGAGGGTGGGGGGGATCTAGCCTGGGAAAAGTCATTTTAAAAAGGTATTAAAAATTTCATCAAAATTTTTGCTCTCTCTTCCTCTCTTCTTACTTTTCTTGCTCAAAGTTTTTCCTTCATGAATTCTTTTCACCTTTCTGGCAAGCCCACGAAGGTCTTGAACTGAACATTTTCCTAGGGAGTGAGATAGAAGTGTGCTCCCTCCCTGCCTGCCTGCTCCAGCCCTCCCAGGCAGCTGGGTTTGCTGGAACCAGAGTGCTAGGGGAGGAGCGCTTTGGGCTGGACAGGATCAGGGCTGGGTTTTCAGGTATGTGGTTGTGAAATTCGGCTTTCTGCTGGGCTGGGTGGTGAGGGAGTTCTTGGGTTAACTAAAGGTTCACTGCAGAAGCTTGGAGCAAGCCAGCAAGCGTGGAGAGGTGAATGTATCCAAAATATTCTCAAACCAAAAAAGGACAAGATCAAAACTGTTGCCATTGCAAAAGACAGTTGAAGACAGATGAGAGTGTAGAGCACAAGGCATTTTTTCAGTGAGAACACAGTGATCTGATGCATAACAGATGGCCAAAGCATAAGACTGTGAATAGGTACCTTAGTGACTATGTTCCCTAAGAAGAAATGGCCTCAGTCAAAATGTGCGATATATTACAGTATCAAATCTTAAGATGCCTGTTATGAAATGAGCACATAGATTTATTAGCAGCAATATGAAATGTTAAGATTCTCTTTAATTTTACTACCTATTTTTCTCAGGCTACCTCTGTACTATATTTGACACTATGCAGCCAAAACTGCATCCTGTCACAAGCTGCTCCCGAGGCAACAGGAACCTGTCCATATTGCCTTTGATAGGAAGTCCATCTGATTTGGGAGGGAGGTTGCTTGCAAATCCCCAAGTTTGCAGCAGCAGATATCTGAGCTTTTCTAGGAAGATGTCTCTCTTGAGTTACTTTTGTTCTTGTGCCCTGAACAACAGACAGACAAGATGTGTTCACGCTGCAGGTAAATGGGTTTATGCATCTTTGAGGATTAACTTTTCAGAATAGCATCAGAGCTGGCCAAAGCACATGGGCCCTGCTGAAAGCAGGCAGAATGGATGGCTGTAGCTGTTTTGCACTCTAAGCTCCCTTCAGAAACATCCTATTTATCCTAAATGCAGTCCAATTGACCCAAATTTTAACTATTTCAGACTTTTCTATGCTGCCATTGCTGGTATAAGCTTTTCAGTTCCTAGGTAGAGTCTATGAGTGCTTAGCACAGCAGTTTGGCACATGAAAGGTCAGTAACCAAGCCTAAAGGCTTCCGAGGTTAGTTGTGTCTCTGCTACTAGCAGTCATAAGTCTCTTACATGTGTCAATTGTCCTCACCTAAGTTTTGCAGCCAGACCACATCTAAATCTTACTGTACTTTCCCCCCTCCCCATACACACCTAAGTTGCAGCCTTTCTTAGCCACCCACAAGGTTATTACTGTCAAACAGTCTCTGTTTTCCACCATACTTACAAGTAAGTAAGTTTATTTGGCCTTATCAAACAAAACCTGCCCATATCCAGGGGGATTTTCTTACTGGTTCTTAGGCTATGTTATCCTGCTGTATACATTCTTAGAAAAGAGATGACAGGTTTCCTCTCGGAGAGTCTTTGCAGCCTTTCTTCATGATCTCAAACTCAATTTTTTAGATGATAACTCCATTGTTCAAATTTTCAATTTACATCAACATGGTACTTTCAAAGAAGACTCCCAGTCACATTTAAGAGATGCAAATATCTGCAAAGCTCCCCCATTATCCTCCTTTCAAACTCTTCTTTTTCAACGTATCTTCCATTTTTGGTGGTTAGGCTCTCAGCTACCAAAACTATAATACTCCTTCGCCTTTAACGTCCTCTTTCTCTCTGTGCCACCTGAGCGTTTTCCCTTATACTTACATTGTATGCTGGTTGGGGCAGTGATTCGTTTTCTCTCTGTGTTTGAACAACACATAGAGACTGGGGTCCTCGATTCACTATAAAAACCCCCACCTGTTACAGGCATACAAAAATATCCATATGTATGCAAAGCAACGGGTCATGTTGGGCACAAACGAAAATAGAACAATTTGCGGGTAAGAATCTAGAATTTAAGAGGTGTTAAAGTTCAAGATTGTGTACTTTAGAGGAGTAATAAGAAAGAACACTTTCAGAACTAGAGCCTAACAGAGCCAGAAAGAAGGAAGTTTTTAAGAAAAATGTTCCTGAAACTTCCAGAAGCAAAAATATGCCCTACAACACTGAAATACAGTATTTTAACTGAGACAACACATCAAAAAATATATAAAAATCTTGTTTTAATTACCCAAAGCAGTTATTAATTACTGCTTCAGCAAAGCCACCTGAATTAGAAGCATTACACAGAGAAAAACAGACCTGCAGACCTCTAAAGTGAAGGGAAAATTTCTTACTGTCTGGACTTCAGTATAATGCTAATCACAGTGTAACTATCCACAGACACTATTTAGCAATCTTTGCAATATTTTCTCACATAAAAGAGAGCAAATGGCCCATATTTCATATGTGGAATTTATCTGAACAGACAGCTAAAGGCATAAGCCATCCTTTCCCAAACACTAAGCAATCAAGAATTCACATAAAAGTCAATATGAAATTCTTGTCACTCTGTTCTGGGACATGGTATTTTTTGCCTAAACACCTAAATATAGACTTAAATACATACTCTTAGGCCTATCTTACGAAATTCCAGCCTTATAGCACAGTCAATCCTACTTTGATAACAGGAGAGGAAAAATAAACTATTGCCAAAACTGACCAGTTTCCTGCATTTCAGAATCCTACAAAGCATATGACCCTGAGAAATAAATGTCACTGCTGAGATGCCCACAGAAACGTTATGTGCAAAGAGGTCAAAGAAAAAGGGAGACAAAATTTTGAATAAAACACTGTTATGACTATTAGACAGTTAAGTAGTACTTAATGCTCTGAAGACAGATCTATTTCAGAACAGAGAAATAGCTTTTAAAAATAAAATTGAATGTTTACTACTCCCCTGTATTTTTAAAAAATTATTCATATTTCCTCAGCTTTTCAAAAAATTATTTTTCCCCAAGAAATTCAATGTTAGCTATTCTCTCTGAATTAGGTACGCAGACATAAGAGAGGGGGTACTCTATCAGCTACTTCACTTTCTCTTGTTAGCATGTCTCATAATTTATCCTTCTCTACTCTTGAGCAATATGAATTTTTGTTTCTCCCAGCAGAGCAACTAGTGTTGCAAAAAAGTGTTTTCAGAAAATAATTCCAAAATAAAAACCCAAACATATTATTTGAGTGAAAGTAATCTTCAGTTAGAATTCTACTTAAAAGGTACTCAAATTAATTAAGAGGTTTTTTTCTAATCTCATTGCACAGGTACATCAATGAAGATGTAAACTTCTGTCAACTATATGTTCCACTCATAAAACATGACGGTGTTTTCACTTCAGGGCAGGTACAGTCCTCATACCTGGTGATGCAAGACTGCCTCTATGTTAGCATTTCCAAATTTTCTATTTATATTTCTATTAATAGAAATATTTTACCATTTTCTATATTTTCTATATTATATATATATTTTGTAATTTATGTTTCTATCTGTATTTCTATTTATGTTAGCAGGTTTTGTATTTTGTTGCATAGTTGCTCCTTAATATAGGCTTGTAACATCCTCCACCCTGTGCTCCTAGGATGTGGTTTTGTTTTACAGAATCACAGATGGGCTGAGGTGGAAAGGCACTTTTGGAGTTCAGCTTTTGTGTTAGAATAAATATATTTTGCAAAACTTTCTCAAGTATCTCTAGGCCAGTCGGGTGTAAATTCCAATTCTATAAAATGTTGCAGGCAGTTTTGTATTTGTCCATCAAAAAGGAAACAGTAAAACAGACAGAAATATGCTGAAATAACATTTGGCAAGTCTTCCTCATCTGGGTGTGTCAGTAAATACAGTTTTACAATGCTCTCCAGTCCCAGACAACAGCGCTATGGAGTGAGGTATATTATTTTGCAGCAGATTTTAAGTATATTTGATATATGTTCCTTTTATCAGACCCTATATATTTCTTGCTCTTGTTTGTTAAACAAAATCAATGTAGTCTGCCATTAAATAGGAATGTATTTTTTAATGACCCATGTACACAGGTTTTCATGTAAGTATTCCGAATTATTAAAAAGATGTAAAACAAGTTTTTGTTTTAATTAAGTCCAGTTTGTCACCTGATTTAGCAGAATACTTTCTAAATTGGTCTTGCATTTCTTTTAAGTATTGATTCACAATCTTCTACGCTACAATTTAATTTTTTTAATTAGCATTAAAGTCAAACGGTCTACCTGAAGATGTGTCCCTCCATAACATTGACTTTAATGGAAGAAAAATAAGCTATACATTTCAAATTTATTTTTCCCAACTATAAACTGTTCCTGAAGGACACTCAAGCCATTATTGTGCTGTTTCCTTTGCAATTGTTAATCCAAAAGTTAAAAAATATATATTTACTCAACATGTTATTCCAGTTTGTGAATTTATTTAGCTTATTCTAAAGCCTTACTCTTAAAAAAATCTGCACAATAAAATTTTATTACTTTTTGCTAGGTAATTTCATTATGTATATGTTTATATGAACAATATTTATTTTATTTACTCTGTCGCTTAGAAGCCAATGCGTGAAGTGATGGTAAGAAATCCTGCTGGATCTGGGGACACAATCACCTCTTGTTAAAAAAAGCTGACCATGGCACAGTTTTCACTTGTTTTAGTTAGTAGTTTCCCAAGGAGTTTGGGGACATGACTCAAGGGTGAGCTCACATAGGAAGGCACAGCCTCAGGACAGGGGACATACAGGACAAGACCCTCTGAAGACACAGAGTATCTCAATGCCACTTAGTCTTGGCATAGATGGAGACAAAATGACTAAGAAAAACGTTACTGTAATACATAGGTCCTTTTACTTGGAGAGCAAATTTTGTTTCAGATGTAATATTTTATTTCAGAGTATTAGATTTGTAATAAATTTTTTGAGACAATATGAAGTCCTGAAGACATGGTAAAAAGGGTCACCCTCTCTGGTCTACCTCCTCCGTGTGTGTATAAAGAGAAAATAAGTTCAGCTGAAGGTAAAAATATTCAAATGTGAGATTTCTAGGTAACATTTGAATCACATAGTTAATATTTAAGAAAAAAAAAATTAAAAACTGTTGGATAACTTCTTTTTCAATTAAGAATGGTTAACGTAGCCAGTATGGAGCTCTGAAAAGTTGTCTGTGTCTGTCCATCACTGCACATTTCATGTGATATGTTTGGCATTATTCAGGCTTTCACTTCAGAAAATGAATGGATCAGATTGTGTTTCTCAGCTGCGAAAAATACTGAATATTAACATAAAATATAGAACATTGAAATGGCTCTGGCACACTCACTTTAATCAGCTTTTCAAGTGTTGTACTTCTCTGCTGAAGATAAACTACCTATTTAAAAATTCTTTTTTAATTAAATGTATGGTATTCTCCTGATAGTAAGTAAAAATCAATCAGATTTTCCAAATATCCTTTCCTACTCCTTTTATTCATATACTTGCTAAGGTTAACCAGTAAAGCCTATTTAATCTAAAGAAACACTACAAAATTAAATAACTTTTTAGGACATATCTTCTGTTCTTTGCAAATATATTTGGTGTTGCAGAATGTATATTTATCAAGACATACTTAGAGTATACTGTAGAATAAATGTCTTGAGGAGAGGCTTATATACTTTAAGAAAATTCTACTGAAGATACCTTCTAGAGGGCCTATTTTGGATCCTATATAATTGATTACATACTTTTCTTTAAGTCTGTTGTACCTCAGATATCTACTTCTTTTTGTAGACTCACAGAAAAATTGGTTTGGAAACAATGATCAGAGGCCACCCAGTTCATCTCCCTCTCCAAGGCAAAATTGCTATACCTATTATATTTCCCAAGAGATGTTTCATCTAACCTCTTCCTACAGAACTTCAGGACAAAATATCCCCTGATACTCTATTTCCATTCTTCACTATCATTTGTCTTACAAAGTTTTTCCCTATATCTCATCTGGATGAGCCCATTTCTTCAGTCTTCCTGTCCCATCCACTAGGGACATAAAGAACAGAATTCATCTTCAGTATCAGCTGCTAATGATCCACCAGCCTCTTCCCTTCTGTTTTCACTTCTAGACCTGCTCCAGGAATCCTGCAAAGCCACTGAAAGAGCCCTGCTGGGACATTCCTAGGAGGAGCACCTATCATGTTCCTCAGAAGTATCTTGGTCATGATTTCCTCTTGGCAAATAAATTCTACAATCATTCACAACAAAACAGATAGATGCTTTAGATCATTAAAGAAAATGAAAGATCTCACTCTGAAGTAAACACCATTAAAGAGTAAGTAGAAAATGGAGTCCAGGGAGGGATGAGAGGATGGAAGTATTGCAGGCAAATACATCTGGAACACAGTCAAGTGACTGGCTTAAAATTCACTTAAATAACCATGCATTTGAAAGCATCCTCCAGATACATTACTTCAGTTTAAAAGTACTGTAGTTGCTGCTTAGTTTTGTCATCTTTGACCAATACCGCTATTAAATACAGCTCGTTTGAATCACACAAGCTTTACATTTATTCCTAAACTTTTCTTTCTGACCTTCACAGGATTTGGCTTTTTGTTTGTTTTTGTTTTGTTTTACCAGGAGGATGATCTTCAGTGTTTTGAATTGTATTACGAAGTAATTTTAAAAAGCTGATGCTGGAAGCAAATCAGAGAATCTGTTTAAGGAGTAGGAGAAAGATGAAAAAGATTGATCTGCATGTTTACGAGGTACTAAAATAAATTACCAAGATAGAAGGCATGCGATGGGATAAAGTTTGAAAGCATAAACTGAGCTGAACGTTTCTGAGGCCAAAAATAGAAGGGTTATGTCCTCTTTTTTTTTTAAATAGATTTGTGGAAAACAAGAGGAAATGAATAAAAATAAGGATGGAAACACTTTAAAATAGAGCACTGGAAAGATGGTCAGAGATGCTTGGGATACTGCTGAGACAGAAAGCAATGGAAACTTGTGTTCAGAAAAAGCAACATAATGAGAATTTCCTAGCACAAAGAGGAAGGAGAGAGCCTTCCAGGGCTGATAAATGCAAATAATAAACAGAATTGTGGCTCACTCAGAAATGCATTTTTTTTCAAGTTATATTTAGTATGGCAGGGAAGGGTCGTACTCAAAATTTTGGTAATAAGTGCAAAAAAAATCAATTATTTTTGTCAGAGCTAAATAGCAATTTAGAAGAGTGTGAAAGGGGCCTGCAAGCACGCACTGGTGGAAATGGAAGAGACGGAAATTATGACACAATAATGACTAAGAGACAGGAAGCCTGAAAACAGTGAACAGCCATGTATTCGGCAAGACATCACAGTGATTCTTTGAATAAATAGTACTAATATTCAACAAAAAGAGATCAGCCTATTTTCCAGAAATTGGACTCACCTCACTATGGAAAGGGCAATGATTTCCGAGTCTACGTTTGTCATTTACCTACTTACTTCACCCATAACAGACTTCCAGTTGTTTCTATCCAACTTGTATATGTTTTCATGGATAGGATTCTACAGAGAACAAACCTACATCTAGAAAAAATGAAAGTGACATGTGCCAGAACTACTGAGCTTTGGGAAAAACATCTGAAGAACTTCCACGATACTCCCCATCTCCCTAACAAGATTAGATTCAGTCAGAAACATGAGTTGTAGCTTTTAATGGTTAAAATTTACTCAAAGGTTCCTTTTTTTTTTCCATTTTAGAATATTTCAGATTTATGATGGTTTTCTCTTTGAGCAATTTGATCTCTTAAGTGCTCTAAAACATTATGCTAAAAAAAGCCTAATGGTCTTCTTTATCCAGTATGTCTTACTGACAGCACATTTTTTTGTCTCAGTTTACAAGTGTGAATATATATTGTTCAATTTTTAATTTAGTTTGCCTTCTGTTGTATTCATTTTGGCATCAACAGAAAGTCTACAGGACAAATACGGGTCTCTTATTCTTGTGGAATCCCCCTGCCTCCTATATATATCTGCTGTCTTCAGCAAAGGAAAAGAAGGTAGAATATGTTCCTACTACTGGAAGAGAATTAACAAATCTCTTCATGATGTTTAGCCCAAAAGACCAAACATGTTTTCCCACAGGTGAGTTGGTAATGGAGTTCAGAAAACTAATAAAATGAAAGAAAAGACATTCATCCGAAAGAGCATCACAGTTCTAAATACATATACACAGAAATTAGTTCGAGCTTTCTGCCCCTTTTCAAAAGAAATTTGCAAAGAAGTACCCACTTCCTCCAATTATTGCCAGAATATTTCTCACAACCAACAGCAGGAAAACATTCATTCTTCTTTAATCTCAGTTCTTCAATTTCAGATAGACAAAAATGATAGAAAAGAATCAGTAAAATACCATTTAAGAGACAAAATACAATGCTAAGCTTTGTGATTTTGTCCCCTAAATATATTTGCTTCTGTTAATGCAGAGAAGTCTTACAGCAGAATTCACATGTCGGAAGGATGTGGTGTGACATGGACAGCAGCAGTGACACCAGGCTTAAAAGTCAACAAGCAGCTGTCCTTTAAAGCACTTGGCATTGGGATAGTACGTTGAAGTGTCATTTCATAGACACTCTAAAGGTTTTCTAGTTCCAGACCACCTTCATTTTAAAAACTAAGTAATCTGTCATTTATTTTAGTTTCCAAATATCTCAGTTTTTGACATTTACGACTTCTGAAACTTCAAAGCAAGTTTAGATTACTACAATTTCAATGCAGATTTCAGTGATCAATAATAAAGCACCCTTGCCCTGATATAAAGTATTGTTGCAAACAGCTGATGAGATATATGATTCAATGATATACGTTCATCTACATAATTTTCCTGTAAGTCATTATAGTCAGACTTTTGAAATTATTTCTTTCTGGTACAAGATATTATGCAAATTGCTGCTGTTTTCCTAGAATTTCCGTAGAATTATACTTATTATACTGTGCTTTATGCAATAAAAATTTGCCATCCTTTTAGACAGGCTAAATGTCTTACTTCCCCCCCCCCATCATTGATAACCTCTTCAAAATAATGAAAACTTTCTGTGACTACCTGGCAAATGAGGACAATCAGTTTAAGGCTGCCTGGCACTAATTTGGTTTCTTAAGTCTAAATACTTCAGCAGATATTAAAGATCACACAAACAAGGCTCAACAGAATAAACCAACAGGGTGTCAGTCTTGACAGCAATCATCCTGTTATTGTTTCACATTAGATTCTCAGAGTAATTTTTAGCACAGTCTTTTTTCCTTTGTACTTCATCTTAACATATCAGTCAAGCCTGAAAAATACAACAGAAAAGTATGCGCATTTCAAGAATGCAATGTTAATATCAGACGATACAGCTCAGGAGTTTGACACCATTGCTACAAAATAAGTACATTGCTTCTGGAATAAGTACAATTGAATCGATTTTCAACAAACACCGATCCATTTTCAAATACTGCAGAATGATCAACAACTTTTTCAAAGTGGGGACGAAGGGCAGGCAGGTTGAACAGACGGCCCAATCCCAGATAAATTAGTTCAGTGGGAGTCTTTTAAGCACATACCTCACACAAGCAGCAGAGAAGAAATCCATTTTAGAAAAGATGCTGAAAGAGCTTGATGTCCACCTGGCAAATTTCTTGTGCTGTTTGAAAAAGCAAGACGGTTCAGATGAACCGAGTTACATCTACAGCATTACAACCAGTCCTGATCAGTATAAACCAAAGTAAGAGCTTCTAGCAGTGAACCTGATCAGAAAAACTAAGGGCACAGGGAGATGGGGAGAGGGGGAAAAAGAGGAGGGAGCCTTTTCTTCCTTAAGTAGACCTCAAACATTTGTGTGAAGCATTTGGCCTTAAAGCAGAGCTTCTCTATGGGAAGGAAAGCTGAACACTCCTGCAATACTAGTATTTCGACTACAACATTACTTGCTTTAGCCCTTAATATGTTTTCCATGTGAAGGAACAACATGATCTCTGTTAACTTCTGAACAGTTCAGAGGAAAAACCTTGAATAATAATTTCAACACTACCCCCCCCCCCCCCCAAACTGGCAAACACCCAAAAATATAAGGCCAGTGAGATCCATCTTGTAACAAAATGCTGTGCTGTCAAAAAGACCTGACTGCAGATTTTGAAACATTTTTAAAACCACGAGAATTGGATTTTCTCCTTAATTATAGGCTTCACAATAACTACCAATCAAGCATGACAAAATGATTAAAAAAAAGGGGGGCCCCCCATGTGGATAGCTAGCATAAATGAACTAAGGTCTAGGACTTAACATCTTGCTGTCTTACCTGATAAAATATGAATTTCAAATGTATTATAAGGGGGAAAAAAACAACCAACCAAAAAGCATAACAAAAGCAAAACAAAACAAAAAGAAAAAACCAGAACCCAATAGATAGTGATGATGAAGTGCTTGAAATGTTCACTAAAAAACTTTTTCAGATTCCTAGCTCTGAAAGATTACCAAGTATTTATAAATAACTGCATTCTCAATGCAAAAGAAAAAACCAAAACAACAACAACAAAAACAAACAAAAACCCACAAACAAACAAAGCCACAAAAACCTTTGCAGTATCCTCTCTGCTTCTCTGCTTCATTCTCTGCTTCCTGTCTGAGGCTCTCTCTATGGTACCTAATACAAATCAGCAAATTGCAGGCAAAAAAAAGTGAGGAGGGGAGGCGGGGGAAATGGGAGGAGGAGAGAGACAGAGAGGAAGGTGAAGAAAGAAAAAAAGGGGGAAGAAGAAGAAGAAGAAAAAAAAAAAGATACCGAGCCACCACCTTAACGGACAGCCCCATCTACCGGCAAAAGAAACGAACCAGCTGTAAAGGTTTGCTTTTGAAAAGAGATTCTGACTTAGGCGGCTCTGAAAACCTACAGCCGCGTGCTCCTTCAGCAAGGAACAAAGGGCAGGGGTTGTTCTGAGTAGATGTCCTTATCCAGTGTTAAAGACCAAAAAGTTTTCACTAATTTTCATTCTTTTCTGTTAATTATTTGTCTCTGAAACATGAGAAGGAAACAGTTTGGGTAAAGGTGGAAGGTGGTCTGTTATGAAAGAACCAGAAACCTTTCTAGGTCAGCCCTTGCACGCCACAAGCAAACGCTACCTGTCCTCTGTCTTGTTTTAAACCTCCCCGCTGAGCGCTGGTGGTAGATTCAACATCTTCAGTTATAGGATCAATAAAAGAAAAGAAAAAAAAAAAAAAAGTCCTGTGCCAGAGTCATGTGACGTGTCCATCTATGACAGACTGCGCTGCCAATCACGCAGCCTGGTACACGACTGCCACGTCAGAGCTATACATTCCTGTGTTCAGATGACAGCTGCACAGCCAAATCTGGAACTTGGACAAAAAATGCTCCTTTTAAAAATTCAGGCTGCTAAGTAACGGTATCTGCTAATCCAGCAAACTCCAGCTGCATTGGATCAGCCTCAGTTTGAGCTAAATCAGACAGCATTATGTATTTTCTGTTTTGCTTTCTTGACAAAAAAAAAGGAAAAAAAAGTGGAACTGAGATGGGCATCAGCAAACACTTTTGAAACCCCTTGTTTCAGCCACGCTGAGAGGAGTGGGCACGGTACAGCAGGAAAGGGAGGGGGCAGTGACTTGGAAGGTGAGAGATGCACAGAAGAAGGGCCAAAAACAATATTGCATTTATTTCATGGTGTAATACAATTTTGGCAAGTAAAAACAAAACAAACCTAATTAATACCTGTAAGCTATAAGGCTGTCATCTATGATATAACTGATCCTTCACATGTTAGTCAGCCATTCAGTGACCTCAGGCAGCTATAATGAGTTTGATCCCCTAGAGTCAATTCCAGTATTGTTCTGATATGTTCTTTATTATTTTTACATAACAAGGTTTCTGACTGCTTAAATTTTTGCTTGAATCCCAGCTATGTGAAGCCAAATTTCTCCAGCTCCCAGTGGTGGCCTTACGTGCCTGGCCCTTCACAACAAGCACTTGGAACCTCTCAGTATAATACCTAACAGTCAAGCATTTATCAATGCAGAATGTTATAAACATCTGTTCTAACACTGGAATCTAATCTCATAAATTTTTAAATATTTTCTTTGCAAATACTACACTGATTAAAAGAACACAACAAACAACCTTATGACACTAAATATTTAGTTAAAGCACACCATAATATAACCAAATACTAAGACTCAAATACTAACATACAAAGGACAAGACCAGGTTGGATACAATCATGCAATCTGTCTCCTTTGAACGTGCCTGGGCACGGATTTAGAAAGGCTTCATGTGCAGTCACGTTTCGCTGCTGCCATGATCACCAGGTTTTGAATCCAGCTTTTCTGCTGGCACTACTGATCTGCTGCTCAGTAGCTCAGGTAGCTCCTCGCTACCCAAATGTACTTCAGTTCTCTGACCTTGAGGTAGAAAGAGCTATAAACCTTTATCTTATTATTATCAGCTGGTAACACACTCTTCAACTGTCTGATTCTTATTTAGGTATAATTGTAGAAACCGAGTTATCTTTTTTTCATACATTTGCAAAGTTTTTCAGGGTCATAAAGAACATTTGCAGGTGACAAATTACTTTGTTGTGCTAGTAGCACCTCTGACTCAGAATCATCCTTAAGATTTTAAATACTAAACAGATGTCCAGATACAATTGCTGATACCAACTGATCATTCCCTCATGAAGGATGTTTCTAGAAATGATGAATTGCCTGGTGTTTATAAATACAGATTTATCACTAGGTTGAAAGACAGAATATTTACTCCTCAGCTTGAAGTTCTAATGAGTTCCTGTAGTCTTTGCTACAGTCTGGGCATGTTTGACATTTTATAGGTATAGTTCCTTTAAAATATTGCATTTTGAAATGCAATAAACACCACAAAAGAAAACAATAAACTAGGAATCTAGATAGCTTGAACAATAAACACTGGGTACTAAAAATCTTTGAGATACCTCAGGTGCCTACAGTTTTAGTCCTGAACATAACACTGACCACACTAAATTTCCCCCCCAGCTCAAACATAATTTTAATGCATTATGAAAGCATACAGTTTTCAATAGTCCCAAAACATCCTTCAGTAAGCATCATTTGAGGTGCAGCATAGGATGCTTAATGACCACTGACTTACGATACTTGGAGATTTCTAAAGTACTGAAAGCTTTTTTTTTAAGCACCATTTCTCATGGCTCAGATTTCACGTCACACTGGCATAACCAGATGCTCAAGTTCGGGTCCACCAGCTTAAGTGTCAGGAAAAATGATAGGATTTGTGGTTATCTTAACAAGGTCTTTTGGTGGCTCCTTGAACCAGACTGCCATCTGATATACAGTCTCAGAGAGAAGACTTTATCAACACAATAGCAACTTCTTCGGGGCCAAATCCCTTGAATTCTTATATTTTTAATGTTTTAAACTTGTACATTGCAACACAACTGCAGAAAACAACAATAATTATGAAAAAGTACAGATTTCTCAATCACAGCTACTCCAATTCTGAGATGAAGTGAAAGTTAGTAAATAAAACATGGTCTCCCCTCTCCCCCCAGAATTCCACTTGTCTTTTTTACTGTCTCTAAACAAATAGGACACTGCTAATATCTCATAAAATAATTACCAAAACCAAGCAAGTCTGGGATACTCCTGGCATTTACTTTGGAAATTTCTGATCACTTCTTCCTGCAGGGATGATGACAACTTCTCTCATCCTGAGTGCCTGAGGAGCAATCATCGGAACGGACCTGGGCTGAAGCAACCATCCAACAGGCCCAAAGGAGAGCACCTCCATGCCCTGCACAGCAGTGACACGGTTGCCAGGCAAACCCCTATTGAAGCCTTGAGCTTGCAGTTTTGTAGACTTCAGATTCTGCAGACCTGGTAACTTTGCATTAATGGAGTTTTGTGGTTCACTTGCCCTCACCTGTGTGAGGTGACTTTGACCACTCCTACTCTTGGTTCTGCCTCAGGCATTACTTTGAAAATATTTAAGAGAACTGATGAAGAACAGCCCAGCATATTTTTTGCTCAACTGCCACAAACCGCCCACCCTTAGTGATTACCAAGCACTAGGAATTAGGTTTTCTTCAGCACATAACAGGATTAATATGGAAGTCTTGTGATCCTCTGCAACACAGTTCCCTTTCTGAAAGCAACCTATAATGAACTCCAGCTGAAGAAAAAGAGAATGTCATTCTTTTTATCACTATTCTGTTTCAGCATTTGCAGTGCAAACATTACAGTTCAGTACAATCTAGAGAAACCTTTAAAATTAACTTTTAGAAACTTGGATGTTCAGCCATGGCAGTAAACCATGCAAGCAACAACACAGAAGAGTGTTTTCCATATACACAATGAATAAAGTGTTAAAAGCAAGATGTATATGCATTTTTTAATGGCAGTGTCTGAGGTACATTTAATTTATCAAAACATGAAGAAATCTCCTTTGATTCCTTGAAGTATCTCTTTCTAGTGTTTCAGGAATGAATTCTGTGAATTACAGAGAGTGTGAAAAACAGGTGATGGAATATATGTATATCTAATATGTAAGGAATGAGCCAACCAATATCCTCCATGGAGAAGCAGGTGAACTTGATAATCCTGGGGGCTTTTTATCTTTCTAAACTTGTGAGTCAATTGTACTGCCGTCACATAAGAGCTACACAAGCAGTTAAGGATGGAAAAACATCATCATGGAAAACCAGGACCTGGAAAAATGACATGGACTGTAGCAACACAGAACAGAAGATTGCATCTAACGAGGTTCAATGAAAAGCGAGGAAAATCTCTGAATAAAAAGAAAAATAACCTTTTGCACAAGGAACAGAGCATATCTACCAGCTTCTAAACAGGCATCTTCTAAACATTTGGAATGTTTCTGTGTACTAGATGCAAATAAAAGTTGGCAGTTCTGGACAATCAAAGATCTGCATTTGTGAGAGCCCAAACTTACCTGGAAAGCTTGTGAATTGTACTATGACAGTCTTACATTTAGATGATACATGAAGATAAACTAAAACACAGCCTTTTGTAGCCTTTCTTTTTCAATTTAGCACTACCTTAGCATATGATTGTAATCACAAAATATACCTCTATTACTCAATTAAAATGGGATGATAAAATCTGAGATATAAACATCTTTACAGAAACTAATAGTCTAATGTATACTCCTATTCTTTGCTAATGTTATGGATTACAAAAACTGGTTTCACTATTGTTTATGCTAAACACATTATTCTAAAAATAATGTAACTCACACACTTCTATACTGTTTCCATGCTCCTCAGTTTTAGTGACATTTCCATGGCTATGAAGAGACCTCAGAAACTCCCTTTCAGGACAGAAAGCTCTAGCGCTGGCAAGAAAAGTGAAGAGAAAAGTTTGTCAGAAACTCAAGCTGCTTATTGTGATGTGAGGGAATATATAAAATACTGAAAGCAAGCTACTGAGGTAGCCACGGATTAGACAATTCCAGTAAACCACAAAAAAATACCAGGAAGAGGCACTGACCACTAATGGTCCATATCCTGCACTGTAGTGGGTTCAAAACATACCTTAGAGCTCGGTTTCAATTTCTCAGACCCGAAGTGATACATCAGAGTATAAGAAAGATAAATATGCATAGGAAACACCATTTTCTAACACTTTGTATCCCACTGAAGCATCTGCACCTTGCTATGCTGAGAGTGCTGTTCGTGTCCTGCTATGAACCATGATGCAATAAAACTAAAAATAACCCTTCCCAAGAATGATCATACATTTAAAGACAATAAGTCTTCTTTAAAATTATTATTCTAATTGAATAGATATGCTATTAATATTCCTCAAGCCTGTAAGAGAATATTTCAAGCACCCACACTTGAAATGGGAAGGAACACAGTGTACTCATATATGATAGCACAATTATTTTAGAACACTTCAGGCAACAAGAGGCAAATAATCTGAAGTACATCATTACAATAATGCGTGTTCTAAGTTCCTATACTATGCTATTATTTTAAGAGTTTGTTTGCAAGACATACTTCTGTATTTTGAAGTATAAAATTGTGTGTTAAAATATTATACAATGTAATACATTGCATTGCAACAGAGGTGTTTTCAAGATACCAAAAATGAATTACATTTTCTTGAACCTAACTGGTAATGTAAGACTCTCGTGAAGAGACAAGTTACTGCTTGACAGTTCTTTTCAAGAGAAAAAGAGCTTTTAAAGATGATAAGAAAATGATACAACAATTTACCTCACAAACAAGTGTTGAAATTAAATTCTAACAGTTATTTCTAGAACAGTGTAAAGAACTACTAGTTTCTAGTGAGGGGAAAAAAACCACAGTTACAGGACTTCCACTCTTCCCATCAAAATTAGTTTTAATCTGATATTAATATGTAATCTTGTATTAATATTCAATGTCATTTTGATTTAAGAAAGGCACCTTGCTATTTATTCTTAGAGTGAGCAGTTACTTATTAGACATGAAAATTCTGTAAATGCCATATTGTCAATAGACAATAGTTTTGCATTTTTAATTTTCTGTTTTGACACTCATTAACATAATTCAATAGAAGCATCACTATTTTTAAGTTAATATATTAAATGAAATCTTGGTAGTAAGCTGTTAAACATAACTCATGGATACAATGCTGACCAAAGTTGCTCTCAGGTATTTTTCTATTCCTATATTTTGGAATTCATTAATGTATCTTAAATTTCTATTACAAACTGCTAACTCCCAGGCAGTATATGCTACAGTACCATGACAGGGAGAAGAAAAAAAAAAAGAAAGATAAAAAAAAGTTGCTCTCCAAGCTACTGTACATAAACACAAGTTTTCTAATTAAT
This sequence comes from Caloenas nicobarica, assembly GCF_036013445.1. Classification (NCBI taxonomy): domain Eukaryota; kingdom Metazoa; phylum Chordata; class Aves; order Columbiformes; family Columbidae; genus Caloenas; species Caloenas nicobarica. The sequence continues at coordinate 22,309,008 of NC_088250.1, read as the reverse complement.
CTCTCAAAATGTTAAACATTTACTGTATAGTAACTGTCCCTACCAAGCAGGCTAGCCTTGCTGAATTTCCCTACATGATGCTGCAGTATCAGTGTTATGCTGTTACTTTCCAGGGCCTTTTCTGCTGCATTCCAGTATAATCAGGTGTTCCAGCATCTGACAATACGTATAATTTGTTTAAGGACGAACCTGTTCTGTGTTTTGTCACAGACTGATTTGTCAGCAGGGTGGAAATACAAAAAAAATCTTTCCCTTCTACATGGTGCATGAAAAAAAGCTATGCTGTAGTATAAATCTAGCTAACACGTACTGTTCTGGCATTCTGCAGAGCAGTCACTAAATATAATTTTATCTGCAGTATTCACCTTGCATATTTCAGAAGCATACAGATTCACGCATTCATGCAGTAAATAGCAAAGAGTATCCAGGATGTAATTGCTGCTTCAAAAAAATAACTGAAGAGTGCACTACAATTAAATACAATTTTAAAAATTTTGCTTTGTTTAATAAAGGAAGCATATTTGTAATCTGCAAGGCTAAAACAATGCAACAGCCAGGAACTGCAGTAAACCTCTCAGAGCTAATAGCTATATCCAATAATGCTTTCCCACACCACCTTCAAGCAAATGCACTTTATTCATTGCTTAATCATTCAAATTAACAATAATCCCCATATGGTTAGAAAAGATGTTTGTTAAACAAACCCAATTTATGATTTATTTATTTATAAAGCATCTTAAAGCTGAGATGCCTAGAAGAACTACTACTCTGTTCATTCAATCATGCTGACAGAGCTGGTTTCACCTAGCAAATTCTCTCTGCAATTCACAGCATGGCTGACAGCTATCTGCATAGAAAAATAGCACAGTAACCATTTAAATAATGCAAAAACGTTTACCCAAGGAGATGTAGCAAAGATCAGGATCCAGCTTCCAGACCCCATGAAGCATGAAGCTGAGGGAGCAATCCACCAGCTTGCTCAGGCCAGCAGTGTCTCTCCTACACTTGACCTAGACTGCCTTACATAATGAGGAATCAGTGCTGTATCCTGTGCGGAGGAGCAAGCTGAATGTCATCACTGGCAGAAGTAGGGAGAACTGGCAGCAGGCAGGCTGGTAGTTAGCATGGAGATCACGAAGTCTGCTTTCCCTGAGTGTTCTGGGAGAAAACATAAGAACAGCTCAGAAATGCTGGTGTCATTCCTCCCCTGGAATGAATGACCGGAAGGAGCGAGGGTGTTACAAACATGAGGCAGCCAGCCAGGGCTAAAGCTGCATCTGCACCTACTGTCAAGGTAGCAGAACTCCTGCCACTCTTTATCTAGAGGACTGCACAGCTACAGCGAACAGGAGAGCAACAGCAAGGCAAAGTAAGGAAGGAGAGACACAGACAGCTACTGCATACATTTCTCTATATGTTACTCATTGTGGTAAGTAGAGAAAAGCAACGGTATAAGACAAAATACCGGGATTAACTTCCAAAGGGAAGTGCTATTCCCTTAAGTAAATCTTCCTGCATGCAAGTTAATTTCTAGAAAAATAACCATTTGTTACCTGTTTTACCTGTTTTTACAGAAATTAAAGTGCTTGTATTACAGTAATTTTGATATTTTCAAGAAAATGATAGGTAAGATGCATTCCTGGTTGTGAAGATGTCTACAGGCATCTCTTGTATTTCTTTATTATTTTTTGGAGAGAAGCTTTGGAATGTTTCTCAGTTTATTATTGTTTTGGTTATATTAGCACTTCCTTTGTGGGGGACACTAAAGGAGAAACAAGTATCCAGGCTTAGCCAGCAGATAGAAACCTACACAGCCTTGTTTACAAAAAGCAGCTTTACATTAATTTAAATCACTGCATATAACTTGTATTCCATATTTTATTTGAATACTTGAATAGTAAGTAAAGAGCCTTACCGATAATGCACATATAAGTATGCTTGAATTAGTATTTTGAGTGATACAGTTTCTCCTTAGAAAAGAAAGCAAACATTTCACTAAGATAGGGCATCTTAAGTTTTCTAGTTATATATGAGGCAGTTTGATTCAGCATGACTAAGAGTAATGCAACTGGACACAAATACCTAATGTCAGAGATCAGCATTATTTGATAATGAATACAGAAAAGGAGAGATAAAGAAAGTATAATTTAATAATATTTAATGCTCCATTTTATGAAAGTACTTCTATATTTGATGGTCCTTCTTGTTTAAATTAAATGGGTTTGGGTGAGTGAGTGAGATAATGGATATAATTTTCCATACAGCTCTGAAACTTGCCAAGTTAAAATCCAGGGCTGCATTAAAGAAGAAAGAGGAACTCAGCAATAACATTGCCACAACACCAAAAGACAGGTCACTGAACTCACTGAAAGTTTTAGTATCAATGTAGAACATTGGCTGGGTTTTACAGAAGTCAGCTTATGTACAGGGACTATTACACCTAGTTATGCCTTTAGCAGAGTAAATGTGATTTGAGCTCTGATCTCAAATGGGAAAATCAAGGTGAAGGTGAAAGGAGCATAAGTAATCCAGTTTTTGTTTACAAAATCTACTTAAATTATTATTTCTCTTTTATCAATAAGCATACAATGACCTTTCTAACAAATTTGATCAGGTTAAAAAAAATATACTTGAGTTTTTTGAAATATGTTTTCCTAGTTGGATATACTAGCTGTGGGTTCAAAGTATAATGGGGAGACAAAAAATAATGCAAGGCAAATATCATTTGAGAATGATTTTTAAACAATTACTGCTGTATTTGAAGTCAGTAACATGCAATCAGTGCAATTTATTTGTACCACATCAGCAAATAATATTAAAAATAACTTAGTGCATTTATTCTTTCACTTATTGGTGTTGACTGTTAATGAGGAGTTCCTATTAAAACTTTATATAATTTATATGTACCAGCCTCTACTTTTGGTGTTTCAAGTGCCAAATAAGAGTATTTTCTTACAAGAAAACTATTTGCATACTGGACCCTGGTTAACCAAGACCTGAAAATATGACCACCTGCATAAGGCTATGAGAGCAAACAACGACAGTTTAATTAAGGTGCTAAAAGTTGGTGATTCTGTTGATCACAGCACTCAAAAACATCAAAGCAGCCAAACTACTCATCTAAAGCCAGCTCAGATGCCTCCACAGCCATGCCACAGTTAATACAATACCAGGATAATCTGCCTACAGATGTTGACTGCATCAGGTAGAAAAATAAAGTTTGTAGGTGAACTATAGGTAAACCAACCCAACACACAGAAATTGAGTAGAAAATGCTGCCTAAATGAATAAAATAGCAAACTTGACTGTCAGCATTGCAAAGGCAAGACGCAGTTTGTTTGATGTAACAGTTCAGGCAAACTTGTCTAAATTTGATACAGCTGATTCCATCTTTGGGCAAAATTATGAACTAGATATTCCTTTAAAGCTTTTCCAGTCTTCTTTTCTATGATATTGCCTATAAACTGCATGTCCAATCACAGAAAAATGACTGTCTCATTATACTCTTCCATCATGAGGATAAGTAAATACAAAGTAATCATTTGTAAACACTAAGTTATTGTCATTCAGAACATGCCTGCAAGCCACAGTTTCTGTCTGGAGTGTAAAAATTGTTCACTTTTCTCAGGAATTAGCAAAATTATTCTTCCATTGAGACACAAAACTTTTTGGTTCACAACAATTCTTATAACCATTTTTGCTCTAGATGAACTCGGTTTGATCTGCTGGCAAGTCAAGGCTATCTTAACACAAATTGATAAAGAAACTGCCAACATGTAGGACACTTAGTGAAAGACCATTTCTGAGCTAGCTGCACTGATAATGTGAGTTGTAGAGTCTAATGCTTGACAGTTGTAAGAAAATAAATCAAGTTTCTAGGATTCTCCATTACCAAATTAATTATTCTGATGCCCCAGCATTTAAAAGGTTTCGGACAAACTAAATAAACACAGTTTTTTAAAAAATGTATTATTTTGCAAATGACTGTACAATAAAGCTGCTGACTAGAAAAGAAGAATGGGCTAGAATACCCTTCATGTAAGGATGGAGATGAAAACACGAATGTTTGAGAGTTTAATGTGAGGAGTACAAAACAATTTAGACTCTTGCTATACCTATCTTATAAAGATAATGCTAGTGATGTTTTACAGAAGACTGTAACTCTACGAAACAAGTTGTGGATTTTTTCTTTTATGAAAAATTTGGTCGTAGAAATTAACACTGCTTATCACTAAATTATCCTTACTGGCTGAGTTTTATGTCCACAAGGTTCTTTCTATTCCATGCTCAAAGGCAGCAGTATCTCATAGACATTACTCCTGCCAAGAATCTTGAGGAGGATTTTTTTTAGACACCTTGCTCTTAAGGTGCCTTGCACATAAATAAATCATTACTTGAGGTTTGCTCATACTAAGATAGACTCCATTTGGGATTTGATGAAACATTAAAATGCTCCAGTATCACTGACTAGAGAGACGTCTACAACATCTTTAGGTGCAGGTTTTTGGTTTTTTCCATCCTTCTCTGACCTTGCTTTCTTGTCTCAAAATAATTTCTCCCTTGTGTTCCTGAACAACTTTCACAAGTGATTCATGCTGAAATGTGCAAACAGTGGCTCAAAGTCTGCATTTAGACCTGATATCATGGGGCAAGGAGTTTCCACATACAAGTCCTTTATACAACTCTCTCTGAAGACTCTGGTAATTTCTATTTGGCCATGTGCTACTTCTGTTAGCAAAACCAATAAAAGCATAGCTCATATCTCCTTTTTGAAAAACGGAGCATCAGCTTTTGATTTTGAGTATTATCTGACAACTCAAGACCTGAATTTACTCTACACATATTTTTTTATTGTTTGACCCAGTCATATCACCATGGATTGGAGGGCTAGAGAAAGAAGAAGATTTTTCTCCTTTAGTTGACCAGACTTCCTGGAGTGTTTGACTGACACCGATATTCAAACAGGCAAAAGTACAACTCTAAATATTCATTTATTCTTAGATAATACCTTACCAATCTTGTAACTGCATTCAAGAGCACTTTAGAAAGTAGTGATATTTCCAAATGTATTAAATTGTATGTTTCATATGTAAGATGTGTCAATGTTTTCAACTCTCCTTTCCTTAGTATTCTACATTTAGTATTCTACATATTTACAAGAAGGTCCCTGCTTTTCCTCCAAATGCTTAAGTATTCCAGCAGTGATAAGCGAACACTGAATTCTCAAGTTCAGTGCAGTCTCCTCAGATAGGCATCACTAATTTTGGAAATTTGTAAACACACGCAGTTTCTGAATATTTAACATTATACATTATCCTAGAAAACAACTGAAAAATTATAACCCAAATAAGCATAAAAACCTTCTACAATTAAACTATGAACACTTAGTAGGTCAAGGTCACAGCAATCTTAATATTCACGGACTATTCTTTGACTTCTCTTTGGTATCTTTTCCTCTGCAATAAAACTAGCTATAATAGCCTTTTTAATTCCTTTCCCAGATTTTTTCTAAGATTTATAGGGCTGCCTATTATACCTCTGAGAGTTCCTATAAACTGATTTCCAAAAGCCACTGTTTTTGTACTTATCTCCTAAAAAGCTCATCTGCTTTTTGCGTATTAATGCTAAAAGATAATGGCAAAAATAGGAGAAAAGAAAAAGTTAAAATTAAAAAGCAGTTAATTAAGCATTCAATAAATATGCCTATTTATTTTAGCTAATGAATGATCTTTATCAACTGAAAATAATCAGTACTGGCAAGCTTTTTTGTTGAGTTTTCTTCTGTCAATTATTCCAGGATGTTGAATTTAGATTTTAATTTTTTTTTACTAGCTCCCTAAATTAGTTCTTACAAGCTGAAGAGCAAAGAACAACACACAGTTTTGGAGACCAAGTTGCTGAAATTGTAAGTCATCCATGAAAACTTTTCTAGAAATTGTAATACCTTGAACTCCAAGCCATGAGATATTGATGCCTAAAAACAATGCCAGGCAAAACAGATTTATGGTTCAGCATAATAAATGTACCATTAGCACTAAAAGCACAAGAGCATAAGGCACCTTTTTTTTTTTTTCCTTCCTAAACAGCCCATGGCGAGCATCATTTGTGATATTGATTCCACACAGACACAGAACTGTCTAACACAACATTTTGAAAAACCTACTGCAATGAACAAGTTCACAGACTGATCATTCCCTCTAGCAACACATGAAGACACAATCAGTAGTGACTCCAAGCTAAAAGGTGTAAATTTATCACTTCAATTTCATTCTGAATCCAAGTAGCTTATTTTTGTCTTCCTTCAGTTGACACAGGACCTGGACCTGTCAAACACACCATATTTAACTCTCATTAGGTTTTAATTCCTTTTCAATTCCTTGAAATGCCTATACTTCTGAAAAAAACCAATCAGATTTAGTTCTTAATAGAAAAGTGATACTTCTTGTAATTTTTTTTTGCCAGAAATTCCAGAAATATGTTTAATAACTGCAGGGTACCAAAGGTGTAGGTGAGCTGTTAAATGCTTTCAAAAGATCTATTTGACTCCCATCAAAGAAAATGTTCCCGCTCCTGGATACTGTTTCTCTTGTTTCCATCATTTGGATGCTTCAAGGAAATAGCACGGATTCTCTCTGGTCTCTTGCTTTCCTTCCCAAGAGGTTCCGAGTCACTTGGGCATAGCTTAAAATATAAGAGCTCACAATTGCCTAAAAAAGAAGCCTGTGTCTCTGGCAACTTTTCAGGTCTCTAGCATCTGCAGCTCTTTTCCATGGAGGACTTACTGAGCAGTAATCAAAGCTTTTCAGACCATGTATTCCACATTCAAACTTTGGACTTGCACATTACAAGCACTCAAAACCAAGAGACAGCATAGCCTTCACACTCTCCAGAGAGTTAAATGCAGATGATGCACAGGTGTAGGTCAGAGCATGCCTCTGTCTTCAGTTCTCCTCCACCAACCCAAAGATAAAGGCTAGTAAGAATGAGACAAGTCTTTTAGGTCAATACTTTTTATCTAAACATGGAACTTGCATTCAGTGCTGAGTGACACAGTGTTCCAACACACCACATCTTCCAAATCTTCTTTGTAAGTTGAGGGTAGTCCCTTGCAGAGCAGGAGAGTTCAGGGTGCTGTCAGTTATATTCTGCAGCTCCCAGGTTCTGAGGTTCTCCAGTTCAGTCCTTGGCTGACTGATACACAGTGTATTATTTATTTATACAGCAAGATGCATCCTTGCCAACATTCTTCATATACTTAGGTTTGCATACACATTTCACTTACAGTTTAAGTGATCCCATGTCTAATGTTGAGCGTAGAAGCGTGACATATAAGCCTTAAAAAATATTTGAGCGCTATCTCATCTAAACAAAATTCAGGAACTCCTAGAATGCCGCCTTCTTCAAACATTCCTTTTACCTGTCAGAAGAAGTTTTTATTTGGCCACTATTAACTGATCTTTCATTTAAATCACCTCTCAACTAAAAAACAATTAACAAGACAAAAGAGACATAAAACTGTGTTATTTTTTAAGAGATAATTTTTTTGTTTATCTTGCTCATCTTTTTGATGCAGCTGTCTCTTTTTCATTCCCTTACATGAGCAAACAAACTGAATGTCCTTGTAAGCCACCATGGCTTGCTGTCAGGCAGAGTAAAAGAAATTAACCGTAAGCTGACCAAAGCAGTGATAAAATGCCTCAGCTTTTAAAGATATTAGCCCTTCGTGTTGATATCTTTTGCTATGATTTCACGGTGCAAAGCAATGAGATCTCACAAAAATCTGTTGCAGAAGTTCTCCTTTCCTCAATCACTCTTAGTGAGTCATTCTTCAAGATTCAGCTATAGCCATACTTAAATCACTAAGTTGTTAGAGATCAACTAGGGAAAATACTTTTTCCTATTTTTTTCAGGTCATATCAGATGAATTCAGCAAATTCTATTCTTTATGGCACTTTAATGAAGCAAAATTCTTTACTTCAACGGTTTTTCATTTTTATTGAAAGCTGTGACAATGTGACCTTGAGAAACACGTCTTCATTTTTCAGTCACGTATGGTGCAGTATTGGGATGCCTATCACAGTCGTGTCAGAGACCACGTTCCTCCCACAACCAATATCTCAATTTACATCAACTTTGAATCACTGTTTTGCAAAACGCAGGTTTTTGTCTCCTTGTGTCCAACAGTGGACCTGCAAAGGTCAAGCAATACAAATCTATCCATTTTCTTGTCTAAGGACAACTGGCTGAAGCCACCTGATAGCTCCAGGTCTAAATAGAGTCATCTGGGAAAGAGACTGAGCTCTCTTTCACAGGAGATGTGAAGATTCCTATGGTACTCAAATAGAAACATTAATAGGACTTTCTGCCTATAACCACAGCTCTGTGGTCTCAAACCTTCCTTTAGGATTTCTATTTTGATTCACCAGCTTCCTGGAAACAGTGGGTTTTCCACAGAACTTTCCCTACCCCCTCCTGCACGACTAAGAGAACAGGATCAAGTGATTTTTCAATTATCCATTTTTAACATAGGACTACTGTGAGGACACTAACTATATAATTGCTGCTCCCCTAACATTAAGCATAAGCAGGGTTCCTCTGATATTGGTTGTAGGGCTACATCAATATTTTCCTTCTACACCCTCTGCCCCACCTTTTGTTCCTCTGAGTCGGCTAGAGTAGCAATGTCAGTCTAGAATTGTAACAGTATGCTACAACCTGCCATTGCTTAGAGCTAATCTTAAACATTTTCAATAGCAACATAGAAAACAATACTAATCCCTGATGACTTTACTCAGTTGCAGTCCCTTTCAGAAAGGGAAGTGATTTTCAGTAAAAAAAAAAGCTGAAAAATATAAGCACTATTGTTTCATAGTATTAATACTTTGGGCCTCACGGGCTAGAATGCTTAGTCTGAGCTCCACTCCAGTAGATGTAGCCCAGTTACTCCTCTAATGAAACCAAAATTTATTTATTTTGATTGAAATCAGGTAGAGATTAAATAATTGGGTGACAAAGGGCACAGAATGAAGAGAAAGAAATGCTGCAAATGCCACTACAGGGAAGTGGTTGCTAGGTGAAATGTATCAAGATGCTCTGCGGTGTGGAAGAGAGGAAGGGAAAAGCCTTTTAAAACCTTTTTCTGCATATCTGAACTGTAGGCCAAGCCCAACAACCACTTTAAAGTCAAGTTCATGAGGAAGGTACAGCTGGTTCATTCCCACTAGTCTTTCAGACTACAGGTATATTCCAAAAACTATCTGCTCCCCAGTGGCTAATTTATATTTCCTCAAAGCAATTCAGAGGGAAAAAAAAAAGAATAATACAGTTGACTAATTTATGCATCAGGGAGAAGTTCCTTCACGACCTCTAAAGGACATCATTTGATTGTAATAATCTTAAAGCAGAACTGTTCTTATTAGTCATATGAAAATACTCTTTTAAGATGAATGGAAAAGAGGAATTGCTAAGTTAACAAATTCCAAGATAGAAGTGAACAGTTTCAATCCGATTTGCTCTGAATGTGAATTAAAGGCCCAGACCAGTTCTATGTCCACTGCCTTTTGTATTAGCTGTTCCAACACTTCTTTCCAATAAACTGTATTTTACAAGGTGAACTTATCTACTATCAACTACTAGTTGTTAGATAATATTATTCCATTGCCAGACATGCTGGGAAGTCCCAGTAGTATCTACTCCAACAGTCAAAAGAGCTTCTTTATTTTTCTCTTCAGCAAGTTCATAAGCTGAGTTCTTCAAGTCTGGTTTAAATCTCATTGCCAGTCCCTGAAATCTCTCCCACAATTTATTAGTAGAATGTCAAAACCTTTCTTGAACAAAAGGCAGAATATCCTAAAGAAACCTTCTCAGTGCAACACATTGCAACTCACAGCACGCTCATGTCCCTGCTTCTACTCACTGCTCCCCATTCCAGTCATCACAGAATTACATAGACCTTATTTCCCATACCACTGACTTTGAGGTGGCTTGGTCTTTTAAATTTTTAATTCTTGTTTCAATTGAAAATGAACTTTCTTATCCTGTAGTATGAAGTCCTATTTGTTGTACCTTGTATTTGACTATCTTCAAACTCAATTTTTTAAAAGACTACCCAGCCTGCCCTGAGATAGCAACCTTGTTAACATTGGTTTTTTTCATGTCATCTGCAAACTTTACTACCAAAAACCTTCCAGTATTGTCTGCATAACTGACAAAAATTCTATTTACACCAAATAACTAACTTATTCATAGAAGGTCCTTCCTAGAAATAATACCACTCTCCATTAGTAATATTTTTAAATCTATCAGCACAGGTTGTAGCCCACCCAATGTATTCTCTATTACTTCCAAATCAAGTAAGCATTTAATGAATGCATGATATTTAGTGCCTTAGGAAAAAAAAAAATCCCAACTATGCTTCTGCATTTGCATTTCTAAATAGTTCTACGATCTTGTCAAAAAAAAGGGAATAATTGGACAAGATTTATCTTTGTGCTGATTTCCATAATTACCACTTTAGCCTCTAATTTCTTTGTTGCTCAAGTCCAAAATTTTCACTATTTTACTTCAAATTGACGTCCATGTAACTAATCAATAGTTCTTCAAAATGTCATTTCTAGTGTTTATAAATTTGGAGTAAGATTGGCATTCATCCAGTGTTCTAAATGTCACATTTTCTGAGGCTTGCTGTTAGCTGTGCTATCAATAAGGAATATTACTATTCTTCATCAAGCCTTCATTGATTAATCTCATTTATTTCAACTTTTAATACACAGTAATAAAATGGAGTCCATGTCTGATATGTCAAGAGACAGCATTCAGAATACCAATGATAAAATTAGGTATTGTTTCTCTCCTTTTCTTCTCATTCATGCTAAAGATCTGTTGCTTATCTTCCTTTCTTCTGCTCTTCCAGTAAAATTCAATTCACCCTCCGCAGTCACAAGGGCTACTGTTAGTGCTGTGAATATTGAGCGTCTATTCACATGTTTACCTTTGGACCATACTGAAAATTCTCACAAAATACTGTGAGGCTCTTAAACATACATCTTTATAGAGACAAACTTGGGGGGGGTCATATCACTGCCTGTGCTCACTGCATGCCACCCCATTAAGAATGCTATAACTGCCTGAAGCGAAATGTGCCAGTTTCTTAACATGACAACAGTAGGAAAGCATTTTCTGTATTTTTAGCAATCTTTTAACTGAGATTTAAGATGGAAAACAAGGAGCAGGAGAAGCAGGCCTGCACAAGTCATAACATGGCTAAGATGTGACTTTTGATAATTTGGAGTTAAATGATTCTCTACTCTCCCAGTTGTATTTGTGTTGCTATTTTGTTAATGTTTCAAATTTTAAAAATTTTCATTACAATAATTTTTTGAACAGAAGAGGTTTTTTTCTGATCTGTCTAACTTTGGGAAAAAATATGCAAAGGTATTGTTCTGGACCTATTACAAATGCTTGAAAACTAAATGTTTTGGACAGTGCCACCATAGCAGTAGACAGTGAAGCTGGTCAATGCAGTTGAATTATAATTGAAGTGGGTTTTGGTAAACTCCAGTAGCTGCAGAAGAGCAGCAAGTCTGCTTTTTTTTTTTTTAAATTTCCTGAAGTCCAACACACAGCCGGGAAGTGCCACAAAAATGCCCCAAACCATGTTGTAAAACTACTCACAACAGTATAAAAGGTGGTTGTCTTTCTTATTTGGCATCACACTACAGAGCACAGTTCCTCTAACAATTTAAGATGCACCAGTAATGTTTACCTTGATCCAAATGCCTATCTGCCTTGCTTTGCATACTTTATATCCAACAGGAGCCTGAAGTCTGAGAATCACCATCTTCTTTGGCTAGGAATAGCCACTAGAATACATTACGGTTATGGAACATTTTCAAGGTTCCACTAGCATGCTCCCAGAAATAACCTCCTCCGATTCCCAAATATCTTTGCAGTCTATCTCTTATAAATATATAACTATTAGAGAAAGGGGATTCACACAATCTCTGGATGAACAGTGAATAATAGACAACTTGATGCAGGTTTTTGTCGCACTAAGAATTCATTGTTTATATAGATTGGGATTTCTTGCCTGCAGAGACAAGAAACTCTGCATAGCTATTGTGTGCCAGGAGCTATTGATCTTAATTTTTTATTGAACAGAACCAGGAAGGAGTTCAAATAATTATAGACATAAAATGTGATAATCTCCCAAAGGATCTTAAGCTTGTAATAGTAACAAGAAAAATAATTACCAAAGACAGTTTAGATAATTTTCAACCAAAATCTTGCAAGCAAAATGCAGAACAAATTATTAAATTTGTGAAAGGAAAAAAAAACCCCATATATATTTAAAAAGATAATAAAACCTTTAGTCTAAACCATTATCTGGCCTATTGAAACATGAATGGGGAAAAATTATATTCCCCAAATAAATCAGTTAAAAAACCGCTCAGAATAAATAGCCGAATAAAATGCAATATATAATATGGTAGGAAATTTTAACATTTAAAATTTAGAGTTGTATTATTTTGGGCAAATTAAAATTATTGAGTTTGTTATTAAAAGATACAATTACATAAGACTATGTATGACTTTTTCTGTATGGGTATAGCTGAGTTTCCATTTGTGTTTTGAAGGTTTTGCTATTGAAGTGTTAACTGCTTCTTGAGGTATTCTTATTGTGCACCTGTATGAAGCTGCCTAGTGATACTGCTGCATTCAGCTTTCTGCATTGCACTTGCAGGCTGAAGTCTGAAGCCATTACAAGCATGGCTTTTATATTATTATTTTTTTCTACAATTTGGCAGAAAAACCCTGTGATTTTCAGTAATGAAAGTGAATGAAATATGCTTGCTTATATTAACAATTCTTTTAACCAGTACAGCTGGGTACCTACTGTATTTGGGAGCAGACATTCCAAATTGAGCAATTATTCCTTTTTTACAAGGCATTATCAAATAATAAGCTTTTGCCTTTTTTTTTTTTTTTTTTCTCATGTGACTGGTACTCACATCTAGATAGGCACTTCTCTGTCACTCTTTGCTTACATGTTTGGGATTATAAAGCCTGATTTCCCTGCAGATGCTGTAGTACAGGAACACAGGAGCTGAGGAAACATTTCTATGACCTTACTTCTTAGTGTTTCCTTGCCTGTACCCAAATGGTTTGGAGATAAAACCTGTCTAAGCCATATCCAGATAACACAGCATAGGAGATACACTGGGAGTTGGAACTTTTTTGATCATGAGAAATAAGAACTGATCAGAAACACAGAAATTTTGTGCAGCTGCAATAAAGGCCCATGCGTGTGCTTCTGTATAGGAGCGTCTAGAACAGAGCATATATGTGCAAGCTGTTTTATTTAGCATAATAACCTCTTCATCTTTCAAATGTGCCTGGTATCTATATTTCTATTTTAAAGAAGACTGAAACACTATACATTCCAGCAATTTCAAAATCAAAGCAAAGGCAGTTTCAGATCTTAGCTATTATTATGCAAAATCTCAGTCAGCAAATATAAAGTATTTAGGTTGATGGACAATCATGCCCAAAGGTGTTTCCTCCAACCATTTTGATATATAAGTATTAGTGGAATTTAAAAAACCATTTTCCTGTGTTGGAATAAAGCCTAAGCCTAATTCTACAAGTTGCCACCTTTTAAAGAATGCAAAATTATTTTTTTCCAGCACTCTGTAGATGTTGATTGGCTTTCAGTGCTCTGTCTAAATGGTTACAACTAAAGTAAGACTCATTCCCCTCACTTTCCATTTATGGTGGTCAGACGGTATCCAGAATGGTTAATTTTAAAACTGACTACACGGTCATGAGCTTCAAGCACAGAGAATACTTTCAATTATCTATGTTTCCGTCATTACAATGAAGTTTTCTTTAGCATTCAGTATCTGAGCTAGTTTTGCTTAAATTTCCTGATAAGTGTCTGAAATATCGACCCTAGATCTGTTATTTGCTTCTGTGGCCTATTCTAATGCACTTTCAGATTTTTTTTTTTCTCTCATCAGTTGATCACCTCCCATTAGCCACATTTGGTAAGAAGCTATACTTGGATCAGCTCGGTATTCCTCCTGGCCTGGTCTTTAAAACAAATATGAATTTGGACCACAGTGCAAAGTAAATTATTACATTTGTAATACTTTTAGATTATTTAGAATAGTTTGAATACCCCTCTATAAAAGGGTCCGAATGTTACAGAAAGGGCTGTAATGTCAATGAAGATTATCTTGTATCCTAAACAGAAAAGTGAAATCATAGTGAGCTGAGTGGCTGTGTCTTATTTTTTCTGAATGGTGCTTACCCAATTCCAGCTGAGACTGGCATTTTTAGGTCTTCCATTTGGGAATTCTATGATTGGATGATGATTAGGCAGCTCTGACTTAACAGAAGGAATAAGGTACCAACAGGGAAAAGATTTAAAACAGGGTTCATGGAGTATCTGTTCGGCTAAAACTTATCTTGAGCTGCCCTAAGTTCCTATACACTGAACGGGAGGAAGCTGAGCAGCTCCAAACACCTACCATCCCTCCTAGAAGACAATCCTCCTTTTTTGCAACCAGCGCTCCCACAATCCTGAAAAGCTCCAGGCACTGGCTCAACAGGTTCATGTTGGTGAGACCTGCAGGCAGCCAAACCAGTGATCTCTGACTCATTTGTTCTGACCTGGTGTGTCAACTGCCCTCCAGTTAGTAGACCCCAGACCACATGCAATCCTCCCCTATTTTTCTTTTTCTTTTCTCATTATAATCTGCTGCCCAATTAAAACAACAGATTCATTCATAGACCAGCTTACTACAAGTAAAACATACAGTATTCAGAAACTATTGCAGAGATGCTTTGTGTTTATCATAATTCAATCACGTTTTTTTCTTTAATCTCTGCTTTTCTCAGAATATTATTTCTCTCTTTCTCTACATGCTTCAGGCCACCCTCTTCCTCTCATCTGTTTTTCCCTTCCATTTTATACTTTCTTTCTAGTTACAAAGTTCCCCCTCACCCACCCACATCTTAATATTTAGCACTTTGTTACTAGTTACGAAGCTTTCCAAAACCAACGACTAGGCTTGGGATTCTGGAATGAATGGGACGGAACCAGTATAACTGTGGACATAAAATAAATAATCTGTGTCATACTAAATCTTACGTGAGAGTAAAACACATACAAATAAAATCATACGCATCGTATTAATAACATGCAGGGTACTGTCTATATTTTGTTTCTTCAAGAGAATGCTACCTTTTTTTACCTATTGATTCCATTTCCCCCGCCCAGCCAAATCAGAAAACTCTCTGCCTAATGGAGAAGGGAACACAGACTAGTCAGAGGCCTTTCCGAGTAATATTATGCCTTTCCTGCTATTCAGTATGCATCAGCTCTGGCTTGCCTGGCCATCCAGAGATTTGTTCTTTCTCCTCCTGAGGAGATTAACATGAAATCTGATAGCTTTCAAATATAGTTTGAAACCTCAAATAAGAAATAAGAGCAGTTGGGACCAATTGTTCAGAACAGTGAAATCTGTCACGCTGCATATAGCCAAGTACGGTCTGACAGTTCTTTCACTCTGAACTGGGTAATGGGAAAGTCAGTAAAGAAATGTTATGTAACCTGCCTTGAAGCCCATATTATCTGAGTTTGAGAGAGTTTGAACACAACACAAAGAAAACTGTATTTGTTGTACAGGGGGAAAAAAAAAAAAGAGTTGGTTCTGCTTATCTTCTAAAGTAAGCTCCTCCAGGCAGGGACTGTATCTTTATACTTTTTACAATATCAAGTGTGCTGTAAGCACTTAACAATTAATAATGAATAGTAAGTAAATGCAAAGCTTGTGAGAGGTGCCAGCCTGATGTCCTGGAGAATTCTCTTGTCCATACAGAGAACAGGCAGAGCAGCAATGCATGCTTGTTTACACTGCCCCTCAACTCACTAGTGCATTTCACACAGGCTGCTGTCAATGGTAACTGCTCATAATCACTAAAATCTTAGAGAGACTTGGATTCCTGGCTTAATATTCTAAAGCTAGAAGTACGGGTTATACCTCATTGTCAGTCACTGAAATTAAGTAGCATCCTTTATTTTTAACTGGAGTAATACTACTCCAGGAAATGAGAGTTTTGTTAGGTACATCAAAAAATATTGCAAGTAGGATTAGAGGAACAGCTATTTGCCAGATGTCTGTTTATGTGCCATAGTAAGTGAGTTAAAAGTAACCTGTTCACTTTTTAGCCCTATAATTTTTATTTTAGTTAGCATGTCTTGTCATTTTCTGAAATGCTGTGGAACATAGACATAGTATAACTGGTGGCAGGTAAAATTCTTAGGTGATATCTAATCATCCTCTTTGAATTTCCCTTTAAAATACTGGTATGAAATGCTTTTCAAAGAAAACTTGAACAAAGTAGAAAAATACTTAATTCAGTGTTCTACTTGCTAGTAGTTCTTTGGATGGCAGTCAGGAGACAGGAGGACCTTCTTTAGGCTGTGCAGAATTAAAAAACAAAGAAACCCCAACTATTTCATCTGAAATTGTTTCCTTGTCTACATCATTCTACAGAACGATTAGTTTATCTTCACATCAGTTAATTAGCAAAGCAACAGCAAATCAGCTTATCTCTGTTACAGCTACCAAAACACAGTCCTTCTCATTATCCAATAACGGGAAAAAAGGGAGTAGCAAGGTAGCACTCTGTAAAGGTACCCATGTGCTTTTGCATTGAGTCCAGGACAGGGCTGGTGTTGAGGCAGAGTAAATAACGTCAATCTGACTGAAACGAACTCCTGCAGACCTACTCCCCCATGGCTGTGCACTCCAGGCGTAATGGGTTTGGGCACAGAACGGTACAAATGCATTTAAGTCTAACTGTGTCACCAAATGTTGAAGGCACCTGGTTTGTCTAGACAATATGGCTTTTAGGAAAAGATGTTGCACTAATTGCTACAACCCCACCCCATAGCTGTCGCTTCTAGAGAAGAAGCCCTTTTTAATAACAAAGTCGTCTTTGGCTCATAGGGCCTCTGAAGCCTGCATGCCTCTCTCCCCATTTGGCAGGTAGAAATGAACACCGCTACAGTTGACTTGTGATGCTGGTTTTTTAATTATCAATAAAATAAGGTTCAAAGTAATGTCTGTCTGCTCTGTTAACATGCATATATCTTCATATTTGACTCAATAATCATGTAGCAACCACAGTACTGCATGTGTTCACCCACTACACCAGCCATCAGCCTGCAGTTTTCTTGCTACCATTCTTGGCTATTCCTCAAGTTACCATGCACTAGCATTTCATTTGATGGTACATGTAATCAGTCGTCTAATTTTGCCCTGAAAAAAAATCATCAAAATGCAACTAATAGGCACATGTCTACCATTCACCTTGAAATAATAAATTCACAGGCACTATTCTCTACTTCCCTTCTACTCCCCGAAATATTGTGACAGTGAATAAAAGCTTTTTTTTTCCTTTTAATCCTGAAGTTCATTAGTTGATTAATTTACATTCCGCACTTGCAACAAAACCCACAAAAGCCAAAGAGTCACTACCAATCCATTCCTACAAACGTAGTCAATAGCACTAGCAGGCTTTTTATTATTTGTTACAATAACATAGACTCTTCCTTGAATCTGTATAGTGAAGAAGACATAATTTTAGCCAGTTCACACCTCTGGACTTCATAGTGTTAATTTACACTCATAAGCCTCTAAGGAACCAAGAGTTTATTGAATATTTCCATATTCTCTTAAAAGGCATCAGCAAAATCAGTGGATTTCTGAGAGCACAAACTGCAAAAGGTTGCTGTCCTAACCACACCTGCAAACTGCTGCAGCGCAGCAGAAATTCCTCGTCGCTCAGCAAGGCTGCTGCAGAATTAATCCAGACTCTCTCCATTTTAGCCCCCAAATTCCCAGTACATGTACTGAGCCTGGCATCCAAGTGATTTATTTGTTCCATTTTATTAGAATTTGTGGAGAGAAAGGTGAGATCTAATTTTAAAGCCTTCAGTCTAATTTTTTTGCCATGGTCAGGAATTTTGGCAGAGAGCTCAAGGATGAGGGAGGATGATTCTATCCATTCATAAGGGAGTACTGCTTTGATTAAGTCCTTTAAAGCTAGGAAAATATAGTTTAATTCTCTTAGTAGTTTAAGAGGCATATGTAATTACTAGATCTATGTTTGAATTTGGTTAATCAATTATTTTGAGATGTATGGCTTAGATATATCAGAAACAATGGTTATTCAAAGAAGTGAATTGATGCATGTTCTTTATCAAAAGGTTTATTGCTGCTAAAAGCTGAATTTCTTAAATTTAATGACTGATAAGGATTTCGTGAGATAACTCTATCAGGTTGACTTAAAAAATCACCATCTGGGAATCCTTGCATTCAGCTTAGGTACAATCTGCTTTCTGATGGTGTGACTCGGGTTGGTGAGCTGAGGTGGCCAAAGTAACAAAAAAGCCACTAGAGATAGGGTGGCAATACACTAAAAACACCTCATGGGACATTATGTCTTAATATTATTATCTGTCCTGTCAAACATTAAGAAGAGATTAAAAAACCACAAATCCCTAATTTTGACTCTAAACACCTTAAGAACAATTAGTGTAGACATTTTTTTAAAAATCAACTGCATAGTAATAAACATCTACTCAGCCTATTTTTTATAAAAAAGTCATGGAGATATTTTGCTTCATAAAAAGATCTCTGGAATTCTTTAATTGAATAAAACTCAAAATCTCTTCTGATCCCTGGAAAACACGGCTATAGCAAAGAGAGTTATGCATGACGCACTTCCAAGTTATGCAAATCCTAAAGAGGAAATCACATTAATCCCCAGATTCAATGCATTCTTCGCTAATAATTTCTTATGTATGCTCGAAAGCCAGAAAGAAACCCAACCTAGCTTTTTTTTTTTTAAGAAGTCTAAAATTCACAGATCATCATGGAATAAATAATACAGGGAGACACAAACAAAATATGAAAGTCAACTTGAAAGTGAAGGTAAATTCACTGAATGGATATCTTATCCCTGGCCCTGGATTTATACAACTGCCACATGCCAAAGGTATCACATCGCTTGTCTGTGGTAGTTGCTCTCAGACATTTTGTAGCTGAGCCACAATGATGAGTTCTGCTCCCACCTCACTAGGTCACTGCCTCTGCCTCAACCCACCCACCCTGCTGCCATCTCACCGTACCTGCCAAGGTACCTTTTCATGTCAGACAAAACCAGAGTTGTATGTACTACAACTGAGTAACAGATGAAGTTCCTCTGCTTTGAACTGGAGCAAAGTCCTCTTCTAAAATGGAAGTAGCCTGTGTTGGCTTCCTCTACCTCTATGCCCCTCTAAATATTCACTGTCAGAAACCAGTGTTTTTGGAAACTGGAAGTGGCACTACATATTATTTATGGACTGCATTGTAGTCATAGTTTCATCTAACTTTTTATAGCAAGACTGAGTAAGGAGAGGTAACTCCTAAGAAGGGCTATAAAGGATCCAGCTTTAAAAATCATCAGTCAGAAGAGTAAGTGATCAGCTACACATCTTCTCTTTCTCTTACAGGTAGAAGAAAAGACTAGCTGATAAAATCAGTAGCTACAGTTTCCATAAATATCTTGTTGGTTTTTTGTTTGGGTTTTTTTGTGGTTTGGTTTTGGTTTTGAGTTCGTTTTTGTTTGTTTGTTTGTTTTCCAATGACATCAGTTTATATCTTAGAAATTATAGTAGAGACAAATAATTCAGGAAAACAGAAAAATATAACACACCATATTAATTGATGTTTAATCTACAAGTCAGCTAGCATTTGTACAGAGGTAAAAATAGCATGGGGCTGGATTTTGAATAGCATGCAGCAGCCATGCTCCTGGGAATCATGGCACCAGAGGCTGGTGAGGCAGGTTAACTCATGACACCCAACTCCTGGCCTCTGAGCTGTGCTCCATGGGAGCTTCACATCTTGGCAAAATCCTCACTGCTTTAAGAGGAAGCGCCCTCTGGAGTCCACCGAGTTTCTCCTGCTGGATTTAACTAGTAACTGGGTACTTTTTTAAATAAAAGAGCTTAAAATAAATTAATCATATACCAATTTCTAACCAAATAGAATTTTGAGAATTTTGATTAATATTTGCTTTGTTGATATGAAAAATTTCTACTTTCGCAAAATGAATTTAATACCCAAAGTGAAGTTCAATTAAGATAAAAATGGAATTTTCATCCATATTATAAAAGTGAAAAGCTACCAATTTTAGTTAGCAAATTTCTTGGTTTTAAGAACAGACTATGTCAGGGGTAGACAGTATTGTACACTGAACATACACAGGTTTGCAGCTGATCTGCATTAAGCATAGGATACCACGGGGTCTGAATCCTGATTTTTAATTCTCATAGGTGCTTTATTGTTTAATTTGTAATTTTATTTCTCTTCTAGGAGGGAAGGAAACCATCAAGGCTTTAGCTTGAGAGAGCACCAAGAGATACCCAAAGCCATAGTTTCACAAATACCAATTAGTACAAGAGGGCATTGCTGCTGCTGTCCACATCCCTCTGTCTACCACAAGCATTTGTGCAGCCATATCGTGAATTGAATAGGGAAATTATCTAGGTTAAAGATGAACTTTTTTGTTCTCACTCAGTTTTCAGTTTTGCAATCTAGTCTGTTGTAGCACAACACAAATGGTTGTGCTAACCTGGGCAAAAAGGAAGAGCAGGGCTGCTTCTTTCACTTGCATTGCCGGCTTATGGCAGTCAAATATGTTTGTGAAACTATGGCCTAATTTAGACCTTCGACTTGACACTTAGTAAGGATGAGACACTTTCAGAGATGTCAGCTGTCAGAAGTGCTACTGAAACAAAAATCACAGTGAGTCACCAGCACCAGATCTTACTCACCAAAGAGTTCTCAAGAATTTTAAGAAGGGAAAGAGAAGGCCACAGATACAAAAAATATACCCATTCAAATGAAATTATGATTCTACGATAGTCAGCTTTATGAAAGTTATGACTGTCAGTATTACTCATACTATATTCACACTGAATCAGGAAATACAAGATTAATACATTATTTTTCAAGGAAGGAAACTGGAATACTGGAAAATAATTTTATGTAAGTCTATAAAATAAGAGAATAATTTTGCATTAATAATATGCAAGGAATGACATTTTCTTCCTAAATCACTCAACTTCAGGAAAAGTCACTTATTTGGTAAGATTTGACTTCTCTGTGTTCCATTCACTATCTAGCAGCTGTGTAAATGTCTCTTATATAAACCCCGAACACTAGAAGTACCTAACAGCACTGTAACAAATTCTTTTCAGAAACACTTTGACAAGGCTTTCCCATAACGTGTTTCACAACTGCGTTGTGAAAGAACTGCCAAATTGATAGTGTATCCTAGCAGATTTCTCAAGCCACTTATTCTTCAGTTATACTGGAATATAAATGTCCCCATATTTTTATCTGCTTTGAAAGGCCAAAACAAGTTTCTAAAAGTATTAGGGGACAGTGCTGATAAAACCAATGAGGTGACCCAACTCCTCTAAACTAAAACCAACTCAGATTAGGAAAGGTCAGTGATACAGAATGCTAACTGAAATACAGTGCACTGTGATAGTAATCATTAATCACAGTAAGCGTCAATGTAATTGACAGTAATAGATCTAGATTATTTTAGACAAATTTGTAGTAATCCCTTAATATATACAGAAATTGATCAGACGCAGCCAGAAACTCTTGAGCATGCGTGTATAATAAATACAAAGAAATTAAGCAATTGCTCAATACCCCTTTATCCTAAAGAATCCCCTCACTGAAATCAAGTTGAAAATTTTTCATATTTTGTCATGATTTTATGACATAGTTTTCCTTAATGCTAAATTAAACAGTGCCTATAACACTAGTCATAAACCAGTTCAGGTAATTCAGTCTTTGAGAGTCTGGAACAGAAGTTACTACCCTGCTTCAGTTTGTTCGTTTCCTTTGTGTTTGTCCCTACTCTGCCCATGTCCTTGAGAACTTTCTGAATTGAGTCGCTTCTCCTTTTCCTTTCCATGTCTTCCCTTATTTCCCTTCACCTCACACCCTGGTAAACAGTAAAGAGCATAAAACTGTGATTGAGAAATCCTACCTCATCCACAACAGTTTGCCAGTTCTGCACTCAAGGCTTTTACCGCAGTGTGCAAGGTGGAGGAATGAATTGCTAATTGTTGTGCTTTCACAAACAGACGTACTGAAGGATTAAGATTCTCTGCTCTTGTTTGTGATGTGCTGAAAAGACAGAATTTTCTACCTGCTTGGCAACTACCATAACTCATCTACTGCATCTTCAATGACCAGACTGGGAAGAATCAGAAAGCAATAGATTGGTCAGTCTCTCAGCCAGGCAATCAGCTAAGCTTTAGTTCACCTTTGTAACACCTTTGGTAGCTTGTTGTCATTAAAGGCACCTCAATGTTTCTTACCACTGAAATGGCCAGCAGCTAGTGAACCTCGAGGAAGGCTTTCCAGACCAGTATCTCAATTGTGCTCAGAAAGACTAGAAATTTGGACTAGAATTTTTTTTTTTTTAAATATACTTAGTGCTGTATAGATTTGCAAGATTTTAGAAAATCTTTGGGCAGTATGAGAAAACTTCTAAAGTGTTAGAGAAGTTTGTAGCTGAAATTGCCTTGACATTTAACTATACTCTTGAAACTGTTAAGAAAATGCAGTCAAACCTAAAGAAAGTCTCAAAAGATTATGAATAAATCAGATCCTTTCCAAAAGTCCTTATCACTTTCATCAGATGGGACAAGTTTTAAAAGGATAGAACCAACTTATCTACATGAAAAAATAAAGTACAAGCAGAAAGTAAACTGGTTATCAGTTTCTAAGTATGAACTATTATCTGCTTCTGCTCACAGCTTAAAAAGACATTTTAAGGTAGTATTTTTGTTATGTTTCAAAGTTTTAAAAAATCACTTCTGGAGTGTCTTCTACTCCCATAAGGGAGGGCTGAGTACTGCAAATCTGCTTTTCAAAGAATACCTAAACAAAGCTATAGTTTTATGTGGCTTAAAGTTACTTATAAAACTGAAAAGACTTCAACTCGTCTCTAATTTATGTTTCTAAATGTCTTTTTTCTTCATTCTTTAACTTTTCTTCTAATTGCTGCAGAAGTCTATTTGCTAATGAGGTTACCTACCACCATTTGCTGGTGCTGTCATATATGAAATAACTGCTACAGCTGATCCAATTACTCTTCAGCTCCACTGTCTGAACCATCTGCTGCAATGAACTGATTTCTGGTCTTCCTACTTGAAAGGCAACTCTTTTCTCTTCCAGACTGGGAACAGAACAGGGAGGAGAAGGAAAAGAGATGGAGACTGCATTATACTCTACTAGAATTCCCTAAAGTCAGAAGGGAAAAGAACCTATGGCTAAAGGAACAGGTGTAGGCTCTTAGACATAGCATTAAAGGTAGATGTATTGACCCCTTCATATCAAATAGGTGCTACATGAATTTTGAAATAGTTAACATTTTTTTCAACTGTTAGGCATGTATTTCAAAAATTCAGTAATTCTTTAGCTGAAGAGAGGAATGGTATCAGAACTGAGGAAGACTGAAAACTTAATCAAATTTAATCCATTGTTTTGTTCAATTGCAGTTGGCCCTCTAATAGATCTTTTCACTGGACTTAATATTCTAAAACCAAAATCTGGGGACTAAGAAAGAATTTGGGTATCTGAAACAGGATTTGAACTGCAGCATGCGACAGTATACTAATTCCCACTTTCTCCAAAAACAGACTACTCATTAAGCAAAAAGTGCTATACCTTTTTCAAGTTCCTTGTTCAACCAAAGGAACATGCATTTGAAACACAACATTTCTCTGTCCTTTGGAAGGGGAAAAAAAATATTTTATTTTACTTCATCATGGATTTTTAAAAGGAGTTCATTCATACCACTTCAGTTTGAATCGTAATATGAAATCTTCAAGTCATGCAAAGGAATTGATAGTGGAAAATGGAAAGAGAAGCTGGAGTGCCAGTAGGTACCAAGTAATACAGAAAAGTTGAGACTGCATGCCTTCCTATTACGCCTTTTCCCCTTTTCTTTTTCTTAAGAATTTTACACTACAGAATTATTAAATAAGTTTCTTTAATAATATACATATATATGTTTTGGATATTAACAGATATGTAAAGTATTTTTTGATCCTAGGTTTTAGTATGAAGTTTTCTCTCTGGTCACAAAAGCAAAACACATTCACTTGTGCCAAGACAACCACTTATAATTGTACCCTGCTGCAGCTTTTTCTCTCTTCCACGTTCTTTGGTACAATCTTTTAGGTTTAGAGTGCATCAACTTCCAATTAACTACTGAAACAGATTATATAAAAATAACCTTTCAGAAATATCTGCACCATAATTTCCTTTCCTGTCATCAGTTATTCTATGTACCTTTTGAAATTTCCTGTGTTTGAAGCTCTCCTTATACAGGGTAGAATTCAATTGTGAAATAAAGGTTTTAATCCTAAAATACAAGTAGAAAAATAATGTTAACATTTCATCTTTTTCCACATCTGCCATTAGTTACTATCCTTTCAACACAAACATTTTCAACTCCTTGTTCTCTTAATTTTCACTAAAAAGTAAGAAAATTCTAAAAGATTGTTGCAACATGGCAAATAAAATTTCAAGTAAATGCTTTTCAAATAAATGAGAAAGCAAGAGCAGTAAAGCTGGTGAGTTCACAGTGCTCTTGAGCATCACTCCCAAAATAGTTTTGTTTCTTGGATCTACATGCAGCTCCAGGTAGAGCCTATCAGGGGCCTGCATTTATCTGCCCACCCATTCATCAACACATAAATCACATCCAATTTCCAATCTTATACAGTTAGAACATGAGCAGCTGCTTTCTGTCTATATAAATAAATACACTAGTATTTGCAGCAATGCTGCATGAGCCTTTATACATCACATTTGACAGACATCAAGTCCATCAGGAAGTTAAGAGAAAGGTTACAGGGATTCGCAGTACCTATTATTGGAGAGAGTATTTTAACACTTTGCCTGCCTCAGACCATGAACATGATCAGCATTGGCATAGTCTAGTTTGCCTTTTGTGATGGACGCAGACGCAGAATTTACTAAACATTATATACAGATATTAATGCAAGTATTGATGCAGAATATGGACATAAAACTACAGTATATTTGCGTAATCAAAAAGTACCACAACAGGGGTTGCTATGGTATCTGCAAGCATGACATTTTTGTAAAGCAATACTGCAAACGGCAGCACAGCATGTAATTCTCTGACCGTTTTTGAACATGAATGTTACAGATACTTCCTACTTTGAAAATGAAAACAGCTTATTACATTCTGCTTCAGATATACATTTTCTGAAAAACGTGAGGGTTTTCTTAATCAGCTGTCAGATTCTACAAATATTATTATCAAGATTGCTGTTAAAGAGAAAGTAACATGCTTTTAAGACAATAGAAAATGCAAGTGCAGAGCATGTCTGGCACTGCTGGGTTTGATTGTTATAAATTGTTTATGAATTGTCATTCCTTATTTTCATCAAAAGCTTTTCTTGCAGCAGAGAAGTGTGCTTCAGCATGCAATTTTCCCTCTCTGGAACGCTGAGAATGTGCCGCAGTTACTTTGCTTGGGTTACACTGCAGTATTTTTTTTTTTAAAGGCAAGCACCAGAATACGCCTGTTCCACCGGGCAACAGCTCCCACTGACCAGGAAGGAAAAAGAAAATATGCTAAGTAACACAGACTGCATGCACAAAACCTAGCTCTGCTCAGAGAATGAGAGATGTGTACCATCCCCCACTGAAAATGATGTTGCTAATGCAGAGGTTTGTGAGCCATTAAATATTCCTACACTACAGATATTTCAGATTATTTCTCCTAATGCATTATAAAGCTAGCTAAGCCTTTCTGAGTATATACTACAGAATGAGTATCCTATGAATTTTCTATGTCCAAAAAACCCTTGCATTTTTAATAAAACTTCATGTTATTTATAACTGTTTGCCATGAAAACGAGAGATACTCTCATAGGTGACTCTTTTAGAAGGCTGGGGCTGATTCATAGGTGCACTGTGGAATTAAATGAATAATGCCTATTTAAAAACGTAAAGCTAAAGCCATCTGTGGAATTCCCCAGTGCATCAACACCCTTCAGTTATATTTCAGTAAGCTCAGGCAGGTGTGGCAGTTCTTAACCAATGTGGTGTCAGCTCTGGATATAGAGCCACCTGCCCTACAGCGTACAGAACCTAAATCGAAAAATTGCTGGTCTAGTCGCAAAAGTATTATCAACAAAGCTATCTTTACACTACCAGCCAAATTACCACGTCGTAGCTTCATTAGTTCACTAGAACAAAACACATATAAAATCTATAAATTCTCTGGAAAGCTATAAGCTATCCCCTGCGTCTGTGACTGCAATTTCTATTTCTGGATTCTCTCTGTGGCTGAAGACACCAGGCACAGTCCCAGGATCATCTGGCGGGTGCTTGTGCCCTCCACTGGCTGCAGCCAGGCTTCACTACTCCTTAGAAATCCTCCGCTAACAGCTAGAGAAGAGATGCTTTTACTGAATCTGATGTATTTATGGTACTCAGCAACATACCTTCCTGATTAAATATAATACAGACAACTCTCAGGACATATTTCACACCTCTTTACAAAAAAACCAAGTGAGCAATATCCTATCTTTTCCCTCTGCCATCTTTCCCTTTTATATTTTTTCAATCCAAGTAATTTTGTTTGCTGGATGCAGAAGTCTCGTCCTTAGAAGTGAAACAGAGTTTTGTTATAGAATTGAGCAAGGCCAGCAGTTTAAATAACAAGAGCTTTTCCCCTTTTATGCTTTTATGTCCCAATATAGTTTCAGTTTTAGGTGTTTTGGTTTGGTTTTTTTTGAGGGAGGGAGGGGGGAGGGGGGAGGGGAGATTGATGGCACCTTCATAAAACAAAACACATTTACATTCTTGGGTGGGTGAAAGAGAGTAAACAAAGCTCAATTCCGAGAAAATTTTAAGAGAGCCTTACTTATTAATTTTCCATTCTCTGTGAACTCACAGTAAGAGAGTGCCATGTCCTCCTGTTCTAGGAATTTTGCTTAATGCTTGCATAATGATATCTGACTGACCCATTATGCTGAAACATCTGTCTTCTATCAACATTAAAACATGAATATATTTTATACCTCCGGGTTAAGGATGAAGACGGAAAGTCAACTGTATCTTCCATACAATGGAACAAATTCAAAGAAATATAAAAGGATACCATTTTATTCAAATATATACAGTCGAAATCTGTAAATATATTACTCTTTTTGTGAAGGACTAAGAAATTCAGAATTTGAGTCAATAAAAATTGAGAGTGACTTCAATAGAATTATGTTTTCAATGAACATAACTTTAACGATGACAGATTTTATAAGGTAAAATGATTTTATAAGTGACCTCATATATTTCTGCGCATGACCAAATTAGTTGAAAAATTATTCCATACACATTTCTTACTTATTCCACATAGAATTTTTAAGTTAACTACGGACCTATCCATCCTCCACTTAAAAATTTGTTCTTTAAACAGCAATTCAAGAGTATGACCAAGATTTTTTAAAGCAATTACACAAAACAATAATGTAAATATTGTTAGCAACTTAGATATTAAACCAGTAACTGTTCAGGATTTAAAACAAACAAAAAAGTTTTAATTCAAATCAGATACAGTTACTAAAGACATATACACTGTCCTTCGAAGCACAGCGTACTTAAGGTTTTTTTTCCTGTTAGCTATATTGGCCCAAGTATACAACAGCTACTCTGCACAACAGAAATGAAAATGGAGAAACAAGCATTAATTACTCCATGCACAGGTCCACCTGCCTGTGCTCTGCACCATATCCTGCCACCTGTAGGTTGTGACCTCCTGCCAGAGCCCATGCCAGACTGTGTCCAAGCATCAACTGCCTGCGGACAGCTGTGGGGGCGCCACTAACACCTCTAACAGGCCTTTTTCCCTTCTTTTGGAAAGCATGGGTTTCTTGAGGGAGAATGGGATTAAAGTGACTCTGTTATCTCCCTGTGGGGCTATTTTGTCGACACATCCCAGACCACCCACCCCAGGGTGAGCAGTGTCTGCTGGACCTGCTGCTCAGCAACCATGTGGATACAGCCTTTATTGGACTTGGCCACCAGAGGACACCACTGGGCCTCTTCCTGGGCAACTCACAAAAATCTGACAAAAAACAAAGTTGGAATGCAATTCTTTTGTGAATTCTAGAAAAACTTCTCTGGTCAGGACAACATAAGCATTTCATTTCATCTAGATGGTGACAAGTTGATACCGATCTAAGTCATCAAGCAACATATGATCTAGATGTCTAAAACCCATTGCCTTGTTGCTAAAGTGGTTTCACCTTAATTTTGCCAACCATTACTTGTTAATCTGGATAAACTTCATACAATAAACACACAAAGACTAAAACAAGTACATTAAAAGGTTATCTTTATTCCTTTGGGTTGTTAGCAATGTAGTTATTTTTTGGTAAAACAACTTCCTGCATGCAGTTCATCAGTACAGTATGAGCCAATAGTTTCTATAAAAGCAGGAGCCCATTTATATTCTAGTTCTTTTGTAAGAAATGCAAGGTATTCCACTGTCCATTGCACAAGTCCACTATTCATTCTCACAAAGAAAGATTTTTAGTAACAAAATATATTTAAAGCACTTCTACTGCAGTAAGAATCAACAAGAAAAGCAGATTATGTGTGAGACTAACACGCAGGAAAAGCAATGTTTCTATGACTAAGATGACCCTGACAACTGACAGACAGGATTATAATTTCAAAAGAAACCCTTCCATCTTGTTTCCCATACAAAGACCTACTGACTGATCAGAAAAAGAACTGTACTGTCCATTTCTCTTAAAATTATTCCTAATTAAAATACGCTTAATACAATTAGCAGAAACTTGCAATTACCAATTCACTTTGTATCTAAGGTTTCCCAATGGTGTCACAGATAGACACCAACAAAAATTACTACCAATGTGAAGTTATGTGTAGTTTCCTATAAGAAGTATAAAATGTTATAAAATAAAACTATTTTCAAAATAACAAGAATAGATCAATAGATATATATTATAAAAGTTTTTTTCTAGCCCTACTTTTTAAGCAATATATTTGCCCTGTGTAGTCTGGACATTTACTGCATATTTGCTGATTACAAAACTCAAACAAAATAATATCTATAGTAGCAGCAAACTATTGCTTACTGGTATGAGGAACGATGGTCTCGTCGAACAGTTTTATTCTTTTTACCACTCACATGTCTTCCCATCTTAGCCTTTAATAGCTGTAGGATAATAGCAGCAAGCATGCATCAGTTAAAGCTTCCCAATTATGTGGAGTATTACAGAATATATCATATTATCTACTGAAATGTTATCAGCTATACTTACTAGGGTACGTATTAGATGCAATAAATATAGTGCTTAGGTCATTGCCTCTTTGTTCAAACAGGCACCACTGCGTAAAACAATTGATTAAATAACAGAGGATAGTTTACTTACATATATAGTGTCAGCCTTGATGATAAAAAGTCATCTAAACCACAGGACAAAGGACAAAGCTGACTTCAGTATCTCCTTTTGGTCACCCCAGCTTCCAGTGCAGATTGCATTACCTGCAGCAGAAAGCTGACTAAAGTGCCATGGGGGGTCAAAACCACCTCTGATGTTCACATTTTGTGTCTCTGGCATGACCCATCCTTCCAAAGCATGGAAACTTAAGCCTGAGGTATACATTAAGGTAGGATTTGTACCAAAAGATACTTTGCTATCAATTTATTCATGTAGCTTTGATTATTGTCCTAAGTGTGATATATTCTTGTGAAATAAGAAGTGTAGAAACAAACTTTGGAAGGAAGTATGGAAACGACTCATGAAATTACAGGGTCTACAGTTAAAACAAGAAAAAAGACTGATTTCAGTAATTCCCTGTAGGCACAATTTGGCATTCGTAGCTTTTCTGTGAAAATAACTGTTTAAATCTCTCAGGAATTATGAGATATCTCGGACTTTGAAAGTAACTATGTTTTTTTTAGTAGTTTCACATTTTTTGAAAACAGGAGTTACATGAGTAGCATCACTTATTTAAACCGCTATATCTGAAATGGACTGCATAATGAATTAAGAATTACTAAAAAGTATTAAACATAAGTATAGTAAAACCAAGAGACTAAACTACCAACCTCTTTTCTGTGAAAGTTATCCCCTTGGGTTTTTTTCTGATAAATTCTCTATCTATACTCTGTCCTTTTTTTATCATTTGTTGTTCATTTCCTCTAGGTCCTGAGGTTCAATAATCTAGAATCTTGTTTTTCTGCTTTTAGAAGTGGCTTGAAGAGAGCTATGTTCCCATTATGCCATAATTACATATTCCTGACATCTGCATTCCTCTGCAAGAGTATTTAGTTTTTCTCAGCAGAATTACAAATAGCAGTATGTACATTAAAGCAAATGAGATCACGAAAAAAACTGACACACATGGAACATCCATAGAAGATGAAATGTACACAGTGGATACACTTATTCCACAAAAATACAGACTTATTAGGACTGGTAGTTTTGCTATCCATTAAGGGTTCCTACAGGCCAAGTAGAAATGTTGTGCCCCTCTCCATTAGTGCCAGCTGATGATAAAAACTATTCCTGTGGCAAAGTTGTTTCCCTGTTACAGAGAGAGTTTCATAGTGAAGGGTCATTGTCTTGGTACAGGCACTGACTGTAGCAGCAGGTAAATATGTAAAAACTTGTAATTTTGGCATAATCCTCCAATAAGAGTGCTATTAATAAAAATTTCATCTTCTCAGGCTTGTGAACATTCATCATGGACAACCTCTTTGTGTCTTTTACTTTTTGTTTCCTTTTCTGTCTTTCCCCTTGTCTTCTTTTTCTGATTTGTCATCTTCATATTTTTCTTTTTCTGGTTTTGTTACACTATCATAAGAAGGTGGAGATGTGGTAGATGCAGACATATCCATTGGAGATGAGTTTTCACTTAACTTACCAACAATCATATCTTTTTTCATAAGCAGATCAACCCCATCTTTCCGATACATAAATGAAAGTTTCTTTACCGACTGCCTTAAAAGATAACGCCTAT
The DNA here is from genome assembly GCF_036013445.1 of Caloenas nicobarica. Classification (NCBI taxonomy): domain Eukaryota; kingdom Metazoa; phylum Chordata; class Aves; order Columbiformes; family Columbidae; genus Caloenas; species Caloenas nicobarica. The sequence continues at coordinate 22,277,821 of NC_088250.1, read as the reverse complement.
AGGCACGCTGAATGATGGTAGCAGACACTTCCTCCTGTTTTCGTTTTAACGTAGTTGTAATTGGTTCATAGGAGACTTTGGAAGGATTGGCTGCCATAAACCGATCTTCCATCTGTATTCTCAGGGCATCCATCTCATCACTGTCCCCCAAAACACGCTTTGTGAAGGCAAACAAGATGTCAAGGCAGTGAATTCTGTCACCGCTCACCATGGGTAGATCCATCGCAATAAGCTGAATTGTGTTCGGTTTTGGTATATTAAGAGGAGGATCCAGAGAAGCTGCAAAATCAGATAATTTGCTATATTCTATGAACTGTGTTGCATCTGGATCATATTTTTCCCAAACCTCATAGAACATCTCAAAGTCATCCTCGCTCAAGGGTTCAGCACTTTCTTCAGTAGCAACACTGAAGTTCTCCAGAATCACAGCAATGTACATGTTCACCACTACCAGAAATGAGATGATAATGTAGCTGACAAAGAAGAAAATCCCAACAGAAGGGTTGCCGCAGTCGCCTTTCACAGAGCTTCCCGGATGAGTTTTGTTAGGGTTACAGTCTGGCTCCCCACTGTTAAGAATTGGGGCAAGCAAACCATCCCAGCCAGCAGATGTGGTAATTTGAAACAGGCAGATCATGCTGTTGCCAAACGTTTCAAAGTTGAACATGTCATCAATCCCAGCTTCCTTCTTGACATAGGCAAAATTGTACATGCCAAATATCGCATAGATAAACATGACCAGGAACAGCAGCAGCCCAATGTTGAACAGAGCAGGAAGAGACATCATCAAAGCAAAAAGCAGAGTGCGGATTCCCTTAGCGCCTTTAATGAGACGCAGGATTCGACCGATTCTGGCAAGTCGGATGACTCTGAACAGTGTGGGGGACACAAAGTACTTTTCAATCACTTTAGCTAGAAACATACCTGTCAAACATAAAAATAACATTAAAAGGGTAACATCACAGATTACATTTTTCACAAAAAAGTATAATTAAAGAACAACTCTATCTATGGAATTAGTGGAAACTATAATTGGAGATTAATTTTATCTGCTACAGGTAACTTTAGACTTCCCAGCACTCTTAGGGAAAAAAAGTATTAAAATTAATGCAGACTTAAGAAAGTTCATACTCTAAAGTATGATTTTCATTTCTTAAATAATCAGAAGAAATTAAAATGTACTCTTTCTTCTATTTTGCAAAATTTGACAGAGATAAAGCATTTAATACACCTTACTATATTTCCTTTTGAATGTAAGGATTTCTTACCTACTATTGAGAGAATAACAACCACAAAATCAAAAATATTCCAGCCAATGGTGAAGTAATAATAACGGAGTGAGAACATTTTGAAGACACATTCTCCAGTGAAAAGGACAACAAAGACCAAGTTAATCCAGTATAAAATATTTTGCGTAAGTTCACCCTGGTCATCTGTTTCTATCATCATGGTGACCATGTTAAGACAGATGAGAACCATAATGGTGATGTCAAACGCTTGCTTTGTTACAATATCAAACACCAGACCTTGCAGTTTGTTCTGAGGGGAGAAAAAAGAAAAGGTGATAGTATCTTGTACGTAATGAACACCCTCCCATTTCCTTCCTCCTATCCCAAAATAGGCAACCACGCAATAGGTTGAACAGTCTAAGAAAAGCACTGTCCAGTAACTTCTTTATTGGCCAGCTCTAAGTTTTCCCCTCAGAACCCAACAGGTTTCTATTTCCTCAGATTCTTTGATTCTCTACTTCTTCGGGCATAACAAATACCAGAGATTTTTCCTGCAGAACAGAAATATGTACATTTTAATTCAGAATGAAGGACTAACTTGAGTTAGGCCTAAACCATTTTAGAGTTAAGGGAGAAACGTCTTTTATAGTTAAGGTACTGCTGCAATTTCTTCCCAAATGTAGATGACAGAAGAATGGAACAAATTCTTACCGCCGGTCTAGGTATAGGTTTCTGTGGTTTCTTGGACCCCAGTTTCTTCATTGCATTGTAGTATTTCTTTTGTTCTTCTGTCATGAAAATGTCTTGACCTCCGAGGTAAAATAGTAAAAATAAAACTGATTACAATCCATAAATTCACAGCATTGCAGAACATGTTTTTTATGAACCATGTGTTCATTCTTGTACATTGTTACCAAAGCATAATAAATTTATGAAAGATTGTTAAAATATCTGAGAATTCTTGATGGAAAAATAAAACAAATTAATAGAGAAAAAACCCAGACCTTTTTTTATTTAAAAAAAATACCTAACTGATTAATTCAATTAAATATGTACAAAAACCCCATAGATGCTTATACATTTAAATCGCAAACTCCACACTGCAAATCAATCAACCAGCAATACAAAAGCTGCAAAGGTAGAAAGATTCACTGAGTGCTGATTTGCCCTCGGGGAAACCATATAAGGAAAAATTACTGATGTGAGTTTTCAGGATGCATGTTTTATCATGCAAGTACCGGTATCTCAGCTCAGACTTTTTTTGCCACAAAAAAAGTAGTACTTCTACAGTGTATGTGAGGCTTGATCATCCTCCTACGCTGTACAGAGATCATCAGAAGCGTGGGATTACTCTGCGATTTCTTGCCTGAATAAGAGGGCAGCAGTCAAGTAAAAGGGTGTCTAGACTGGTATGTGCAATACACATATGGAAACACTTGTCAGAAATACAATTTATATTGACAAGTAACTGCCTTTTTTTTTTTCCATGCATTTGTTTGTAAGTACATTGCAGGTATTCATAATGCCAAAGCACTGGCATTTGGAAAAGAATTTCAGAGTCACTAGTGATTCTGTGACTTTGTCAAATGCAACGTCAATCTTATGGAGAAAGTAACAATGAATGTGGATGAAGATGTGTTTGAGTCTTTCAGCTGTGGTGACATATAAACATAAAGATTTTGGAGTCAAAAGAGATCTTGCTTAGCACACTCAGCCCACAAGCCAAATATTCAAGTCAAATTCAGTTCTTAGAGAGTAAGAGTTTTAGGAGAAAAACAAAAAATTAATTTGCTGATTATGGTGGAAACGTGATCTGGCTCTGTCAGGAGATTTTATCCAGTAGCAATTTTTAAAAAGGTGTAGAGGAACTGGCATTGAACTGGGGATTTCTTCTGCTGCCTCACTGATGTAATGGCTATCAAGAGTGAACAAGCCATCGTTGTCTCAGTGTGCTGTCCATAGGGAGCAGTCTCGAGATACACCTTATATGCTTTTCAGGACTGTAACTATTTGGAATTCAACAGCTAATGGAACATTTTTTTCCCATGGGAACTAAAGTAACAAAAGTAAGACACACATAGAGACAAAAGAAACGCACACAGTTTAACTACACGGGGACAGTATAGTGCAGCATCAGGTCTTTCCCATTCATTGCCCAAAATGAAGAGATCTCAGGACTGTGAAGGCAGAATAAAGACAAGAAAAATACTGCGAGGTAGCCATAGATTGTGTGATCTGCGTATTTCTGTGAGCAAGGGTGCATCTATAAATTCAAAGGCAGGTGACTAATATTTGCTAATTTGCTACACGAACCTGGCAAATAGCACATATATAGAATTTTCCCCAGCCTAATTGTAGTCCTTTGTGATACCTGTGGTATTTTACTTTCTTGGTGACAGTTACAACAGCTACAAATGTACAAAGGGTGTATACCACACTCTCAGAAAAAGCCCTTTGGCAGGAACCCTTCTCTGCCTTTTAAATCACGACTACAGTAGACAGTGTCTGACAAGCAAAATGAATAGAATTTATAATCATCTCATTCCTGAATAAGGTCACCTTGTTACATACGGACTGCCAGAAATGCCAATAGCTTGTATATAACATTAGTCTTCCTCTCCAAGGATAAGAAACTGAACCACATCCCTCTTAAGTACTGGAAGCCCCTGATGTTTATTCCAAGGGAGGTGCAAACATCTTGGAGGATGAAGATGGCATCAGGTTTGGAATCACAAACTCACCCTTTCTGCTACGTGGGTCTGCAGACAAGAGACTTAAATGGTCTGAAAAAGCAGCATATGAAGCTGCATAATCCAGTCTCAAGTGGAAAGATTTACTGGAAGTTTCCACTGCAGTAAGTCCAGCAATATCAATGAATCAAACTTGACAAACCATCCAGAATCACAAATTAAGAAATTATGTACTGCATTGCTATTACTTAGCTTACTTTAAAATTAAAAAAAAATCAATATTTCAGTGTGATTCTGCTCTAAATGTGTACAGAAAAATAAGACTACTGTAGACCTTAGACAGTATTTATAGTTTAAATAGCAAGTAGAATTTAATTTGCCATCATAATTTGCCGTTCTTGACATAATACGGTGTTCATTTGAATCGTGGAAATTATTTCAGTTGAAAAAAAAAAACAACACTCATTTTCAAATATCAACAATTTTCTCTCTCTTGCAAATTCACTACTAACTCATGAGACAGTTTCCCAATCTTCTCTAATCTTACAACACAAGAGCAGTAGTTCCAGCATTCAGCTTGCCTGTATTAGTCTGTTTGTAATTGAGAAGGTCTTCACAATACTGCTACACATTATCTGCTTACCAATTTTGACATTTGTAGTTTTGCATATTCTCTTCTTCCCTGTCATGTATTTGCTTGAATTAAGTCATCTGCTTTTTCACAGCACTGTAAGGCTAAGCTAATAACAATAGATAATTTTCAATGTACAACATATCATTGGGCTGTACAGGGATGTGGAGAACATTCAGACAATCAGTGTAAGTTTAAATTACTTCAAATGTCTTAAAAATCAAAGACTATTATTTCATTATTTTGAATAGAATAAAAGGAAAACGTAATAGCTGATTTCTTTTTTAAAAAATTTCTTTTACTATGAGAAATTTCAGACACTCATATTTATCCTTATATATGTTTGCTGACTGCTTAATAACAATGAAGCGTTATGAAAATGAAACATGTGATACTTATCTTCTTTTTTTGTTGGTTGAAGTTATCTATGATGACACCAATGAATAAGTTCAAGGTGAAAAACGATCCAAAGATGATAAAGGCAACAAAGTAAATATACATGTACAGGTTGTACTCATACTTCGGCTGTTTCCCTGTCTATGTAACAGAAAAACAGCAATATATAAAAAATAACAGTTAAGACAAATTATAGAATACTGAGCAGAAACAACAGTTGCATCCAGCTGAACAGTGACTCCTTGGCAAGGGGGAAAACCAGCTGTTCTGGAGCACACTTGCCTTATTTTTGAACTTGAAAGTCTATTTAATGCAGATGTCTATAACTGCACACCTGCCACTCCTCCCCTTTCTATCCACCAGTTCCTCTCTAATGACATTTGATGTTTCATGTAATTCCTACTAAATTCGACAGCAGCGTGCTCAAAAACAATTCAGTTCCCATGGACTTTATACAAATCAGGAGCTGGATTAGAGGACACATGCAAAAAAAATACTGACATTAACAGAAAACCAGGCAAAATTCAGCCATTTTATTTTTAGAGATCGCCAAATTCTGCAGCTCTGTATTAGCTATTGCAGGTCTTGTCATTTGATCATTGTGGTTATTTTTGGAGACACAGGAAAAACCTATTTCCTAATCTGTACAATCTCCGTGGCATATATTAATAGGAAAACAGATTTCATTAGTTTTTTTACTTACAGATGACTTATTAAATTAGTAATACTTTATGCAGATCTACTGATATAATTATTTTATCTATTAAAAGTATATGCACTGAACTACTTTCCAGTGCATAGATATATATAGAATATTTATCAAGGTTTTACGTTTTTATTCTTTATATCTTACTTTATTTCAACTGCCATTCAAGAAGCATTACATCAATCTTATGTTTGTTTTCACTCAGTAAATTTTATATTGCACTCACTTCTCTAGAATCAACTGCAGCATACATGATCAGCATCCATCCTTTAAACGTTGCCTAAAAACAAAGTTTGTTAATATTTTCGATCAAAGTTCCAGTTTTGTTAACATTCTAAATAAAATACTGTCTTCTACAATGTATTTGCACCCACAGAAAATAAAGATAAATATTAAAAGTCTGGTAAGACACAAGTGAAGTATTCACAGAATGTAATTTACTGTGGAATAATTCTCCCTAATATTTAAACACCGAATAAATTCTAATCTTCACGCAAATTCGCATAAACTCTATGTGGGATGAGTTGCAATCAGTATCTGAATATAACAGACTGCAATTTATAACAAGGATCTCAGTTGCTGACCACCAAAAAACTGGAGGAGAAGTCCAAAATCAGCCACCATGGGTTGGTGTTTTTCAGACAGAATATGCAAAGAATCCTAGAAGAAACTCCAGAAGATAAGTAGTCCCAAGAAATCTTAAGAAAATAATAGAATCATAGCATGGTTTGGCTTCAAAAGAACCTTTAGAGATGATCTAGTCCAACCCCTCTGCCATGGACAGGGATATCTTTCATTACATCACACACTTCCAATGGTAGGACATCCACAGCTTCCCTGAGCAACCTGTTCTAGTGACTCACCACCTTATTGTTAAAACAAACAAACAAAAATTCTTCCTAATATCCAACCTAAATATATCCTTGCACAGTTTAAAACTATTGCCCCTTGTCCTGTCACACTACAGGCCTTGGTGAAAATTTTCTCATTGTCTTTCTTATAAGACCCTTTTATATACTGAAAGGCCACAATGAGGTCCCACTGGAACTTTCTCTTCTCCAGGCTGAAAAACCTCAACTCTCTCAGTGTTTCTTCATGTGAGATGTGTTCCAGCCCTCCGATCTTTTTCTTGGTCCTCCTCTGGACCTGCTCTAAGATGTCCATTTCTTTCTTTTACTGGTGAGGTTGCATGAGAGTGGAGCGGAGGAGGAGAATCACCTCCCTTGATCTGTTGGCCACACTTTTTGGTACGCAGCCCAGGATACGATTGGCTTTTGGGGCTGCGAATGCATATTAATGGCTTGTGTCCAATTTTTTGACCACCGGTATCGCCAAGTCCTTCTCTGCAGGGCCACTCTCAATCTAATCATCCTCCAGTCTTCACTGATACTGGGGGTTATCCTGACCCAGGTACAGGACATTGCACATGGACTTGTTGAACTTCATGAGATTCACATGGGCCCACTCTTCAAGCCTGCAAAGGTTCCTCAGGATGGCATCCCATCCCTCTAAGTGTATAGATTTCACCCCTCAGCTTGGTGTCATCTGCAAACTGCTGAGGGTCCACTTAATCCCACTATGTCACCAATGAAGGTACTAAATAGTACTGGTCCCAGTGCAGACCCTTAAGAGACACCTCTTGTTACTGGTTTCCACTTGGACCTTAATACACTGACAGTAAATCTTTGGACACAGGCATCCAGCCAATTCCTTAGCCATTCAGTCAGCTTTCCATCAAACCTATTCCTGTGAGCTATGGTATTAAGTAAAAACAAGGTATGAATGGCACGTTTACTGAAAACATTACATAGCTGAACCATTCCATGTAAGAGATGTTACAAAATGCTCAAGCACTCGTGTTCCCAACAGTGGTGATTTATGCAATTGCCTAGTACTATTTAGCAATAGCTGTTGCTCCCCAGAGCAATCAGATGGTAGCCTGCTAGCACAGTACTAACTACTAAATACTACCATTTGTAGATTTTTAAAGACAGAATAATTACCAAGTGCTCATGAGCACAAATATTTTCCCAGAAACAGGTTGTCAAGCGAACTCAATTAGTGAATTCTGCAGGTGCTCATCTGAAGTTTAAATACAAGCTAGAAATTACCTTCAAAAAACCCACTTGACAATAATAGACAATGACTGGAGTAGGACTTGTAAGAATAATAAAATGGGAAAGAAGAGAAAGGAAAAGTGAATTTAAAAACTTTTTCTATATCAATAGTTGGCTCTCTTTTCATTTGAAGATCAGATGAGCCCTTGAATGCATCTGTCAGACTGCCATTGTAAAAATCTAAGTCAAAATGCCTTAACAGATCAAGAAAATTGAAGAAAATCAATCCCAGCTGCACTCCTTAAAATTTTTTTTTCATTTTAATTTTTAACTAGATACTGTATTTCTGTAGAACTCAAAAAGGTACTAGCAGTTGGGTGCAAAGGAACTTTCTATCTATCCGGCCACAAAATGTAGCAGATTTTTACCATAAGCAATATTATTAGTTTCATAGAACGCAATTATAAAATCAAATCTCATATCCATTCATATATTCCAAAATAACACTAAAAAATATGGAATTAAATGTTACTGCTATAAAGCTTAATACTGGAAAAACACTTTATGAAAATTTATACACTTACTACTTGAAGCAGAGAAAGATAACCAGCTCCAACATTATCAAAGTTCACTTTCACATTTTGCCAACGGACATCTGTAGCAGTGATGGTAAGATTTTCACACATAGTTACATCATCGACTTTCTCTGGTGGGAATGGCTCACCAGTTGTGGTGTTGACACAGTGATAGAACTTCCCAGCAAACAAATTTACTCCCATAATGCTGAAAATTAGCCAGAATGTAAGACAAACCAGAAGTACATTCATAATGGATGGGATTGCTCCAGTAAGAGCGTTAACAACCACCTAGTAGACAAAGACAGAAAAAAAAAAATTAAAACAGCATATAGGGCTGTAAAAAGATGATTTTCTTTCCAAATACAGCAAAAGATTTAATGTAAAACATTAAAATACATTGAAGTAACGCCAACAGAAAAGGAATAACACATGTAATACAATCAAACATGTTACCGTTGGCTTTGAACACAGACATGCAGTTCGGTATTCCTTCGTGATTTCATAATTAGGCATATTTTTATGGATTTGTTTTACACACTGCTGCTTCTTTTTTCTTACCCTCATGCCTTCAAAGCGTGATAAAGCTCTCAGAGGTCTCAAAGCTCTTAGAGTTCGGAGGGATTTAATCGCACTGAGTTCTGAGAAACCAAGGGCAGTAGCAACTAAGCTAACCAAGGAGACCTAGAGGAAAAAAAAAAAACAAAACAAAACCCACAATTTTTTTTTTTTTAGATATAGTCTTACAATACAAATGTAGTTCCTAGAGGAAAAAAACTCTGATCTGGATATCAGGAAAAAAGTTCATAAGGATCCTAAGCTTCTAGCAGAAGAAGAACAACAAAAACAAAAAAGTGTATATATATATAAAACCTGAATACAACATTGTGTGTATATACCAGAACATTTTAAACAAACAGACCTTAATCTCTGGAACTTTCATCACAAAGTGCTAGTCAGAAGAATGCACATCATACCTATGCCAAATGAAGGGCAATTTGGATAAAAAGAATTTGAATAAAAGCTCATCTTCCCAATAAACTCAGCCAAAGCCTGAAATGTACTGAAAAACTAATCCCATTCTACATGATGTTACAACAGTAAACAGTGCTGTACTACAGATGCATTATTATAGTCATGATAAAATGTGAGCCAGCAGCATTTGCTTCTGCTAATTCGCACTTAGAATAATTCACATAGTAGCAGATACATGAACCAGGAATTCGTATTGCCTACAGATGATGACAGACCTGAAATGGTACATACTCAGTCAGACAGGACTCCGACCTGCGTGACTCTTAACTGTACAACAGACACAAAGAAATACCAATGCCAATACAATTACCTAAAAGCAATGCACTCAAATGCACACAACACTAGACAGCACTTTTCCAGGAAGTAGAGTTATGAAAGGGTTAATAATTTAACTGTGAGCTACGGCTTCTTGTCTCTTCACAGTGCTGCAATCTGGATATTTAAAATCATAATATCAAACACCAGAAGAAAATCTATGTTGTCCTCCTTTTGGAAAAGATCACTGTTCCCAGTTTTTGAAGTTCAAAACTGAAGTTAAAAAACCTAAGTCCAGGACTGATCAAGAAGCTGGCAGTTACGTTTTAGAGTTATCTGCCTTAGAGTATTGAAATGGGTTAAACAATGGCACACTGTAAAATAATACATGGACAGTGAGCAGAAACTGGCTACATTTATGTGTCTTTTAAATGCAGCATGCAATGTTTTAATAAAATCAGGGGTGATTTAAAAAAAAAAAAAATCAAGACAACTTATTTGTAAGTCACGCAAACTAGATAAACCAAATTAACTCAGGGAACTCAACATCTGTGCAATATAGGAAATACAAGTCAGTGATCAATACAATGCCTTATCGTGTATGACTACAAACATGTATTTGTGAAATAACCCATCTAAAACTTCAGATATTCAGCTGTTGAAGGAATTATAATTAGACCACATAGTTCAAGAGGACTCTCTGTAAGCAATAGAGCCAAGCAAAACCAAAATCATTTCAGCTTCCAAAAAAGAATCTTTAGAAAGCCATGTGTCAATGAGAAGTGGAAGAATTGCACTGAAATTAGCTTTGCAGCCTACTACACAGTGAGTGCCACAACAATCAAAATGAGGACTGTGAATGAATGATTCCCACCTTTTTATACTGATCCATAGGCTGTGACTTTTCATTTTCCTCAATCCTTTTTACTCCAATTGCTGCCCCCTTCCCCCCAATCCCTCTTCTTTTGCTCCCTTCCCAAGTTGCTGATACCATTCTCCCCTGCAGTTCTCTGCCAGTGATTCATTATGCCCAGAACCAACTGTCCTATCTCAACCCTATGTGCTCACTTAAATTTCCCTTTCCTTTCTGTGTCTGCTTCCTCCTTGGTCTCTGTCACCAACTCCAGGAAGTCCAACCAGCTGACAGTCCTCACTAACTGGTTGGGACCCAGTCCAGTAAAACACAGAACACATAGAGTCAATGACAGCATAAATATAAAGGCAGATTTTTACTGAATAATTAGAGTGGAATCTTATTCACCAGTATGTCTGTTCTTTTAAGCCCAATTAATATTCTGCATTGTGTATATATACATCTATATATATATGTATCAGATTGGTGTTACATAAAAGGACCTGCTTAAACAACAGAAATAAGCTACTTAGGAAAGTATAGTACCTACATCAACAATCAGGAAGTCCATCCAGCACCAAGCATTAGTGAAATAAGTTTGAAAACCATAAGCCACCCATTTTAGCACCATTTCCAGAATAAAGATGTAAGTGAAGATTTTATCAGCATAGTCCAGTATGGTTTTTATAGTCTTGTGCTGTTCAATATATATATCTTCAAAAGCCTGTAAAAATGGGTTGCGTATGTCAGATATTCATAGGTCTTTGCAAACTACACATTAAACCAAAAGAACCAAATTAAAAATGGCAAAGTAAAATAACTTTCAACTTTAGATGTTTTCACTTGAAGAGGCAGCATTAGCAGAGATCACAATTGCATTCATTCTGAGTTTTAGGGTTTATCATTGCTTGATAATAGAATTACAATATAATGACTGAAGTTGCCAAAAATGTTTTTAGAAATTTCAATAACAGTCAACACAGAATAACAATTTGTCACCCTGAAAAGCCCAGTCAGGCTCAGTCAGAAGGCAGTCTCCCAATTATCATAAATTCAGTTAACAAAACTGAATAATGAGCTACACTGACCAAATATTATGTTGCTGATGATTGCTGAATTCCAATCTTGGGTGTTGGTGGCGGGAGCCTGCAGGGGTGGCCACCGTGAGAAGAGGCCAGGAGCTGTTCTGTGCCAGTTCCACAGTGGACCCACCACAGGGAGCTGAGCCCATCAGTGAAGGCTGTGGTGCCTCTGCGAAAACACGTTTAAGAGAGGGCAAAACCCTGCACAGCAGTGTGAGGACTGAAGCAAAAAGTGGGAGAAACTACCCTGCAAACACCAAGGTCAGAGAAGAAAGAAGGGACATGGTGCTTCAGGTGCCGGAGCAGAGGGGGGACAATTTTAACTTAGTTGAATAACTGTTCCAGCTATTGCATACAATTAATTTAGTACGATTTTTATAATTTCTTAAACAAGATTCTTAGTGTAAGCCTTTTCATAAGCGCTATCACACACACATATCACCTTGTATTCATCAAAAATTAATCTGCAGAGTGTTACTTGACAGCAGAATTTTAATGACTCCTTTTATATGCATTACTCAAAATATTCTGGGAATTTAGTTCCAAGCTCTCTTTCAAGCCAACTTTGTATCTTTTTCTCAATGAACACAGATTTCTTATAATCCTATCTTTGATAAAACATTTTTATAGGTACTGTTTCTATGGGTGTATGCTCTACCTACCAGAGCACCACTGCTGAGAAGAATCATGAAGACAATGAATGTTTCAAACCAGTTGTGTTCTACTATCTTGTAGCAGGTTTTTCGAAGGTTCCACCAGATTCTTCCTTTTGTGCTGTCCACACTGCCTTTACAGCATTTAAACTTCCGTATACAGCCTAATAACACAAACAATGACAAACTGTTAATACGGTAGAATTGTCATTAGGCAAAATCACTCTTGATTAGCTCCTGTTTAATGCGGAAGTCAGCACTTCAAATTACTGCGTGCTACCTAAACCATCCTTACCTTCTTGATTTGATACTTTGGATGTAGTAAAGTTTGCATGTACACAATTCTTCTACTACCCTGATGCTACACCAAGCTTAGAATCAAAAGGAGACATCTAATTATCTAATTTTCATTTATAAACATGTTTTAAAAAATATTTTCCATTTATATACAGATAATCAGAGAACACATGAGAATTGTCAGGGAGCAGAAACAGCAGCTTTCACATGAAGTAGTTCAAGAGTACAGCAGCTTCTTTTAAAAGTACTTTTGTCTCTCAGCTAAGGTTCCAATAAATCACACAGATGTGAACATCCTTTGTTTTGTTACACCAACGAATGACCTCTGCTTCAAGGGCTGACTAATGATACCTCTTTCATGAGATAAACAACTGATTTAATTGGAGACTCTGAGAGCTTTTCCATGTGGTACAGACTCGTGGCAACCATCCACAGAGTTCTGCCCCACCATGCAGAGCTCCCTACCTTATATTGGGGCCTCACAGCACAGTATCTGCCTGGCTAACAGTAGTCTCCTGATTTCTTTAAATATGATTAACCACAGAGAAACATAGTCAAGTTTAAACCATTTTAATAGGTCCCAAAGGCAGCATTATAGTAATCCTGTGTGTCATTAAGTTCATATGTTACAAATAAGTTATGCTATCAGCTCAAATAAAGCAGCTACCAACGCAAAGAGCATGACTGACTAACTTCAACTACTCAAAATGCCTACATTATGGAAAAATTAATCTTATGCCCAAGGATTGATAGACATCACATAAGGATAAGGAAGAACTGTAATGTAACATATTATTTGAGAAGTGTAATTTTTATTTAATCAAGAGCTTGATGTATTCAATATAGCCTCACTTTCCAAAATATATTTTTTTAAAGATGAGTGAAATAATATTTCAAAGGACAAGAGACCTAGCCTAAGTCAATGGTGTCTTCATAACAGTAAATCAAAAAGCATAGATAGGACTGAAGAGTTAATCCTGGAACATATTTTGTTTTGAATTATTTTAATCATGACTTAAAAGAAAGTAAAATCTGTAATACCACAAAAATGGGAAAGACATTCCTATACAGTAAATTTCAGTAGTCTCCTAAAGGATATAGCTGTTCAGAACTAAAATAAATGGAAACTGCTAAGGATGTGCAAGTATGCTGTTAGGACTTCTTTACTTGAATAAAAACATAGGATCTCATTTACCTGTTGCATCCCACATTATATTTATGCACGCCCTCCCTCCATTAATGGTGTAATGTCAAGATAATGACTCTACTGTTTGAGTCGAACTTTCCAAGATCTGAATCATCCACTCGATTGCTTTCTAGTCCTATGAAGGGACCATGGGTAATCACATGATTCTGGTTTGAATTTCTTAGTGGAGCAAACCTGGTGTAGGATTTGGTCTTGCAGATTTCACTACTAAGAATGTCATTTAAATCAACAGGATTCCTAATTGCTGAGAATCAGGTTACAAAATTGTGCCTAGTGCTTATTTAACAATATTATAAATGATCACATACACACATATGTAACTTTCTATCCACAAATGGCTCCATGGACTTCCATACAATTACCTACAACAGGCAAAATTAACTATATCATAAGTCTTGACAAACTAGGATCCAGGACTGCTGTAGCAAATAGCTTCCTTGAACTGCCAATGCTTTTTACAAACAACCAAAACATAAATGCTAACCCCCAATTTTATTTCCATACCTTCTGTAAAGCATGCCTGTAGCTCTGAGGCTTTTTCTGGTTCAGTTTCAGCTTTTTCTCCTCCAAAGAGAGCTAAATTAACTGTACTTCCTTCAGATGAGCTAGAAAAATTTAGCTTCTGAAAACAGAATTCAGTAACTGTTACACTTTATTAATATTTACATTTTTAGAATTGTAATTAACTTCAAGCATGCAACACTGTGTGCAAGTAATAGTAAGAACAATATTTGTCACCAGAAATACACACAAACATCCACATTTAGCAGTCAATGCTGTTGAAATGTGCATAAATCACCCACTTTTTACCTAGAGATTGCAAGGCATATTCTGGCCTAAATATAGCACAGTGTTACCATTCATCAAAGTTAACTACCAAATGGACTTTCTGATACATATTCTATTTATTTTGTTTTCTACTATTATTTTCCTACTGTAATTTCTCTTGCTACATTTTAAACAAATACTATTCAAGTTATACTGTATGCTTTAAGATGACTTATGTTAGTAGCTACTTCCATTAGAGAAGTCTCCTCAACCCGATGACAGTAAATTCTGACAATAAAAAAAAACTTTAAATTGTAAACTGTCAGGGTATACTGTCCAACGGAGAAAACGTAGTAGATTTTTAAGGACTGATTTTAATTCAGTGCCCACTACTCATAATACAAAAACAAAGGAAATGAATTATCAGTTATTTTTTTACCAGCATCTTAAACATCAGTGTGATGCAAGCTAACCACTTCAGGCATATACTACAATTTATAATGAAATTTGGTTACGTTTGAACACAGATAATTCAGTTACTTTTCATTTTAAGATCATTCTTATGATCTAGATTGGAAAATGCTAAAGTAAAATCAGGATTGAAGCCTTGTTTCAGATGTGAATTTGAACATTACCCTCAACGCATTCATAAAACAAATTAAGTCTACCCTGTCTTAACCCATAATTATAACTACTCTGTTAACACCTTTTATGCTTTTTCATATATACA
This sequence comes from Caloenas nicobarica, assembly GCF_036013445.1. Taxonomy (NCBI): domain Eukaryota; kingdom Metazoa; phylum Chordata; class Aves; order Columbiformes; family Columbidae; genus Caloenas; species Caloenas nicobarica. The sequence continues at coordinate 22,262,657 of NC_088250.1, read as the reverse complement.
GTTAAGCTTCAAAAAGGAAAAAGTATGATAAAATACATTTCAACTGGCATTAATTTGCATTCCTTTTTGCGAATGCACATATGTATTACATTGTGCATTCTGAAACTACCCATTACTCTGGTACACATATCTGTACAGTTAACACCCAGAAAGAAAGGATATTTTTTAATAATTAAAATTACGTAAGTCACATTAGTATGACAAAAGAATAAGCCTTAATTTATTTTTTATTTTGTAATCTGCATATGTATTGCAAAAAAATCAATAGTCTGGAGATTTTAAAGGAAGATATGGTGTCCTGTACACTTGATTTGAGTATGAGTACCAAACTAAGTCAAAGTAGTTTTGGTCACAGCATCCACTAACATCTTACAGTCTTATATGCAGAAGTACACATCAGTAATGAATTCACACAACTACATGTCTGTAGGGAATGATGTAAGCATACTTTGTAAAACAGCCTCTGTTCTGTAGAAATAACTATTTTCATTAATTTAGTTAGATTTGCATGATTAAGAGACATTTAAGATACAAAAGCAGACAAGTTACAGGCACTATCCAATCAAGCTATCTTTAGACCTCAACTGAGAAATGTGAAAGGACAAAATTATTTTAGGTATTAAACAATTATTTTTGCCATGTTTGTGAAAGAAGACAGAGACAATTTAATAAGAAAAAGTAACCCAGTGTTCTGCATAAACATTTATTAAAAATTATTCAGTAATATTGCCTACTTTGCCGCTACTTTAGAAACTGTTTATTTGGAATAGAACCCCAAAATTACTCATGTTTAATGTAAACACATATTTTCATTTTTAGTAGCATTAATTTTAAAATACCAATATTCACAGCGAACAGTTTTTCCTGTTACTAATCCTACTGAACCTGAGGATAGCACTATGTGCCTCCATCATTGTATTAATATGCTGCTTTCATCATTCCATGACATAGCTTATATGTTGCAACATGTTGCAGCAGTGGTGGGTAAACTGAAATAATGAATTGAATTATAAATCAAATTACTATTTTTTAAAAATATTTTTTTTTTAAGAGTAAGGAAGTTTTGCATCATCTTGCTAATAAAAATTAAAAACAACATGAAGTATCCTGGGTCATTTCTACTGTAGGCTACTTAGTACACTGTTTGAGCAGATGACATGAACACAACTGAACTAATACAGATTTTCATGAGTTAACAACATTAAAAGATGAACAACCAGGAATGGAAAAGAAACTGAAAAGAATCAATGTGTTTAGAACATGAAGTTTTATATCTAATTTAATACATGATAGAAGAATCAGAGATTAGAGTGGTTTTGTTGGTGGTGGTGGTGGTTTTGGGTTTTTTTTTAGTTAAGAAAGACAATTTTCTTGACTCTAGAAATCAAAAGGTAGCCTGGTTCCCTCTTTCTTCTAAGAACAGCATAGGATATAATCTTGTTCCTGAAGAGTTACAGATTTAATTAAACATTGTTTCTCTTTTTCATGTGAGGTACTCATATTTTTCACTAAGATGAAGGTATCAAACAACAACAAAAACAGATGGTAAAAACCATTATGCATAGAAGAGTTTCCTGTTCTAATTCAGTTAGTTTCTTTACTACATACAAAGTTCACAGAGATCTAACTGATTTTGTGAATTGCTCCAAGAACAAGACTTTTAGGAAAGACAGAAACGTTCATCCTTCACCTTCCAGGGCACTCAGCTGCTGTTCAAAGTTCACCGAACTATGGTAAGAAGCCGCATTTTGTATACACTCAGCACTGGATTGAATGGGACAACTCATACTCAAAAGCTGACAATCTGCCTTGACATTTGCAAATCAGCAGCTAAAACATTTTTGTTAGAGAGAATTCCCTCAATATAATACCTTTTTTCTTTTTTACTGTTGGCAGTAAAAAGCTATTCAAATTTTGAATAGATGAACTTTTTCAATACAAGTATCTACTGTATTATTGTAAGGTCAAAATTTGGAGCTCGTGATCTTTCTTTTTTCTGAAGGACTCAAGGTATGATGGCACAAATACTTGGAAGAATAATGTTACTACTACAAATCATCCAACTGAAGCCACTTAGGATTGCTTGAGGTAATTAGTAAAGAATCAATGTTTAGCGAGCATAATCTAAAAAATAATAAATGAAAGTGTATACAAAATCACAGGTAATGACTTTAAAGGAAAATTCATAATAAGAACTAATTATAAGTAGGTCACTAACTATTCACATGATGCCATCTACTGTGCATTCAACTTGTAAGTCATTCACATTTCGATATGCAAATAGTAAAGGAAAATCTGATGCTTCCTGAACTCCAAAGCAAAGAGCAAAGGTACCAGCAATACAGCTGACAATACAAGGAATAAAAGGGAAACGTTGTCTTGTGCTATTTAGAAAAAAACCAAAAAAACCCACAAACAAATAAACAAAAAACCAAAGGAAGACCGTGCTGCTTATTCTCATCTTCTTACCTACTGCAGATCTCTCTCTTTTTTCTTTTTAATTTAACTAGACTGAGTCAATTTTTACTTGAGAAGGAGTTAAAGTAACTGCAGTAAAATGTGAAAGATTGGTAACAGTGCTTTGGAGAGTATGTTCAGGAATCTCTTAGAAAAGAGGATCAGAAAACATTACTATATAGAAATGCAACAGAAAACCTCAGCACACCTGCGTTACGTCACTTATATTCCATCAATTGAATATTTTCCTGCTTAATCAGATCTATTTTCAGCAGGAAATACTTCTTCAAGATAAACAACCTAATTTTTCCATTTACTTTCAACTATTAATTAAACAACAAAAAGGACAAAAAGCACATTTTTTTTTAGTCATCATCTTTACTGCATCAGCTTGACTTATCACCGAGTATGGTACTCTTCAGTATAAACACAGTTGGTAAAGTCACTTCTACTGGGATCTTTTTATTTTCCTTTTCTGAAAAGAGTAAGAGTAAGTATGTTTATAAATAAGTTTTGCAAATTATTTACCTTTTAGAGAAAGCAAAAGCATTGTCCATAGAACGTACTTAGTTTTTTTTCACCAAACTAAACCCAAACCCTATGTCTCCTGGTCTACATAACTTCAAAAAATAAAAAGGGTGCGCATATTTATTAAAAAAAAAAAAAAAGGCACCGCCTTACTATGCAAGGAAGGTCACAGTAAGATAATGTGAGATACAAATGACAAAAAGTTTTTCAGTCAAATGATTACAAGCCCTGGGTTACTATTTTGCATGCTGTTCTATGCCTGTCCAGATACATGACAGCAGAACTTGAAGCAGTAGCAGTGTCACATAAATGATATCCACCAAATCAAAATCATTCCCCCAAAGTTAGCACCAGTAGGATGGGATAATACCACATTCTACTTTCCCCTACTTAAGTACCTTTTCTAAAATGGGTTGGAAAACTCCTTAGAAAGATATTTTTCCACTCCATCTTTCTGAATAGCTTGCAGGCCCCCTGGGCACAAAAGTGAGACCTGAAATATTTCCAATATACAATTCAGTGTAAAAGAATACAAGAAAGATAATGCAGGATTCCACAACAAAACCACATGGGCAAAATTCGTATTTGGAAAAGGAGTACCTCAATGACCCTTAATAGCACAGACAGGTAATGCCCAACTATCCAGAAGAGACCATGAAGAATAATAGCTTGGTACAATTAAGGTTTTTTTTACAGTTGTGGAGGTTCCTGAGTTTAGAGGTTTGGGAAGGTGCCAGTTCCTATTTTGTGGGGGGTTTTTTTGTTGGTGGTTGGTTGGTTTTGGTTTTTTTAAACTATCTTAATATTAGCCTTAGCCTGGCTTTCTCTATATTTTTATTTCTTTCTTGCTTGAACTTTCTAATTTGTACCATTTTAAAACACCCAGATATATTTAGACACTAACATAGAATCCTACATCGGATTTTCACTTTAAATTATGTTTTATGTCTGTCTTTCTAAAAATAAAGCAAATGGATTAAGTTCACAAATAAACAACTATTGACGATGAAGACCAAAACTGACAGAAATGATTCTCTAACTTCCAGTCTCACAGATATACACAAACTTCATGAGTAGAATGTAACTAAAGTATTACATTCATATTCCAAAGAACTATGTATATGTATAAAAACCATGTTTGATTGTTTCCAGGAGTGTATCCTTCATCTTATATTTTAGCTTCTCTCATATGAGAAAACTTGAATGTAAATTATAAAAACATTGTCAACAAACATGAAACAATTTATATCAAAAGATACAAACATGTTAGCATACAAGTA